>NC_139996.1:21632978-22232978 GCF_964263955.1 Coregonus lavaretus
TAGTGTATATAACTGCCCTGATAGAGGGCATCCTTGTCTAATGCCCCGTCTCACCCACACTGGCCTACTGAGCCCCCCTCCCACCTTGACCATACATGATGCCCCAGCATACAACATCTTCACATTGGCTAAAAACCTTTCCCCAAACCCAAACACAGACATCACATTCTCTTGATCTAAAGAGACCAGTACAAAGTTCACATTAGAACCTCTCGACAAGTCCAACATGTCCCTGATTAAGAACAAGTTGTCCGTGATTGAGCGTCCTGGTACGCAATATGTCTGGTCCTTGTGTACTATAGAGTCCAGATGGGACTTCAGTCTGTTAGCGAGGACCTTGGTAAATATCTTGTAGTCCGCACAGAGCAATGCCACAGGCCTCCAGTTCTTAAGGTCACACAAGTCCCCTTTTTTGGGCAGGAGAGTCAGAGCCACCTCATCGGCAACTCTCCTACCCCGACTCTCCAACACGCAAAAGAAGTCCAGTCCAATTATTCCCCAGAATTTTTTATAAAACTCCACTGGGAGTCCATTGACCCCCGGTGTACGGCCGGGGGACATCTGGGTTACGGCCTCTGCCAGTTCATGAGACAACAGGGGAATGTCCATTTCATCCCTCTGTGCCAGAGAGAGCTTAGGGAGTTCTGCAAACAAAACCTGAGCACACATAGGATCACACAGTTCTGCCCTATACAACTCAGGATAAAACTCCACAGTCCGCTCCCGCATCTCCCCCACCACAGAGGTCACCCAACCATCCGAAAGCCGTAGACAATGCATACCCTTGGCTTCACCGCTCTGTCTTTCCAAACCAAAGAAGAAGGAGCTGGGAGCATCCATCTCCTTGAGCATAGAGAACCTAGCTCTTACAAGTGCTCCCTTTGCTTTAACCTGGAAAAAACTGCCCAGGTCCCTACGTAGTTCAGCTAAATTAGCCTGGAGGCCTACATTGCCTTGCCCCACCAGCTCTACCTCCATCTCACTAATACTACGCTCGAGTTCCTCCAATACTCTCCTAGCCTCTGAGGATGAGAGAGCTGTATACTGTTGGCAGAAAAGCCGAATTTGGACTTTTCCAACATCCCACCATTGACTCAGAGACTCATACTCCTCTCTTCACTGCCCCCACCTTTCCCAAAAAGTCTGGAAACCTGAGCAAAAAGTGGCATCTTGTAAGAGCTTCACATTAAACTTCCAATAGGATGCCTGCCGAGGCCCTGGTGAAATTGACAGCCGAGCCATGGTTATGTGATGATCCGAAAAACCCACCGGGAGAATGGTAGCGCCCAACAGCCTATTGCTCTGATTCCTGTACCACTCACCCTAGCCCCAAATACCTTCACCCATGTATACTGTCTTGTGTTGGGATGTCTAGTTCTCCAAACATACATTAGGTCAAACTGATTAATGATGTCCCTTAACACCCCCACTGAGCCTGAATGAGGCTCCTCCCCATGTCTGTCTTTCGTAAAATCCATCGTACAGTTCCAGTCCCCGCCGACCACCAGCGTCTTCTCAGGCGATACATGTGAGAGTTCCTTTCTAAGACACCCAAATAGAAGTCCTTCTCTCTCCCTGTGTTAGGCGCATACACATTTACAAAACCTGTGTTGTTAATTTCTGCGTTTACTACAAGCAGTCTACCCCTACACACCTCTTTTGAGGAGCACATTTTTACAGACAGACCCGGTACAAAAAGGACTGCCACCCCTGCACTAAAATTTGTCCCATGGCTCAGCACACTTGCCCCTTTACACCAGAGCCCCCAATCAACCATTCACCACATCGCTATACGTCTCCTGCAGAAACAACACCTGTACTTTTTTTTGTTTTACATATTCACCCAAAACACTCCTCTTTCCCGCATCTCTGACGCCATTAATATTAAGCGAGCCTACCCAAAGAGTCTCCATAAGAAGTGGGAGAAAAGCCAGCAAAGAAAGAGACCAATAGCAAAGCTCTAAAAGCCCCAGTGCCAGAAAGAAAACGTTCATCTAAACAGTGTCTGAAGGTAGACCTTTACGCAGGGTTGTGACCCACTTCCTCAACCTAAACCGTTTCCTGGGTGAGAAGACACCATGCCCCTCATTTTTCATAGCATGTTGTACTGATCTTACAAACTTTCCTGGATCGCAAAAAAGGAACCTTGACAGTTCCCTCACCTTGTACTTTGACCCATTGAGGAGGAGTCTGAAAAGAAATCCTCCTCATCTTCTTCTTCCTCAGACTCACCTTCCTCCTCCTCATCTCCATCTCCCAACGTGACCACCTGCCATTCCTCTCTAGTCGGGGTCTCCTCTCCAGCACCAGGCAAAGGTTCCTTGGTGCCTTTCACCACACCAGCCTCTGCCCTCCCACCTCCTTTCTTCTCCCCCTTTTTCCTCTTCTGCTTGACACCCTCCTCCACCCCCCCTAGTTGCTTCCCCTTCCCCACTATACTCTCCTCATCCACTAGCATAACCTGATTAAGCCAAGCCTCATCTACACCACCATCCATGACATGACTAGACCCAGTCTCACCTACACCACCATCTATAGCATGACTACACCCAGCCTCATCTACACCACCATCTATAGCATGACTAGACCCAGCCTCACCTACACCACCATCTATTGCATGACTAGACCCAGCCTCACCTACACCACCATCTATAGCATGACTAGACCCAGCCTCATCTACACCACCATCCATAGCATGACTAGACCCAGCCTCACTTACACCACCATCTATAGGATGACTAGACCCAGCCTCATCTACCCCACCATCTGTAGCATGACTAGGCCCAGCCTTAGCTACACTACCATCTGTCGCATGACTAGGCCCAGCCTCTGCTGCCTGCGTCTCATGGCCCCCTGCACGTTGACCTCGAAACAAGGAAGAGCTTGTACCCTCAAGGAAGTCTACGGCCTTTATGTGGGCACGCAAAGCACTTATGCCCCAAATCCCCACACTCAAAGCACCGTAGACTATCTGTGCTGGCAAAACCTGCGTAGAGCCCCTCCCCATGCCTCACTTTAAAATGCACATTTAACTGTTGCTCATTGTTATTCAGAAACATGAACACTTGCCTCCGGAACGAAACAACATGCTTGACGGCATCTGCCTGAAAACCTGCCGACAGTACACGAAAACCACTAGCAAACTTACCAAAATGACTCAACTCCTTCCTGATTTGATCATCCGTAATAAATGGAGGCACATTTGCAACTACCACTCTAGTCGAAGGGGTAGAAAGAGGAGAAATTGGCACCAACACACTCCTTACAAATATTCCACTAGAAATGAGCCTACCCACCAAATGTGCTCTTCTTATGAACACAACCACAGCTTTGTTCATTCTGGAAGCGGAATGTATAAATTCAGCTCCTATCTGTTCGCCGACCGCGAGCAGAACCTCCTCCACCTTAATTCCATTATCGGGAACACACCTGAATCCATGCCGTAACGACAGCGTCTCCTCCGCGCTAGGCTGCGAAGCCATCGCTCACACCACACCGTTCAAACCCCCAGGAAACTAAACCTCTGTCCTCTTCCTCCCTAACTTTGAAAAAAAACTGTGGGTACTACTAAAACAAACAGTGCATTAACCCTCTACCATAGAAAATAAAAATAGAAAGAAAAGACCAAGGAAAGAATCGAGAAATAAGTTAGGACAGAGCCCTCCACACCAAACACTCAAACTCCAAAAAACTCCCAGCATGAACTGAGAGAGAGAGAGCGAGATAGAGAGAGAAAGAGAGAGAGAGAGAGAGAGAGGGAGAGAGCGAGAGAGAGAGAAAGAAAGAAAGAAAGAAAGAAAGAAAGAAAGAAAGAAAGAAAGAAAGAAAGAAAGAAAGAAAGAAAGAGAGAGAGAGAGAGAGAGAAAGAAAGAGAAAGAGAAGAGAAAGAGAAAGAGAAAGAGAAAGAGAAAGAGAAAGAGAAAGAGAAAGAGAAAGAGAAAGAGAAAGAGAGAGAGAGAGAAAGAGAAAGAGAAAGAGAGAGAGAGCAGAGAGCAGAGAGAGAAGAGGGATTAACCAGCGTTCCCCTTAAATCTGTGCTTTGGTTCCGCAGTAGAAGGGTACCTTGGGAATGCCAATAGTTCCATTATAAGACAGCTCCCTCGGTACGGTTTTCAAGATGTATTCTCATACTGTACATTTCTACCTTAAAGGATCATACCACTCAAAAACTATATTTTGGATTTGTTTCATTAGTCCACTGTTGATACAGTCCTAAAAGGTTTTGTATGCCAAGTTTCCATTTTCCATTTTTATTAGGCATTTGTACAGGATACAAAACGCATTATACTGTGACACTTTCTGTATTTTGAAAGTTCTATATCTTGAAAACTTGATTGCTGACATGCAAAACATGTTGGGACTGTATCAACAGTGGACTAATGAAACAAATACCAAAATATAGTTTTTGAGTCGTATTTTCCTTTAAGTGGTACAGGATACATAAAGGGACCATTTGATGCAGTTCAATGATTGGTCTATGGCTCCTGTTGTCCCCTTTTGTCTCTGAAATGGTCTGAAGAGTTATTCTGCCTTGTTTTGTATGTTTGTATCTTTCTTATTATTTATATAACTTTCATGGAAACACAGAAGTCAATAGCTTTGCAAATCTAACTCTTTTCTTCTTTCTCAACTCTTTCACCATCTTTTTATTTTCTCTTCAGAACCAGAGGTGTCTAACTGTGACCTATACACACTATGGATTTATTACCAGGAAAGCCACAGGGCACTATGAGTCAGTACTACCTGTGTTCTTGTCGGCACAAGAGAAGTCGGAACACAAACGTTACCATGCAAGCAGGTAGTCAAGCAATTTGACCGTAATCAAAATATGTTTTTTGACACACACAATGGCATGTTTGTGGGTGTATATTTTCCATGATTAAGCCTCATGTTGTCATTCCACAGAGCAGAGCATGGCTGTGCCTTGGATTCTTTATTATTATGACCTGTACTGGCTGATTATCCACGTTATGGCAATTATCATGAGCCGTCAGCCTCACTCACTCAATTATATAGTGTGTGTTTGTGTGTGTGTGTTTGTTTGTGTGTGTTGGTTATATCCACTGTTATCAATCAACCCACACTGCACACCTCCTGTTGTCATTGCTCGAGTGACTCACTCTCGTTACCATGGCAATGGAATGCCTCAATGTCACCCCCCCACACACACCAAAAGGAATCAAAACAGCCTGATACAATAATTAATATTTTCTTGTCAGAAGCTGCCAGCCAATTATTTGATACAGTGGGGAAAAAAAGTATTTAGTCAGCCACCAATTGTGCAAGTTCTCCCACTTAAAAAGATGAGAGAGGCCTGTAATTTTCATCATAGGTACACGTCAACTATGACAGACAAAATGAGAATTTCTTTCCCAGAAAATCACATTGTAGGATTTTTAATGAATTTATTTGCAAATTATGGTGGAAAATAAGTATTTGGTCAATAACAAAAGTTTCTCAATACTTTGTTATATACCCTTTGTTGGCAATGACACAGGTGAAACGTTTTCTGTAAGTCTTCACAAGGTTTTCACACACTGTTGCTGGTATTTTGGCCCATTCCTCCATGCAGATCTCCTCTAGAGCAGTGATGTTTTGGGGCTGTCGCTGGCAACACAGACTTTCAACTCCCTCCAAAGATTTTCTATGGGGTTGAGATCTGGAGACTGGCTAGGCCACTCCAGGACCTTGAAATGCTTCACTCCTTCGTTGCCCGGGCGGTGTGTTTGGGATCATTGTCATGCTGAAAGACCCAGCCACGTTTCATCTTCAATGTCCTTGCTGATGGAAGGAGGTTTTCACTCAAAATCTCACGATACATGGCCCCATTCATTCTTTCCTTTACACGGATCAGTCGTCCTGGTCCCTTTGCAGAAAAACAGCCCCAAAGCATGATGTTTCCACCCCCATGCTTCACAGTAGGTATGGTGTTCTTTGGATGCAACTCAGCATTCTTTGTCCTCCAAACACGACGAGTTGAGTTTTTACCAAAAAGTTATATTTTGGTTTCATCTGACCATATGACATTCTCCCAATCCTCTTCTGGATCATCCAAATGCACTCTAGCTAACTTCAGACGGGCCTGGACATGTACTGGCTTAAGCAGGGGGACACGTCTTGCACTGCAGGATTTGAGTCCCTGGCGGCGTAGTGTGTTACTGATGGTAGGCTTTGTTGGTGGTAACGAGTGGAGGATAGAGGAGCCTCTTAAAGAAGAAGTTACAGGTCTGTGAGAGCCAGAAATCTTGCTTGTTTGTAGGTGACCAAATACTTATTTTCCACCATAATTTGCAAATAAATTCATTAAAAATCCTACAATGTGATTTTCTGGATATTTTTTCTCAATTTGTCTGTCATAGTTGTCGTGTACCTATGATGAAAATTACAGGCCTCTCTCATCTTTTTAAGTGGGAGATTTTGCACAATTGGTGGCTGACTAAATACTTTTTTCCCCCACTGTATGTGACAACAGTTTAATGTGTGGTTTAGTTGGGGTTTGCTTATGGTTGGGAGGCAATTGCTATTTGTGTATAAGAGGTTGACCTTTGTGTATATAGGTAGATACTGCTGGCATTTCTGTTGGTATTTATTGTTGGTCCCTCTTCCTTGTTTCACACTCTGGTTGAAACCTTTGTGCTTTTGTTAACGACCCTATGTACCAATAGTATCTTATCAGGTGTGTAGATAGACATTGTAGCCTCTGTGTTTAGGTGGAACTTACTGAGGGAGCAGGCACTCTATACTGTTTCAAAGGAGTGAGTAACAGGCTACAGTATGAGATATTTCTTCACTTCACTATTCAACTTTAAATAGCTCACAATGTAGGTCATGACGCAAAGCCAATAGGTAGAGTACAGAGACATGTACAGAGACAGAGAGTATAGAGTATAGAGGCGTATAGAGAAGAGACGTGCGTGAGCATATGGATTCTCTCTATGTGCCACATACAGTAATGTACATAAAGTGAGAGACTTCTGTTAGATGCAGTGTATGAGACTATTCCCCTTCAAGTCTCCTAGCAGGTTATAAATAGTAAGGATGATGGAGGACATGGCCTCCTTGTCGTGATGGTCCCACAGACGGAGACCCTCTTTCAGTGGCGATTTTAACATGACAATACTGGTGGGGTAAACTCAATCAAAAAAGCTAATATGCATCGAAACCAGTACACTACTACACTACAGACTGCACATTAAATGGAACATCAAAATAACAAATCTCAGAAATGAGTTTGAGGCACACACACAAACGTTATTACATTTGGGTTATAATCAGTTTATAGGCTACCTACCATGTCTTTAGCTCTAATTGCACGGAAGACCACGGTAGTCAAGCATACTTTTATAGAGTAAAGTTTCTTTGACAGTTTGCGCTGTTCTGTGAAGGGAGTAGTACACAGCGGTGTACGAGATCTTCAGTTTCTTGGCAATTTCTCGCATGGAATAGCCTTCATTTCTCAGAACAAGAATAGACTGACGAGTTTCAGAAGAAAGTTATTTGTTTCTGGCCATTTTGTGCCTGTAATAGAACCCACAATTGCTGATGCTCCAGATACTCAACTAGTCTTATTGCTTCTTTAATCAGCACAACAGTTTTCAGCTGTGCTAACATAATTGCAAAAGGGTTTTCTAATGATCAATTAGCCTTTTAAAATGATTAGCAAACACAACGTGCCATTGGAACACAGGACTGATGGTTGCTGATAATGGGCCTCTGTACGCCTACAGTGGCTTGTGAAAGTATTCACGCCCCTTGGCATTTTTCCTATTTTGTTGCCTTACAACCTGGAATTAAAAATGTTTTTTGGGGGGTTTGTATCATTTGATTTACACAACATGCCTACCACTTTGAAGATGCAAAACAGAAAACTTGAGCGTATACAACTATTCATCCCCCCCCAAAGTCAATACTTTGTAGAGCCACCTTTTGCAGCAATTACAGCTGCAAGTCTCCTGGGGTATGTCTCTATAAGCTTGGCACATCTAGCCACTTTCTTCTTTAAGCAATGGCTTTTTTCTGGCCACTCTTCCGTAAAGCCCAGCTCTGTGGAGTGTACGGCTTGAAGTGGTCCTATGGACAGATACTCCAATCTCGCTGTGGAGCTTTGCAGCTCCTTCAGTGTTATCTTTGGTCTCTTTGTTGCCTCTCTGATTAATGCCCTCCTTGCCTTGTCCCTGAGTTTTGGTGGGCGGCCCTCTCTTGGGAGGTTTGTTGTGGTGCCATATTCTTTCCATTTTTTAATAATGGATTTAATGGTGCTCCGTGGGATGTTCAAAGTTTTTGATCTTTTTTTATAACCCAACCCTGATCTGTACTTCTCCACAACTTTGTCCCTGACCTGTTTGGAGAGCTCCTTGGTCTTCATGGTGCCGCTTGCTTGGTGGTGCCCCATCCTTAGTGGTGTTGCAGACTCTGGGGCCTTTCAGAACAGGTGTATATATACTGAGATCATGTGACAGATCATGTGACACTCAAATTGCACACAGGTGGACTTTATTTAACTAATTATGTGACTTCTGAAGGTAATTGATTGCTCCAGATCTTATTTAGGGGTTTCATAGCAAAGGGGGTGAATACATATTGTCACGACTTCCACCGAGGCTGCCTCCCCTCCTTGTTCGGGCAGGCTTCGGCGTTCGTCATCACCGGCTTACTAACCACTGCCGCCCCAATTATCATCACATTTGTCTTGTCTTGTCAATCACACACACCTGGTTCTAATCCCCTCATTAGTCTGTGTATAAGTGTTCCCTCTGGCCCCTTGTCCTTGTGGGTGATTGTTTGAATGTGAGAGTAGTGTAGCTCGGTGGAGCTACTCGTACCATTTTGTTGCCAGGGTAGATATTTCCCCTGTGCCTATGTACTGTATGGAGATACCGTTACAGTGTAATGCCAGGGTAGATAGTTTCCCCTGTGCCTGTTTTGTTTGTCGCTATTCCAGCGTATTTTGTGTAACGAAGGAATAAACTCTGTATTCGGTGATTACCCTCCTGTGCCTGACTCCTTCCAACACACTCATCACACATATGCACACCACCTTTCCATTATTTATTTTTTAGAATTTTTTGAAACAAGTTATTTTTTTCATTTCACTTCACCAATTTTGACTATTTTGTGTATGTCCATTACATGAAATCCAAATAAAAATCCATTTAAATTACAGGTTGTAATGCAACAAAATAGGAAAACACCACGGAGGATGAATACTTTTGCAAGGCACTGTATGTAGATATTCCATTAAAAATCAGCCGTTTCCAGCCACACTAGCCATTTACAACAATAACAATGTCTACACTGTATTTCTGATCAATTTGATGTTATTTTAATGGACAAAAAATTTGCTTTTCTTTCGAAAACAAGGACATTTCTAAGTGACCCCAAACTTTTGAACGGTAGTGTACATATCAATCAAACAGGTTTTTATTTTTTATTTTTTTTGTTGTTTTTGTTGTATTTTTTTTTTGTCATTTAGCAGACACTCTTATCCAGAGCGACTTACAGTTAGTGCAAATTAATTACTTAAAAATCATACAATGTGATTTTCTGGATTTTTGTTTTAGATTCCGTCTCTCACAATTGAAGTGTACCTATGATAAAAGTTACAGACCTCTATATGCTTTGTAAGTAGGAAAACCTGCAAAATCGGCAGTGTATCAAATACTTGTTCTCCCCACTGTATATATATATTTTTTGCTCCTGAACTACTTCTACTCTCAACCTCTCCGATCATTTTCATGATGTCCATCCGGTTTGCTTCTATATGCCATATCTTTCTAACTGTGCTCTTTCCCAAAAGCTCCCAACATACAACCTATATACTTATTATGGACACAGTATGCTTACATTATTAGCTATCTTTGTTATTATTTGTTGTTATTTGTTATTAGTCCCATCCTTCAAATCTATTCAACACCTCCCATCTATCTCTTAACACCATCCATATAGGATTTCTAATAATAATAATAATAATAATAATAATAATAATAATAATAATTTGCCATATATATTTCAACCGTACTGTGATGTTTTACAAAAGTTCTGAACCTTTCTATTCTCATTGCTTCTACAGATTGTGAATGAAAAATAAACATTTTTGCTAAAATTATTATTATATTATTGATCGATTGACTATGACTTTTCAGATCACCCAGTAATGCTATCTGCAAGGTTAACTCCAGGTAAATATTGCAATCCTTTTGCCATTCCTGGACCAGTGTCCAAAAACAAGCTACAAATGGACAGAACCAAAACAAATGATCTAATGATTCTGTCTCTTCACAGCAAAATCTGCAGAGCTGGGAAGATTGTATCCCACATATAAATAACATTATATTGGTAGCAAGAATTTTATATAATAATTTAAATTGAAAGATTCTAATTTTTGAATCCGGTGTCGTTTTGCGTGTCAGTTCATAAACACTTTGCCATGGGATCGGTACGTCAAAAATCTCTTCCCAACAGATTGGCAACTTGCTCTTTCAAATTTTTCTTAATTTCTTTCTTTTTAGTTTTTGGATTATGTGCGTATTGTTTTGATTTGCTGGGTATTATTACTGCACTGTTGGAGCTAGAAACACAAGCATTTTGCTGCACCTGCGATAACATCTACAAATCTGTGTACGCGTCCAATACATTTGAAACCCTAATTGGTCTATGCGGACAAGTTCTTGCCTGGTTTAGATCTTATCTGTCGGAAGATATAAGTTTGTCTTTGTGGATGGTTTGTCCTCCGACAAATCAATGGTAAATTTCGGTGTTGCTCAAGGTTCCGTTCTAGGACCACTATTATTTTCACTAGACCTCTTGGTGATGTCATTTGGAAACACAATGTCAACTTTCACTGTTATGTAGTTATACATTTTGATGAAACATTGTGAAGCCCCAAAATTGCCTACCCTGGAAGCCTGTGTTTCAGAAGTGGATGGCTGCAGATGTTTTAATTTTAAACTCGGACAAAATAGAGATGCTACTTCTAGGTCCGAAGAAACAAAGAGATCTGCTGTCAGATCTGACAATTAATCTCTATGGTTAAAAAGTAGTCTTAAATAAAACTGTGAAGGACCTCGGCGTTACTCTGGACCCTGATTTCCATCCTTGTAACATTGCAAAAATCTTAAACTTGTTGTCCAAAAATGATGCAGAAAAATGAATCCATGCTTTTGTCACTTCAAGATTAGATAACTGCAATGCTCTACTCTCCGGCTACCCGGATAAGGCACTAAATCAACTTCAGCTAGTGCTAAATACGGCTGCTAGAATCTTGCCTAGAACCCAATTTATTTTCTTCATATTACTCCAGGCTAAGGATGATTTCAAGGTTTTACTGTTAACCTACAAAGCATTACATGCACATGCTCTTACTTATCTCGCTATGGTCACAAGACGCAGGCTTCCTTATTGTTCCTAGAATCTTTAAGCAAACAGCTGGAGGCAGGGCTTTCTCCTGTATAGCTAAATTTTTATGGAATGGTCTGCCGAGCCATGTGAGAGATGCAGACTTGGTCTCAATCTTTAAGTCTTTACTGAAGACTCATCTGTTCAGTACTGTAAGTCCTATGATTGAATGTAGTCTGCCAATGGGTGCAAAGGTGAACAACAAGATACTGGAGTGACGAACCACCTTTGCTGTCTCTGCCTAGCCGGCTTCCCACTCTCCCCTGGGATTCTCTGCCTCTGACCCTATTATGGAGGCTGAGTCACTGGCCTGCTTGCGCTCTCCCATGCCATCCCTAGGAGGGTGCATCACGTCAGGCTTCTTTCACTACTTGAGTGGGTTGAGTCACTGATGTGATCTTCCTGTCAGTTTTTGCGATCTTCGTGGGCTATACTCTGCTCCCTTTGGTGGTGTGGTGGCTGTGCTTTGGCAAAGTGGGTGGGGTTATATCCTACCTGGTTGGCCCTGTCCGGGGGTAACTTTGCGGGGGTAACAATGCCTCAGGACTACCTGGCCTGACGATTCCTGGCTGTCCCCGACCCCAGTCCACCTGGTCGTGCTGCTTATCCAGTTTCTGCTGTTCTGCCTGCGGCTATGGAATCCTGACCTGTTCACCGGATGTGTTACCTTGTCCTAGACTTGCTATTTGCCCCCCCCCCCCCCCCCCCCCCCCTCTCTCTCTCTCTCGCTATATATATATTTATCTCTCTCTATTTCTCTCTCTCTCTCTCTCACCTGCTGTCTCAACCTCTGAATGCTCGGCTATGAGAAGCCAACTGGCATTTACTCAAGAGGTGCTGACCTGTTGCACCCTCTATGACCACTTTGACATCTATCTTGAAGAACGATCTGGCCTAAATGGTCATGTACTCATATAATCTCCACCGGGCAAAGCCAGAAGAGGACTGGCCACCCCTCAGAGCCCGGTTCCTCTCTAGGTTTCTTCCTAGGTTCCTGCCTTTCTAGGGAGTTTCCCCCCCCCCCCCCCCCCCCCCCACTGTGCTTCTAAATCTACATTGCTTGCTCTTTGGGGTTTTAGGATGGGTATCTGTATAAGAACTTTGTGATATCTGCTGATGTAAAAAGGGCTTTATAAAACACATTTGACTGATTGATTGGCATAGTTCCAGTTCCATGGGTCATTACAGTCTGACATCAAACATTAACAACAAGACACGTCGTAGCTAGCTACCTTAAACAGCTGTTAGCCACCGCTTCCATCCAAACCATTCGGTTGAATTTCTTCTTTCCGGCTTGCTTTATTTTAATGTAGGCCTTATTTTAGTGTTCAGTGGCTGATGAGTACCAATATGTTTTATCTCTACATGTCCTTCATAACGCTAAGTTTGAAAATTATTTGCTAGGAGATAGTCAACATAATTCATTATGACTTTTCGGCTAGCTAGCTAGCTAGAAGACGATGAACAACTATGAAGTTGACAAATCTGTCCAATCAAAGCTACCGGAGATGAGACATCGATTTATCCGTGGCCAATGACATTGAGCCTTCTTGAGCGGGCACTACTAATGTGTCTCTATGGCAGCACCCAAGGGGGCTGAAGCTGCCTGACAACATAACCAGTAAATCTAAATCTAAATCATATCAAATGTTATTTGTCACATACACAGTTTACAGCAGGTATAAAAGGTTCTGCAAAATGCTTGTGTGCTAGCTCCCACAACATTGCAGTACAATAATCAATATCAATAATAAGAGTAAAAAAAATAGAAGATGTAGTATGCATAGTAATAGCCTGATATGTACACAATAGGATATACAGTATTTGATCCACTGCTGATTTTGTACGTTTGCCCACTGACAAAGAAATGATCAGTCTATAATTTTAATGGTAGGTTTATTTGAACAGTGAGAGACAGAATAACAACAACATAATCCAGAAAAACGCACGTCAAAAATGTTATAAATTGATTTGCATTTTAATGAGGGAAATAAATATTTGACCCCCTCTCAATCAGAAAGATTTCTGGCTCCCAGGTGTCTTTTATACAGGTAACGAGCTGAGATTAGGAGCACACTCTTAAAGGGAGTGCTCCTAATCTCAGCTTGTTACCTGTATAAAAGACACCTGTCCACAGAAGCAATCAATCAATCAGATTCCAAACTCTCCACTATGGCCAAGACCAAAGAGCTCTCCAAGGATGTCAGGGACAAGATTGTAGACCTACACAAGGCTGGAATGGGCTACAAGACCATCGCCAAGCAGCTTGGTGAGAAGGTGACAACAGTTGGTGCGATTATTCGCAAATGGAAGAAACACAAAAGAACTGTCAATTTCCCTCGGCCTGGGGCTCCATGCAAGATCTCACCTCGTGGAGTTGCAATAATCATGAGAACGGTGAGGAATCAGCCCAGAACTACACGGGAGGATCTTGTCAATGATCCCAAGGCAGCTGGGACCATAGTCACCAAGAAAACAATTGGTAACACACTACGCCATGAAGGACTGAAATCCTGCAGCGCCCGCAAGGTCCTCCTGCTCAAGAAAGCACATATACAGGGCCGTCTGAAGTTTACCAATGAACATCTGAATGATTCAGAGGAGAACTGGGTGAAAGTGTTGTGGTCAGATGAGACCAAAATTGAGCTCTTTGGCATCAACTCAACTCACCGTGTTTGGAGGAGGAGGAATGCTGCCTATGACCCCAAGAACACCATCCCCACCGTCAAACATGGAGGTGGAAACATTATGCTTTGGGGGTGTTTTTCTGCTAAGGGGACAGGACAACTTCACCGCATCAAAGGGACGATGGATGGAGCCATGTACCGTCAAATCTTGGGTGAGAACCTCCTTCCCTCAGCCAGGGCATTGAAAATGGGTCGTGGATGGGTATTCCAGCATGACAATGACCCAAAACACACGGCCAAGGCAACAAAGGAGTGGCTCAAGAAGAAGCACATTAAGGTCCTGGAGTAGCCAGTCTCCAGACCTTAATCCCATAGAAAATCTGTGGAGGGAGCTGAAGGTTCGAGTTGCCAAACGTCAGCCTCGAAACTTAATGACTTGGAGAAGATCTGCAAAGAGGAGTGGAACAAAATCCCTCCTGAGATGTGTGCAAACCTGGTGGCCAACTACAAGAAACGTCTGACCTCTGTGATTGCCAACAAGGGTTTTGCCACCAAGTACTAAGTCATGTTTTGCAGAGGGGTCAAATACTTATTTCCCTCATTAAAATGCAAATCAATTTATAACATTTTTTACATGCGTTTTTCTGGATTTATTTGTTGTTATTCTGTCTCTCACTGTTCAAATAAACCTACCATTACAGTTTTTGCCCATTGCTTACACACTAAAACCGAATGCTTAGACCAAAGCCTCAATACCTAAACTTCTTGTAGCATAGCTTAAACACAGTGTAACCATAGCTTAAACACAATGTCAACTTTGCACTTTGTTTGCAATTCTGTAACACACTTATTGCGAAACACTACACACGTTTTCTTACATTAGACACTTTGTTCAAAAACGAAATCACCTGTTATCATTGGGAAAACACTCTGTTCAAAATGCATAACTCATCTGGCAATTGTATGCACTTACATACACACCTGAAAACACTTGCACAGAAAACAGAACACCAGCCAGTCAGCCTTAGCACTACAAATAGGCCTCAGGTAAGCCATTTTTAGAACTTTGCAAGCATGGAGGCAATGAGAGTCAGAGTAAGAGGAGGACGGAGAGAGAGAGGAGTCGGATGAGGAAGAGGACGTGGAAGAGGACGAGGACCAGTGCGGAGACGTATATCAGATGACATCAGGGCTACTCTGGTGGACCATGTGATAAATCATGGCCTGTCCATGAGGGAGGCTGGGCAAAGAGTCCACCCTAACCTCAGTCGCTACACAGTAGCATCGATAATAAGGACATTCCGACTGGAGAACAGGTATATCTTCAAGTTTCTACTCCAGACTGTACCTACTGTATGTGTCACATGATTCTGTATCATATTACAGTATTACTGTACTAACTATACTATACAAAAATGGGTAGTGCTGTGAAGTACTGTATATGTAAAGGAATACCATTGTGATGTTGCAGTACTGTGTACAGTTTGAAAGTACAGTATGTGAAAAATAACCTAACCAATGACATCTTGTGGTGGCATTTTCTACAGAATGGTTGGACGACCTCCTCAAGGTGGAAGGGAACGGCTCTTCACTCAACAACAAGAGCTTGCCATCATTGAAATGGTGCAAGAAAATAATGCAATCTGACTTCGTGAGTTGCAACAACGCATAATTGCAAATGGAAATGAATTAAACAATATCAACAGGGTCAGCATTTCTACACTAAGTCGCATCCTACAGAAACATAACTTCAGAATGAAGCAGCTGTACTGGGTGTCATTTGAGAGGAACAGTGTCAGGGTCAAGGATCTGCGCCATGATTATGTGCAGGTATGTGTCACTTTACTTTACATACTATATATTGTGATGTGGGAATGAGGGTTTATGCTGCCACCTGCCCTGCCTGTAGCTTGTGGTTTTTGTCTATACTCACCCAACCCAGCCCCTACTTGTGTGAAAATATAGACATTGTAGTTACTGTATGTGTTTTCAGTAACACTATTCAAGATTTTATGTTACAGACAGTTCTGGAGTTTGATGCCGCCGAACTGCCGCATGAGTTCATCTACGTGGATGAGGCAGGCTTCAATCTGGCCAAAACCAGGCGTCGGGGCCGTAATGTAGTTGGACAAAGGGCTGTTGTAAATGTCCCTGGGCAGCGTGGGGGAAATATCACCTTGTGTGCTGCAATTAGTGTCCAAGGATCATGCCACTCTAGGTCCCTACAATACAGGAAAGGTCATTGCATTTCTAGATGCACTACATGCAGTTGTGCAGGACAGACCACAGCAGCCCAGGTTTGTTGTCATCTGGGATAATGTTAGTTTTCACCGGGCTGCTCTGGTCCGAGATTGGTTCAACAACCATAATAATTTCACAGTTTTATACCTGCCCCCTTACAGCCCCTTTCTAAATGCAATCGAGGAATTCTTTTCAGCGTGGCGGTGGAAAGTATATGATCGGCAACCACATGCCCGCATGACTCTTCTGCAAGCAATGGAAGAGGCATGTGGAGACATTGAAGTGGGATCAATCCAAGGGTGGATTCGGCACACAAGGCGATATTTTCCCCGATGCCTAGCCCGTGAGGACATCGCCTGTGATGTTGACGAGGTCTTGTGGCCAGATCCGAACAGAAGGCGTGATCCATAAGCCCCCCCGCCCCCCACCACACACACGCACACACACATGCACACACACACAAAACAAGTATATGTTTTTTCCCCCAATAGCAATTTATCCAGTAATTGTCTTGTTTTTTTACTTTTGTTTTGTTGCTAAATTTGATGTTAAGAATTTCTGTAAGAATGTTTTTTTTTTTTGTAAAAACTTTTTTGTAAATAATGTTTGATTACTGCAGAAATTCTACTTTTGAGTTTTACAGAAGACAATGACAATAAAAATAGAAACACAAAGACTGCAGTGTTTTATATAAAGCCCATCAGTGTGTTGCTGGTGATATGAAAGAGTAATTCAAATGTTGCTTGTGTGTTTGGTTTTGTTGCAAGAATTTCATTTTTAGAAAGGAGTGTTAAGTTTTGATTGCAGTGTTTCATTTTGGCATATATGTGAGTTGTTAATCTCCAAGTGCTATGTCTGATTGGCTTGTGTGTTGAGTTTTGACATAATGAGCCAAATTCTGCAAAAAGTGTGTAAGCAATAGGCAAAAACTGTAATTTCACAGTTTTATACCTGCCCCCTTACAGCCCCTTTCTAAATGCAATCGAGGAATTCTTTTCAGCGTGGCGGTGGAAAGTATATGATCAGCAACCACATGCCCGCATGACTCTTCTGCAAGCAATGGAAGAGGCATGTCGAGACATTGAGGTGGGATCAATCCAAGGGTGGATTCGGCACACAAGGCGATATTTTCCCCGATGCCTAGCCCGCGAGGACATCGCCTGTGATGTTGACAAGGTCTTGTGGCCAGATCCGAACAGAAGGCGTGATCCATAAGCCCCCCCGCCCCCCACCACACACACGCACACACTCACAAAACAAGTATATGTTTTTTCCCCCAATAGCAATTTATCCAGTAATTGTCTTGTTTTTTTACTTTTGTTTTGTTGCTAAATTTGATGTTAAGAATTTCTGTAAGAATGTTTTTTTTTTTTGTAAAAACTTTTTTGTAAATACTGTTTGATTACTGCAGAAATTCTACTTTTGAGTTTTACAGAAGACAATGACAATAAAAATAGAAACACAAAGACTGCAGTGTTTTATATAAAGCCCATCAGTGTGTTGCTAGTGATATGAAAGAGTAATTCAAATGTTGCTTGTGTGTATGTTTTTTTTGCAAGAATTTCATTTTTAGAAAGGAGTGTTAAGTTTTGATTGCAGTGTTTCATTTTGGCATATATGTGAGTTGTTAATCTCCAAGTGCTATGTCTGATTGGCTTGTGTGTTGAGTTTTGACATAATGAGCCAAATTCTGCAAAAAGTGTGTAAGCAATAGTCAAAAACTGTAAATTGATAGACTGATCATGTCTTTGTCAGTGGGCAAATGTACAAAATCAGCAGGGGATCAAATACTTTTTCCCCTCACTGTAGATAATGAATATGCTAAGTCAAGTATGACTGTATTTACAAATATAAAGTGGGTAGTGCCTTGGTCGCGCAGTTGAATAAATAGTATATACTAGAGCAGCAGCGTTGGCTGTGTGTGTGGGAGTCTGTGTGCATGTGTGTGCTTGTGTGTGTGTGTGTTTATGGGTGTGTGTGTGTTTATGGGTGGTTGTGTGTGTGTGTGTGCTTGTGTATGTGTGGTTTCGTGTGTGTGTAAGGGTTGGATGTGTGGAGAATCAGTGCAAGTAGTTGTCTAAGGTGCAGATAGTCTCTGGGGTGCAAATTGTCTCTAAGGTGCAGGTCTGCGCAGGGACACAGCTAGGGTTACCTTGTGGTAGAAGCTGTCTCAGAGTCTGTTGGTACGAGACCCGATGCTACTATAACACTTGCCAAATGGTAGTAGAGTGAACAGTCTGTGGCTCGGGTGACTGGAGTCCTTGGCGACCTTCCAGGCATTCCTCAAGCCTCGTTGTCGATGTGATTGGTCCATGTCAGGTCCTCTGTGATGTGCACGCCGGGGAACTTGAAGCTTTTGACCCTCTTTACTGCAGCCCTGTCGATTTCAATAGGGGCGTGCTCCCCACCCTGTTTCCTGTAGTCTACGATCAGCTCCTTGGTTTTGCTGACGTTGAGGGAGAGACTGTTTTCCTGGCACCACTGCCAGGACTATAACCTCCTCCCTGTAGGCTGTCTCGTTGCCGTCTGCGATCAGGCCCACCACCGTCGTGTCGTCTGCAAACTTAATGATGGTGTTGGAGTCGTGCCTTGCCACGCAGTTGTAGGTGTACAGGCAGGGGCTGAGCTCACACCTCTGGGGCACCCCTGTGTTGAGAGTCAGCGTGGCAGAGGTGTTGTTGCATACCCTCACCACCTGGGGTATGCCTGTCAGGGAGTCCAGGATCCAGGTGCAGAGGGAGGTGTTCATACCCAGGGCCTTGAGCAGTACATGCTGCGGTTGTGCACTGTCCCAATAAATTCACTCACCCATCCGAACCTTTCAGCACGCAGCATTCACACACAGTCAATTACCTGCAACCAGAGAAGATCAACGAGAGCTAGCCCCTTCGCAACAGAGTACATTTTTACATTTTACATTTTAGTCATTTAGCAGACGCTCTTATCCAGAGCGACTTACAGTTAGTGAGTGCATACATTCTTTTATTTTTTTATTTTATTTTTATTCTTTTTTTTTATATATATATAATTTTTTTTTCATACTGCCCCCCCGTGGGAATCGAACCCACAACCCTGGCGTTGCAAACGCCATGCTCTACATCCCTGCCGGCCATTCCCTCCCCTACCCTGGACGACGCTGTGCCAATTGTGCGCCGCCCCATGGGTCTCCCGGTCGCGGCCGGCTACGACAGAGCCTGGATTCGAACCAGGATCTCTAGTGGCACAGCTAGCACTGCGATGCAGTGCCTTAGACCACTGCGCCACTCGGGAGATACTGGGAGTACTGGGAGAGGCTGAAACAGCTGCATTAGGGAGCAGGGAGCTGCTTACTCAGACAAAATGAACTAAAATAACAATACAACAGGGATGCGACCATGCATGCGATAAATTGTTTGCTAACTGATATGATATATTGTTGTGCCATGAGTGAATGCCAGAATTACATGCAAAACAGCGCCATCACCTGACTGACGTGTCCCCACTGCCCTCTTTGATTCCCTCCTGTGAAAAGAGAAGGAGTGGGATAGACTTGATGCATGGTGGGGGAGCAAAATAATCTGTCTTCTTTTGTTGGAGATTAAAATACACACACGTAAATGTGAGCATTACATTTACATTTTAGTCATCGAGCATGTACAGTATATGCACATGCATCCTTCCTGGGTTGGATAAATAAATCCAGGAACAGGTAAATGTCAAACAAAATCCTATACACTTATGTTTTGTAAGTGTTCCAAGAACTCTCCGTCCCCCACCCACGCATGTCAAGTAACCTTTAAGACTTGTACATCTTGTTTTTAGGTATGAAGATAGCACTCCCTCTCCCTCTTTGTGAAAAATGTTCAGCTGTTGTCTCATAGAGAGTGGTGGATGGACAGACAGACAATAACAAGCCTGAGAGGAGTCCCGTCTAAAGGGTGATCCATCCCAGAATGACTGACATTAAGATCACATTGGGGGACGTAATGCAATTTACCTGTCTCATCAGCTAATGGAGAGCAAATCCATTTTCTCCCAAACAGGAAGGACCACATACATTAACTTGATGGCGGTGCAGAGTCCAGTGGGTGCGGCTAATGAGAGTGATGTGATTACTGTCCACCACTCATTTGAAAACGCTGCAAACAAAATAAACCCTAAACCCCACATAGGGCAAGGAAGAGAATGGGAGGGAAATCCAAAAACAAAACATGGAAAAACAAAAACAAGATTCTGGCCTGTGGACATCACCGTCTAACTCTATAGAGGGTCTGCAGTAGTCGTTTCGATAAACAAAACCCATAGAGAATAAGGAGGGGAATGAGGAAGTGTGGAGTGGCTGGTGTATTAACAGTATCTCACTGAAACTCTCCAGTCGATAGGAGAATGGCTTAGAGGGAATGGAATCAGAGTCGGGTACAAATAAGATAAAGGTCTCATCTCCTCCTCTCCTCCCATCTCCTTCTCCTGTCTCCTCGCTGGATGATAATGTACTTTTGTTTTGTGAAGTTTAAGTGCACCTCTGCTCTCTTCTCCTCTATTTATCTCCCATAACCTCCTTCTTCCTCTTTCTCCTTCTCTTTCTCTCTGTTCATACAAGGTGACTTCCAGAGTGGTCTGAGACTATAATGTGCTGTAGAGGTTACAAGGAGAGGAGCGTTTGGTGGCAGTGGCACGCTGTGTCTCTCTCTCCCTCTGCTTTGTTTCTGCTTCAGATCCGACAGAGAGATTGATACAGTAGTGTTATTCAGGGGAGAGGAGAGCGGTTATCTGAACCCAGCCCGGCAATTTCATTCCATTAAGTTATGCAAAGTGTGTGAGAGTAGGAAGAAAGGAGAGAACAGGATAGACCACAGATACCATAGATGCCCATAACGAGAGGGAGATCCAGAATGAAGTAATATGCTAAACTGTCTCTCCTCAGGCCCACAGGACACCATTTTAATTTCCAGCGAGAAGAAGTTCACCCACTTTTTCTCTGAGTCTGTTTATCCTATCCACTCATATTTGATATATATATATATATTAATTTATCTATATCCTCATTAGGTAGTTCTTTTGTGGGAGGAAACCGGATGGGTGAAAGTGTCGGGGGTATGAATAATTAAAACAAAATAAAATGAATAAAAATAACAAAATGGGTAAATAATCTTATCATATCCACCAGCTGTGTAGATCCACCACCTCCCCACACCCCCACACCCTTTCCTTCCCGTAAAAACACAAACACGAGGCCTAAGCTGCTTATAAATATTTGTAATTAAAAACGGAAGGGGGAAGCGGGGCAAGTAACGTCTTTATCACCCCAGCCACTGCTGCTCCAGGTATCTTTGACGCCCAAACAGCCGTTTTGATCTGACAGTTTAGTTTACGAGCCTTAGGAGTTTAATCGGCTCGTCTCACTCCTCTATTTCACCCTACCTCCTCCTCTCCTCATCCACTCCTCTATCCACACACCCTCACCTGTTTAGGACTTCATTTGTTTCAAATCTCATCTGTTTTTGCCATACTTTTGAAATCTCCTCAGTCCTTTGTTATTTATTTGTATCCTAAAAATGAACACAAGCTCTTCTCTCCTAAGCTCAATATTAGAACAAGTTACATAACAGCAAAAACTGTCCAATTTGTCCAATGTTCCTCTGTGACGAGTCTTTGAAGCCTCTTACTTTAAAAATAATGAGTTTTAAAGTTCTGAGTTTGTGGAGGATGGGTTGTCAATCATTATTGTTGCATGGCAACATATGTCATTTTTGAGCTATTGAGTGTTTTTTATGAGATTGCAGTATTTATGTAACTTATGATTGCAGTATTCATGTGCCTCATGTATCTTATTCTCTGTAAAAACATACCATACAACAGGGTATAAAACTTTGAGTCCAACTCTGAAAGAGTATCACATTTTCAGCGAGTTCGAATAATTTGTTTTGTTGACTGAAGAATTAAGATTTAATTCAGTAAGCAAAACTTTGTTAAAAGAGTCAGAGAGTAGATTATGAAGGTACAACTTCAGTGAGGTTTGTGAAGCCCCTCGTGGTGGCCTTGTCAGGAGAAGCTGGGTGACTTTCACATCATTCTACAGCTGCAGACGAGGAGATAGGAGCACTGTGGCCTACTTAGCCACATCTCTCCCCCCCCCCCCCCCCCCCCTCTCTCTCTCTCTCTCTCTCTCTCTCTCTCTCTCTCTCTCTCTCTCTCTCTCTCTCTCTCTCTCTCTCTCTCTCAAAAAATTATGACAACAGAATCATACAGGAGAAAACAGACTACATTTCTGTTTTGTTCCTGCCAGTTAATGACACGCTTTCATTCCTGATGATGGCTGTCTTGTCGTACTGCAGTATCCTTGACTGACAGGTCCACTGGTGACTGAGGCGTGGCAGGGGGGCAGGAAAGGGAGGGTGGGTGTGTGTGTGTGTGTGTGTGTTTGTGTGTGTGTGAGGGTGAGACGTGGGGGAGTTGGATATCAGACATATATAGTGTTATCAGAGGATCAGACATGTTGCTAACCCATACAAACAGTAGGTCTGCAGCTGTTTCAGAGCTACAGTACCTCTTTGAACACTAACTTTGTGACTGGTAGATGCAGCACTCAAAATATTATCCCTAGTCACATCTCTTGTCCTCTCTCTCTCTCTCTCTCTCTCTCTCTCTCTCTCTCTCTCTCTCTCTCTCTCTCTCTCTCTCTCTCTCTCTCTCTTCTACCCCCCACCCCCCTCCTACAAGTTGGTTGTTTCTGAATTATCTGTGCTTACCATAGTCAGGTGAGATTATTGTATAATTATTTTATGAGAGATATTATTATTATTGTAAAGTAGATGCTGTGAAGTTCTAAAATATGGTGAATCAGTTGTTTGGAATTGTAATGGTAATTGATTATCTACCTAGCAACTACTTTGCTCGATTCTGATTGGTCAGTTGTTTGTTAATTGTTGGAGAAGAACAGGAAGTAGTTGAGTTGATGTATGGCTGGCTCTGGGGGGAAGTTTCACTTAGGTAGAGATGTAGGATCTCTATTGCTGTGAATGTGGTCAGTTCATCATTAAATCTGCAAAAGAGTAATCAGTCTCCATCCAGTGTTTGTCTACATTGCAAGTCATCCATACACCATCTAAAGGACCCTCACACTACACTAAGCATGTAAACCTATGCTACCTGTTCACCTCCCTCCGTCTCTCTGTTTCTCCCTCTCTCTCTCCATATCACAATCTGTTTCTCCCTCTCTCTTCCTCCCCCTCTGTCTTGTTATCTCTACGTCACTCTAGTACACTGTCTTCTGTCACTCAGTGTCTCTTCTCATTTGTCAAGACATGATTGGTTCATCTGAGGTGGATCGTAATCATTCTTATGTCATTGTGACTTGGGTTAGTGCAGTTCAAGTGGATGTAATTGGCTTACCGTAAAAGTATGTGGACATCCCTTCAAATTAGTGGATTAGGCTATTTCAGCCCCACCTGTTGCTGACAGCTGTATAAAATCGAGCACACCGCCATGCAATCTCCATAGACAAACATTTACAGTAGAATGGCCTTACTGAAGAGTTCAGTGACTTTCAACGTTGCACCGTCATAGGATGCCACCTTTTCAACAAGTCAGTTGGTCAAATGTATGCCCTGCTAGAGCTGCCCCGGTCAACTGTAAGTGGAAATGTCTAGGAGCAACAACAGCTCAGCCGCAAAGTGGTATGCCACACAAGCTCACAGAACGGGACCGCTGAGTGCTGAAGCATGTACCGCGTAAAAATCGTCTGTCCTCAGTTGCAACACCCATTATACCTCTGGAAGCAATGTCAGCACAATAACTGTTTGTCTGGAACTTCATGAAATGGGTTTCCATGGCCGAGCAGCTGCACACAAGCCTAATATCACCATGCACAATACCAAGCGTCGGCTGGAGCAGTGGAAACGCGTTCTCTGGAGTGATGAATCACGCTTCACCATCTGGCAGTCCAACGGACAAATCTGGGTTTGGCGGATGCCAGGAGAACGCTACCTGCCCGAATGCATAGTGCCAACTGTAAACTGTTTGGTGGAGGAGGAATAATGGTCTGGCGTTGTTTTTCATGATTCGGGGTAGGCCCCTTAGTTCCAGTGAAGGGAAATCTTAACGCTACAGCATACAATGACATTCGAGATGATTCTGTGCTTCCAACTTTGTGGCAACAGTTTGGGGAAGGCCCTTTGCTGTTTCAGCATGACAATGCCCCCATGCACAAAGCGAGATCCATACAGAAATAGTTTGTTGAGATCGGTGGGAAGAACTTGACTGGACTGCACAGAGCCCTGACCTCAACCCCATCGAACACCTTTGGAACGCCGACTGCGAGCCAGGCCTAATCGCCCAACATCAGTGCCTGACCTCACTAATGCTCTTGTAGCTGAATGGAAGCAAGTCCCAGCATCAATGTTCCAACATCTACAGTGCCGGACCAACTCCATATTAATGCCCATGATTTTGGAATGAGGTGTTCGATGAGCAGGTGTCCACATACTTTTGGTCATGTAGTGTACAGTATGTTAGCAACGTGCATGCCCCGCCCACCTGAGGATCTGTCTTTTTCAGCTATCCATTTTCTGTGTTTGAGGGGTACAAAATCCACTTGTCACTTAAATATTGCTGGATTGATTGCTTTCATTTTATCCTGCGGCTCTTTCATACTCTTGCTTGTGCCTGTCGTTTTTCCCTTTATGACCGCGGAAATGTTTGTAATGTCAAACACACTCCGGTAATAGCTGAAATGGGCTCAATGGAATACATTGTATTTACGTTGAATCTATAAGAACGCTAAAGCTTCACCACGGATTTAACGCACCATCTCAACACTTACAGTATATCACAATAAAGATAACTTTATTTTGATGGGTGTGCATTTTTTTGGGAATTGAAAAAAGTAATAATTTAATACAGTTGAAATGTTTAGAAATTAAAGGTGCTGAAATGAAAGAAACTGCCGAAAATGAACACTCAGATTATAGTGATATTATGTTTGATCTCGCAAACAATGTAAAGTAGGTTTAGATAGGTTTAATCTAGATCCAAGTGTGTATATTTTTTGTGTTTTGTGGTTGCAGCCCTGTTCCACATTTTATTTGTCACATGTTTCGTAAACAACAGGTGTTGTTCATGGAAGCTTCATGGAAGTCCGTTGTGTCATGTCCCAGGCAAAGGGCTGAGGCTATCCCAGCTAGCACATTTGGTTCCTTGGAAGTTGTGGGAATGTATGTTTTTGGTTTCCTATTGGTTCAGAGAACGAAGCCATACGTTTCCTGACCGGTAAAACAGAACGTTCTGAGAATGGAATTGAAAATTTAGCCAGTTCTGGGAACGTACATTTTTAGGTTGCAGGGAGTTTTTGGGAATGTTTTACTCTGGTTCATTGAAAGTGTTCCTGGGAGGTTTTATTAACGCTCTGAGAGGTTTTTTAATAACTACCTTAAAACTTTCACTGAATGTTTCAATAAGACTAGTAATAACGCTGCTAACTTATTTTGGGTTAACTTTTTTTTAAACTCCAAGCACAGATAGGACATATAGAAATTATTTTCCTTAGGCATTAATCATGCAAACACATTTATTTGTTATTGTGACACGGCATCAGTGAGATTCAAATCTTTAATCTTCTGTTCTCTATCCACGGAATTAGTCCACTGCACCACCAGGATGGAGCTAGCGTGCCATGTTTTTTTACGCATATAAAGCTGTTCATTTTAGTCTATTCAAACAGAACCCAATTCAAAAGAAACAATCACTCATTAACATCAGGTGTGGCCAAATAGTGGGCGAGGTCAACACACCTGAACACACTTAACAAGATAGAGGACAGAGAGATTTTTGTTGATGCTGAGAACGGAATGTATATGTTTTTAAATAACATTCTTAGAAAGTTGTCTGAACGTTCCTCAAGTTTTCTTGTGGTGTTTATGGAACGTTTTCTTAACATTCTCAGAACAATTTGAGAACATGACTTTAAATAGAACCATGAGGAAACCTGTAGGAAATGTTATGCTGATGTCTTGAAATTCCCACAGAAGTATTTGAGAACATTCCCAATGTCAAACCAGTTGGAGAACGTTCCTAGAACATTACCAAAATTGAAGTTAATTGTAACCAAGTTTGAACTTTTAGGAAACTTTCTGTTAAAGTAATGAAATACCAAGAAAATTACGTTTTTTTTGTTAGGTTCCTTAAATGTGCTGAACATTTTCCGAGGCCAAACAACTACCCAGCACCATTCCCAGAACGTTGTGGGAAGGTTGTATGCAAAATAACCATAGGACAACCACGCTCTCACCAAGCTCTAAGAAACAAATGGTTCTAAGAACATTATGTGCAGGCTGGGATGCTACTGTTTGGAAATGATAGCAGGCTAGCAGGCCTGTTTACCTCTCGGTTGGCTGGGTATCTGATCCTTGGAGCTGCATTATAAGCACCATGTTTATCAGGGCTAGCGGCTATGCCCTGGAGGACAGACTTAACCTCTAACACACTAGCTAGCTACAGCACTGCTGTTCAATGCTGTGAAAATATATCATGGCTCCCCCTGGAAACAATACTGTACAAGAAAAACCTTGCCTGTTTCTCCTTGTATTTTTTGTTGTGTGTAAGGTGTCTTTTCAATTCAATTCAGTGGAGTGAATTGAAATATAAATGTGGATATGTGAATTGAAATTGGAGAAAATTCTCATTGAAAATTAATGTAACTTTACAATTCATCCCTTGAATGAAATAGTTCACCTCAAACCTGGTATCATTTCTGATAATATATAGACATTTTGAGTCTCTTAGAAAAGTATACTTTTTCGTTTGGTTTTGTAGAGCAATAAAGTGGATAAAAACAGGCAGCATAGGTCCTGTACAGTAGTACATCTCCTCCTGTTGAGGAGACTGATTGGGCCTGTGTGTTTTCTCCCTGTTTTGACACAAGTTGCTGGTTGTCGAGAGAAGTACATCACAGCAACTTGTCAGGTTATTGAGACACGACATAGCTGAATGAGGGGGCACCGCTGAGATTCATACCGCTTTTTCCATTATTGTCCCCAATCATCCTAGACACTATGTCTCATGTGAATATTGAGTCCTCTCCCTCATGAGGAAATTGGTATGGCTGCGAACTCATCCAGCTCCCCTGGACCCTGACTCTGTGAGCCCAGCCAGCAGATTGGGTGTTATCTAGGAATGCTGATGCCACCAAACAAAACACAGTGCCACTCCAGTGGGACCTAACACAAGGTGACAGCACTCCCTAACACACATCCCATCTCGTCTAACTTATTTGTGTTGGGGACCCTTGCAGAGGCAGAGAGGAGTAAGTGTAAGAGGCAGCCGGCTCTCCTATTTGTCTTATCTCATAAGCCCGTTATTAACTTCCCTCTGGCCGCTCTCGTTGGTCATAGCACCACTGTGATTGATACTCTGCCAGGCCAGACAAACGTGTCCGTCTCCTGGCTCCTAGCGAACGGGCGACCACCGGTATAAAGGGAATAAATGATGAGAATCAGGCTCTGTTATGACGGGGAATATTAGCAGTGCGTAATGGCCATCTGTCTGTGAAGTGACCTTTCCCAAAAATGTGGTTAGTCTGTCTTTAACCCCTACCAACGTCTCTCTCTCTCTCTCTCTCTCTCTCTCTCTCTCATAGTCTCTCTCTCTCTCTCTCTCTCTCATCTCTCTCTCTCTCTCTCTCTCTCTCTCTCTCTCTCTCTCTCTCTCTCTCTCGCTCTCTCTCTCTATTAATTAATTACTGGTAGCAGGGATTTGGTGAGTGTGATTTTCTTTGTGTTTTGGACAGCGCTGGGGTGCGACCTTAAGGGGGATTGAATGAGAGTCACTTCTCTGGGCAAGAAAACAAAAGTTCAGGCTTGGAGGAGAGTGATGGTGTTGTGTGTGTGTGTGTTTGTTGTGTGTGTGTGAGGTGGGGGTGGGGGGGGGGAGGGGGGGGGGTGGGGGTGGGGGGTGAGGGGGGTAGATTGATATCAGTCCGTGTTAAAGCTGAAGTCCTTAGTGGTCAGCAGCATACCACACTACATCCCACTGCTGGCTTACCGCTGAAGATAAGCAGGGTTGGTCATGGTCCGGTCCTAGTAGGAGGCACTCTTTTCTCTGGTCTAAATAAAATGCCCCAGGGCAGTGATTGGGGACATTGCAGGGTGCTGTCTTTCGGATGGGACGTTAAACGGGTGTCTTGACTCTCTGTGGTCACTAAAGATCCCATGGCACTTATCGTAAGAGTAGGGTGTGTGAACCCTGGCTAAATTCCCAATCTGGCCCTCATACCATCATGGCCACATAATCAGCCCAGGCTTCCAATTGGCTCAGTCATCCCCCTCCTCTCCCTTGTAACTATTCCCCAGGTCATTGCTGTAAATGAGAATGTGTTCTCAGTCAACTTACCTGGTAAAATAAGGGTAAAAAAACAAATATATATAAAGAAATGATATTACAACAAAGAAGCTACAACAAACAATGTTTTTTCCCCCTCTGACATCATTGCACACCCAATAGAAGAGCTGAGGAGCTGCACGACGCTCACTCAGCTTTGCAACAAAAACAGTAGCAACGGTGGTGGGATGGCCAGTGGCGCTGTTTCCCCCTACTGAGGACTCCAACTTTAAGGGAATGAGATCAGAGTGTGGAGCAGAAAGAAGCAGCATTGAAATGCCACTGGAGCTGTTGGGGGTCGGGATGGAAGGGGGCAGACCCTGCTAGACTCTTACTCTTGAAGGTGTGTATCGTCTATCAGCTTGAGTCTGAGTGTGATGTGATAAGAGAGTGTGTTTGAGGCTTGTTGTGAGAGGGAGAGCATATGCAAGAAGCTCTCCCATGAGTGAGTGCAGTAGTGGAGACTGGTGGGCTCTGCAGCAGTGTGTGTGTATGTGTGCCAAACAGTAAGGGCCACAGGCACAGAATTCGACAGCTCCTCGTCAGGGTTCAGGAATATAGATGAGTAACAAAACCATCATTAATTACAAATCACTTCTGCCAAGTCAATTAGACGAGAGAGCGAGGGAAAGTCCCCCTCAAACAAAGCAAAGAGATAAGCTGTGCACATTTCCCATACCTTCTTCCCCATCCCATCCAGTGTATTTTATCACTCTTGAACACGTTGATTAATCAAACGCGCTCCCTTGTTATTAGTTGTCAGTTGGCTCTTCACTAAAATGTAAGCAGATGCATGTTTTATCCATATTCAATACGCATGTTCCACTGTCTTATCACTGAGAACGTCAATAAACCTGGGGCCTATGATATTCAGCATGAGTTCAAGCGTATGTTAATGTGAGGTTGAACCGTGTGGGGTGCTGTGATACGGTCGGATCGTGTCCTGAGCAGGTGGATGGTTTATGAGGAGATGATCCGCTAAGCGGACGAGTTCACAGACGGTTTCTGTCTATGCTCTCTAGTCTCTCTCATCTCCCTGGTGCTCCAGACAGGTTGCAGTGTTCTGGTGGTCTCTGCATTAGCATGGCAAGCAGCACACTCCTCCACCACCTGCAATCTCTCTTTCTGTCTGTCTCTGTCTCTCTCATGCTCTCTCTCTTTCTCTCTCTCGTGCTCTCGCTCTCTTTCTACGTTGGGAATATAAAGTGCTGTCAAAAATCACTCAACATTGCTATTTCTTTTCACTCCCCCGGTCTTTCTCTCTCCTCTCCTCTCTCTCTCTCTCTCTCTCTCTCTCTCCTCTCTCTCTCTCTCTCTCTCTCTCTCTCTCTCTCTCTCTCTCTCTCTCTCTCTCTCTCTCTTTCTCTCTCTCTCTCTCTCTCTTTCTCTCTCTCCTCTCATTTTCTCTTTCTTCTCTCTCTCTCTCTCGCTCTCTCTCGCTCTCTCTCACTCTACCTCTAGCTCTGTGTAGCAAAATAAAGTGTTGTTCAAACTACCCTCAGTGTGTCTTTTCTTCCCTCCCTCCCTCCCTCCCTCCCTCCCTCCCTCCTCCCTCCCTCCCTCCCTCCCTCCCTCCCTCCCTCTCTATTTTTTGGGAGAGACCTGTGTCTGTGTGCTTAATGTTAGCTGTGTGTGTAAGTAATCACTACTCATCCATGCAGCCTGTTCTTCCCTGGGCCTGACAGGCATGCCTGGGCACACAGCTCCGCACTGCCTCCCCCTACCTCCCAGTCTATAAAGATGATTTCAAACACAGACGTTTCAGATGAGGTGCACCAGAGCAGCTTGTGAAGCGAGTGGAGCTATACTCTCTCTCTCTCTCTCTCTCTCTCTCTCTCTCTCTCTCTCTCTCTCTCTCCTCTCTCTCTCTCTCTCTCTCTCTCTCTCTCCCTTTTTCTCTCTCTCTCTCTTTCGCAGTATAACTCTCTCTCTGCTCTCTCTACCTTATACTCCCTGTCTTTCGACTTGCCTTTCCCACTGTTATAGTGTGACAAGGCACAGCAAGTCGTGGCTTGAATACTAACACAAACATTCCGTGACAGTGTCTCTCTGTTTGTTTGCTATCACCTTGATAAGATGATTTTCCTTTTCCTCTGGGTTTGTTTTGTCTTGGCACAGATGGGCAGAATGAGGTAGTTAGTCTATCCTTCCACTTTACTTCTCCCTCCCTCGCTCCTCTTTCTTTCTCATTCTCTCTCCATCTCTGTTGTCTCTCATATCTTTATGAACACAACACACAGTGAGTGAGAACTCATAGCAAGCAGAGATAATTGGAACCTGCAGTAGAGAAAAGTGCTCAATGAGGACAGCAGTAAGGTACTTTTCCCAGTGTTAAATTAAGGATTTGACATGAGAATTGATTGAATGGGTATGATGGCATGCATACCAAAACAAAGGCTAGCCTTTTAGCCCAGTGTTTACTCGTGTCCCCTCAGAGCTGTAATCACAGTTAATTGTCCTCTTGATGGGTGTCACTGTCAGGTGGTGGAATTGATCAGCGCTAAAGGATCCTTACTTACCAATAACATTTCACCATGAAAAGGAGAGACAAACAATGTGAAAGAAGCCACTCTGTTTATGTGACACCTGACATGGGAAAGAGGATGCCCTTTGATTGCATTTGTCATGTTGGAATCGCAAAATCAAGCCTGCATGCTTTAGAGTTTAGTCACTGATCAGGCCGCTCATTAAAATATGGGGAATTTGATAAGAGATAAACCAGTCTCTCTTTAAGGTGGCTGCATCCATCCCGCCTCTGAGTTTTATTTTTATGTGATTGCATTCTTAAAGACCTTAGGGTGGAGGTATGCAGGGTTAAACAACCAGAGATGTCTGCAGTAAAGCCCTGTTGTCCCCCCATCCCGTGGAATACCCTGTGGCTGATCTGCTGATCTGCAGGAGGCTGAAAAGATTTGGCAAGGGCACTCTGATCCTCAAAAAGTTATACAGATGCACCACTGAGAGCATTTTGACACGCTGCATCACCGCTTGGTATGGTAATTGCTTGGCATCCGACTATAAGGTGCTACAGAAGGTAGTGCGTATGGCCCAGTACATCTCTGGGGCCGAGCTCTCTGCCATCCAGGACCTCTATACCAGGCCGTGTCAGAGGAAGGCCCTAAAAATTGCCAAAGACTCTAGCCACCCAAGTCATAGACTGTTCTCTCTGCTACTGCATGACATGTGGGACTGGAGCACCAAGTCTGGGACCAAAAGACTCCTGAACAGCTTCTACCCCCAAGCCATAAGACTGCTGAACAGTTAATCAAATGGCTACCCGGACTATTTGCATTGACTCCCTTTTGTTTTGCACTGACTCTCTTGCAAACTCTTGCACACTCACTGGACTCTACCCACACACTTACACATTCTACACGGACACTAAGACACACACATACACACACACTACATATGCTCACACACACAAAACACACACACACCCACACACACACACATAGACACACTTTCACTCTTCACTGCTGCTACTGTGTTTATTATCTATCCTTATTGCCTATTCACTTTTACCCCTACCTACATGTACATATTACTGCAATTAGTTCAACTACCTCGTACCCCTGCATGTTGACTCGATACCGGTGCTCCTTGTATATAGCCTCGTTATTGTTATTTTATTTTGTTACTATTTCCTTTTTTGAATTTTGCAAATATGTCTTACTTTTTAACTCTGCATTGTTGAGTTCGGCGCATGTGACAAATCAAATTGTATTTTATTTTGTTTGCTTACTGTAGCGGTGAAAATCAGATGAGACGTTGTTCTTTCTGCCTCTCTGACACACACACTGTTCAACCTGAGACTGAGCCTTTAGAGCCATTGTGTGCTTGTGTTTACTCTGCAGTAGCCCATGCAATAGCAACAGACAGGGGAGGGGAGATCCACAGGTTGTTTATGCAGCAGAGAGAGATGGCCTGAGAGATGAGGAAGACAGCAGAGGCGTAGAGCCACTATCTTGCGATCCTCAGTGTGAAATCTGATGGAGAGACTGCAGTTGTTGCCATCTGCTGTGGCTCTCTCAGTCTCTCTTCTCACCAGTCCGTTGTCAGGGGGAACCGGAGCGAAGAACGGTGCATTAAACATCTAGCTGTTAGATAGACAGCCAAGGGGATTTGGTACAAGGAAAAGCAGTCACTGTGAATTGTCCTGCTCAGACCTGTGGATATGTACTGATTGAGACATCTCTATAAGTATTTCTAAGAAGCAATGTAACCATTTCTTTGTATATCTGAGTCATTCTCGGTATGATTTCTATGTACAGTGTTACAATACAGCTACATATTTCAAGGATAAACAAAGGTGTCCTTCCTAGATCATCTGCAAAGACAAGCACATCTCAAGTACATTTCTTTGAATAATGTAATGGACATTATCTGTAACATGTAACTTGTATTTTAGAAATGTTTGCAAATGTGTTGAAAATGAAATACAGAAATATTTCATTTACATGCAGTTGAAGTCGGAAGTTTACATACACTTACGTTGGAGTCATAAAAACTTGTTTTTCAACCAATCCACAAATGTATTGTTAACAAACTATAGTTTTGGCAAGTCGGTTAGGACATCTACTTTGTGCATAATTTTTCCAACAATTGTTTACAGATTATTTCACTTATAATTAACTGTATCACAATTCCAGTGGGTCAGAAGTTTACATACACTAAGTTGACTGTGCCTTTCAACAGCTTGGAAAATTCCAGAAAATGATGTAATGGCTTTAGAAGCTTCTGATATGCTAATTTACATCATTTGAGTCAATTGGAGGTGTACCTGTGGATGTATTTCAAGGTCTACCTTCAAACTCAGTGCCTCTTTGCTTGACATCATGGGAAAATCAAAAGACATCAGCCAAGACCTCAGAAAATAAATTGTAGATTTGTAGAAGTGCAAATCAATCCCAGAACAACAGCAAATGACCTTGTGAAGATGCTGGAGGAAACAGGTACAAAATTATCTATATCCACAGTAAAATGAGTCCTATATCGACATAACCTGAAAGGCCACTCAGCAAGGAAGAAGCCACTGCTCCAAAACCGCCATAAAAAAGCCAGACTACGGTTTACAACTGCACATGGGGACAAAGATCGTACTTTTTGGAGAAATGTCCTCTGGTCTGATGAAACAAAAATAGAACTGTTTGGCCATAATGACCATCGTTATGTATGGAGGAAAAAGGGGGAAGCTTGCAAGCCGAAGAACACCATCCCAACCATGAAGCACGGGGGTGGCAGCATCATGCTGTGGGGGTGATTTGCTGCAGGAAGGACTGGTGCACTTCACAAAATAGATGGCATCATGAGGAAGGAAAATTATGTGGTTATATTGAAGCAACATCTCAAGACATCAGTCAGGAAGTTAAAGCTTGGTCGCAAATGGGTCTTCCAAATGGACAATGACCCCAAGCATACTTCCCGAAGTTGTGGCAAAATGGCTTAAGGACAACAAAGTCAAGGTTATTGGAGTGGCCATCACAAAGTCCTGACCTCAATTCTATACAACATTTGTGGGCAGAACTGAAAAAGCGTGTGTGAGCAAGTACAACCCTGACTCAGTTACACCAGCTCTGTCAGGAGGAATGGGCCAACATTCACCCAACTTATTGTGGGAAGCTTGTGGAAGGCTACCCGAAACGTTTGACCCAAGTTAAACAATTTAAAGGCAATGCTACCAAATACTAATTGAGTGTATGTAAACTTCTGACCCACTGGGAATGTGATGAAAGAAATAAAAGCAGAAAATAAATCATTCTCTCTACTATTATTCTGACATTTCACATTCTTAAAATAAAGTTGTGATCCTAACTGACCTAAGACAGGGAATTTTTCTAGGATTAAATGTCAGGAATTGTGAAAAACTGAGTTTAAATGTATTTGGCTAAGGTGTATGTAAACTTCCGACTTCAACTGTAAGTACTCACACCCCTGAGTCAATCCCGGGGAAGGACTGCCCGCTCCATGATCTTGCCATCACGGTTGACAACTCCATTGTATCCTCCTCCCAGAGTGCAAAGAACCTTGCGTGACCCTGGACAACACCCTGTCGTTCTCCGCTAACATCAAAGCGGTGACCCGATCCTGCAGGTTCATGCTCTACAACATTAGCAGATTACGACCCTACCTTACACAGAAAGCGGCACAGGTCCTAATCCAGGCACTTGTCATCTCCCATCTGGATTACTGCAATTCGCTGTTGGCTGGGCTCCCTGCCTGTGCCATTAAACCCCTACAACTTGCTGCAGCCCGTCTGGTGTTCGACCTTCCAAGTTTTCTCATGTCACCCTGCTCCTCCGCACACTCCACTGGCTTCCAGTTGAGGCTTGCATCTACTACAAGACCATGGTGCCTTGCCTACGGAGCTGTGAGGGGAACGGCACCTCCTTACCTTCAGGCTCTGATCAGACCCTACACCCAAACGAGGGCACTACGTTCATCCACCTCTGGCCTGCTAGCTCCCCTACCTCTACGGAAGCACAGTTCCCGCTCAGGCACCCCAATGGTGGAACAAGCTCCCCCCACGACGCCAGGACAGCGGAGTCACTGAACACCTTCCGGAGACACTTGAAACCCTACCCTCTTTAAGGAATACCTGGAATAGTATAAAGTATCCTTCTACCCCCCCCCCTCCCCCCACCCCCCCCATAAAAAAAAAGTGGTTGTCCCACTGGCTAAGTTGAATGCACCAATTTGTAAGTCACTCTGGATAAGAGCGTCTGCTAAATGATGTAAATATAAATGTTAGAATCACCTTTGGCAGTGATTACAGCTGTGAGCCTTTCTGAGTTTTAAGTCTCTAAGAGCTTTACACACCGGATTGTACAATATTTGCACATTAGTCTTTTTAAAATTCTTCAAGCTCTGTGAAGTTGGTTGTTGATCATTGCTAGATATACATTTTCAAGTCTTGCCATAGATTTTAAAGCCGATTAAAGTCAGAACTGTAATTAGGCCACTCAGAAACATTCATTGTCGTCTTGGCAAGCAACTCCAGTGTATATTTGGCCTTGTGTTTTAGGTTAGTGTCTTGCTGAAAGGTGAATTTGTCTCCCAGTGTTCCTCTAGGAATTTGCCTGTGCTTAGCTCTATTCCATTTCTTTTTATCCTAAAAAACTAACTCGTCCTTGCCGATGACAAGCGTACCCATAACATGATGCAGCCACCACCATACTTGGAAATATGAAGAGTGGTACTCAGTGATGTGTTGTGTTGGTGGATTTGCCCCCAAACTTAACATTTTGTATTCAGGACAGACAGTTCATTTCTTTGCCACATTTTTAGCAGTTTTACTTTAATGCCTTATTGCAAACAGATGTTATTCTATACAGGGCTTCCTTCTTTTCACTCTGTCATTTAGGTTAATATTGTGGTTGAATCTGTGTTTAAAATTCACTGCTCGGCTGAGGGACCTTACAGATAATTGTATGTGTGGGGTACAGAGATGAGGTAGTCATTCAAAAATCATGTTAAACACTATTATTGCACACAGAGTGAGTTCATGCAACTTATTATGTGACTTGTTAAGCACGTTTTTACTCCTGAACTTATTTAGGCTTGACATAACAAAGGTGTTGAATACTTATTGAGTCAGCATTTCATTTAATTTGTAAACATTTCTAAAATTCCACTTTGACATTATGGGGTATTGTGTGTAGGCCAGTGACACAAAATCTCAACTTAATCAATTTTAAATTCAGGCTGTAACACAAACAAATGTGGGAAAAGTCAAGGGGTGTGAATACTTTCTGAAGGCACTGTATATCTATAGTTATATCTACATTGCAGCAGTATGACAAATACTACTGCCTACTCTACAATGTCTCATGTGGCCTCTGCACAAAGCATTTAAAAACATTTACCAGAACCACTCATCCCTTTTGGGAAGGATAAAGTAAATGGAGGCTGTAGTAACATTTCCCTCGACCCACGGTACCACAAAAAAATACAGTAGAGCTTTGATTGTTTGCTATGGGCATATCATTTGCGTTCCCCGTGTCCCCTTCTGGAAATAAAATAAGACAAACAATATCGCAGAGTGGGGCTGGAATTGTGTACTGGACCATTTGGCATCCCTCATTCATCATGTTAATTGGAAAGATCAATTCAAATGTGTGCTTTCCTTGACTTCCTCTCAAGCACAGTTCAAGGCTGCAGCAGCTACTGATATGGAAATGCCTCTTGTGTACCATTACACACCTACTGTAAGACGTAAGCCATGAAATATACATGTATGAATTGTTTATTTTTATAGAGGATTTTCTATGCACATAAAAGTGGATATCATCAAATGCAGTATGGTCTGTTACCGCCAAAGCTTAGGCTGCAGCACCTCACAGACTTTCTAGAGGGCAGCACAGCACTGTCCGAGAGCTTTTGGCTGCCAAGCTTGGGGGAAAGAAAAAAACGCTTTTCTCTGCATTCATTAGGTTCCATACTCTGCATGAATTACCCACTACATCTATCCAATACTGCCCCTCTCCTCTCTCAGTGCAGGCTACGGCCCACATTAAGTGCATGCTCTTTCTCCTACACCAGGACTGCAGACAGACAGGAACAATGCAGCCTTGATTTACATTCTGTAGAGTTCCTCGGCCGGGAGGAATCAGTTTGCTCTCTATCTATATTGTATTAGATCAAGTTGATATAAATGTTATATATGTTATCAGTATGAATCCTATACATTCCGCTCCAGGCCGAGAGGCAGGCATAGGAAAGGGCGTTCTCTTCTGAGTGAGAGAGTGAGTCTCTCAGGAGACTGAATAGATTTGGCATGGGTCCCCAGATCCTCAAAAAGTTATACAGCTGCACCATCGAGAGCATCCTGACCGGTTGCATCACTGCCTGGTATGGCAACTGCTCGGCATCTGTCCATAAGGCGCTACAGGGGGTAGTGCGTATGGCCCAATACATCACTTGGGCCAAGCTTCCTGCCATCCAGGACCTATATACTATGCGGTGTCAGAGCTAGGCCCAAAAAATTGTAAAAGACTCCAGTCACCCAAGTCATAGACTGTTCTCTCTGCCACCGCATGGCAAGCGGTGCCGGAGCGCCAAGTCTAGGTCCAAGTCCAGCCCCCCCCTTGTTTTTATACTGTTGCTACTCATTGTTTATTATCTATGCATAGTCACTTTACCCCTACCTACATGTACAAATTACCTCGACTAAATCTGTACCCCCGCACATTGACTCGGTACTGGTACCACCTGTATATAGCCTCGTTATTGTTATGTCATTTTATTGTGTTACTAAGGGCTTGTAAGTAAGCATTTCACGGTAAGGTCTACACCCGTTGTATTCGGCGCATGTGACAAATAAAATGTGATTTGATTTGATTTGATAAACCCCACAAACATGAGAGTGGGAGAGTAAACTGAAGAGAGCGAGCGGTTAATCATAGCTGGCACCGTACTCATCCCCATACATTTGGAGCCGTTCTGCCACTCTGCTCCATTGGAGTAGAGAGATAATGGCCAGGCTTGACCATAAGCCTTGACCTTAAAGTACTGAGACTTTAATTGTGGCGAGAGCTCTCTCTGGCAATCCCCCTACAGAACTGGGAACAAAGGGCCTGGCTGGCGTGTCTGCCTGCCTCCCCTCTCAGCTGATAATCAATTAATTAATTAATTAGTTTATTTGTATCCCCATTAGTTTTTGCAGAATCAGTAGCTACTCTTCCTGGGGTCCACAAAAAAACACAAAGCATTTCAATTAACTAAACACTGATACACTGATAGACAAGGACAGTCACACAAATTTAAAATACAACGATATACAAACAATACAATACAAACAATGTGTGCGTTAGAGTGTGTGCGCATGTGTTTGTGTGTGTGTCCCCTCACAGTCCCCACCGTTCCATGAAATGTTGTTTAATCTGTTTTTTTTTAAGGTAATTTTGCTGTTTGCTTGAGTAAATGGAGATGGAAGGGTGTTCCATGCGATCATGGCTTTGTATAATACTGTGCGTTGCCATGAATTCGTTTTGGACTTGGGGACTGTGAAGAGACCTCTGGTGGTATGTCTTGTGGGGTATGCATGGGTGTCTGAGCTGAATGTTATTTGATTATGCAGACAATCTGGAATTTTCATCACAGTAATAGTGCCAGTTAGAGCTGCCAGTTATTGACAAAGGAGATTAATTACTCCCTCCTCCTCTGAGGGTCCTCCTGCTTCTCAGCCTCTCCGTTTGAGTTCTGACAGGCAGGTCTCAGGGTCCTCATCTTATACTGAGCCAGGAACTGGACTTCTATGTGGAGTCATGCCCAGTCTGAAACACTCACGCTCATGTAATCGTTTTACATTCATGAGTGGTGTCTAGGAGTAGGGGGCTAGGGGTTGGTTTTAGTACTGGGCATATTCAGAGCTCATGTATGTAGAGCTGATTTGAAGAGTTTATTATGGACATGTAATTAGTGCATAATGAATGTACAGTATCTCGGTAATAGGAGATTCTAAAGTTAGTGAAAATCAAGGCAGAATGTTCCCAACTTTGTAGTTGTGCTTTCTGCTGTTAAGCCCTTCTGGCCTCTTGAGGCGTTGCACTGTTACTCAGGCACATCTGTCTGTCGGTACCTTTGTTCTCTAGAGGGAATTATTCTGCTCTCTCTCTCTCTCTCTCTCTCTCTCTCTCTCTCTCTCTCTCTCTCTCTCTCTCTCTCTCTCTCTCTCTCTCTCTCTCTCTCTCTCTCTCTCTCTCTCTCTCTCTCTCTCTCTCTCTCTCTCTGGGCCTCTCTCTGCTTCTCTCTGCAGCTGCCAGCCACAGCCTGTGTGCTGTATGTTTCCCTGTGTATGACTGTGACCAGATGGGCCATTCAGGGATCCTCTCCTCTCCTCACACAACCCTGATTGATCTTCCGTGAACACTCACCTGAAAACAAACACGGAGAGCCCCTCGCTTCTCAACCATTAACTATGCGTTGCTGTAATCAGCATGTCGTCTTGAAGTTAACCAATGTCCTTTATGTACATTGGCCTTTGTAAACTGATGAAGCGGCATTGAAAAATCTGTTTGCACAAGCATGTTACAGCAGCATCTGTGTTCATGTGTCCAAACAGACAGTGGGTGGATGTGTATCTGCTCCTCTGGACAGCCCACGACACAGAGGTTGTTCTATGTTTGGCTCCCTGGTAAGGATCTGGGTAAATGCCTCAGTAAGCTGGAGACTGGCAGACACACCTGCTCGTCAGAGATGATCAAACTATTCTGGGCAAACAAACTAAGCTGCCCGCAGATCCAGTAATCTAGCTAGATTACATATTAATAAGGACTGAATGAAGAAGGCTCCCCTGCTTGGATTAAAGGAGATATTTTTTACTTGCTCCCATGTCTTTTTCACCCTGGATTTTTTCAGAATATGGCTGTGCTGAAAGCTGTGCTCTCTTCTGCACGTACTATATACAGTGGGGAAAAAAGTATTTAGTCAGCCACCAATTGTGCAAGTTCTCCCACTTAAAAAGATGAAAGAGGCCTGTAATTTTCATCATAGGTACACGTCAACTATGACAGACAAAATGAGAAAAAAAAATCCAGAAAATCACATTGTAGGATTTTTAATGAATTTATTTGCAAATTATGGTGGAAAATAAGTATTTGGTCAATAACAAAAGTTTCTCAATACTTTGTTATATACCCTTTGTTGGCAATGACACAGGTCAAACGTTTTCTGTAAGTCTTCACAAGGTTTTCACACACTGTTGCTGGTATTTTGGCCCATTCCTCCATGCAGATCTCCTCTAGAGCAGTGAGGTTTTGGGGCTGTCGCTGGGCACCACGGACTTTCAACTCCTTCCAAAGATTTACTATGGGGTTGAGATCTGGAGACTGGCTAGGCCACTCCAGGACCTTGAAATGCTTCTTACGAAGCCACTCCTTCGTTGCCCGGGCGGTGTGTTTGGGATCATTGTCATGCTGAAAGACCCAGCCACGTTTCATCTTCAATGCTCTTGCTGATGGAAGGAGGTTTTCACTCAAAATCTCACGATACATGGCCCCATTCATTCTTTCCTTTACACGGATCAGTCGTCCTGGTCCCTTTGCAGAAAAACAGCCCCAAAGCATGATGTTTCCACCCCCATGCTTCACAGTAGGTATGGTGTTCTTTGGATGCAACTCAGCATTCTTTGTCCTCCAAACACGACGAGTTGAGTTTTTACCAAAAAGTTCTATTTTGGTTTCATCTGACCATATGACATTCTCCCAATCCTCTTCTGGATCATCCAAATGCACTCTAGCAAACTTCAGACGGGCCTGGACATGTACTGGCTTAAGCAGGGGGACACGTCTGGCACTGCAGGATTTGAGTCCCTGGCGGCGTAGTGTGTTACTGATGGTAGGCTTTGTTACTTTGGTCCCAGCTCTCTGCAGGTCATTCACTAGGTCCCCCCGTGTGGTTCTGGGATTTTTGTGATCATTTTGACCCCACGGGGTGAGATCTTGCGTGGAGCCCCAGATCGAGGGAGATTATCAGTGGTCTTGTATGTCTTCAATTTCCTAATAATTGCTCCCACAGTTGATTTCTTCAAACCAAGCTGCTTACCTATTGCAGATTCAGTCTTCCCAGCCTGGTGCAGGTCTACAATTTTGTTTCTGGTGTCCTTTGACAGCTCTTTGGTCTTGGCCATAGTGGAGTTTGGAGTGTGACTGTTTGAGGTTGTGGACAGGTGTCTTTTAAACGGATAACAAGTTCAAACAGGTGCCATTAATACAGGTAACGAGTGGAGGACAGAGGAGCCTCTTAAAGAATAAGTTACAGGTCTGTGAGAGCCAGAAATCTTGCTTGTTTGTAGGTGACCAAATACTTATTTTCCACCATAATTTGCAAATAAATTAATAAAAAATCCTACAATGTGATTTTCTGGATATTGTTTTCTCAATTTGTCTGTCATAGTTGACGTGTACCTATGATGAAAATTACAGGCCTCTCTCATCTTTTTAAGTGGGAGAACTTGCACAATTGGTGGCTGACTAAATACTTTTTTTCCCCACTGTACGTTGTCATTGTGTATGTGTGTGTTCATTGTGCGTAAGTAGAGTATGTCTGTCCACTTATCCAGATGTAGAGTTTTAATTTGACCTACATTGTCACAGCAAAATAATCCTGCAGCAAAATGATTTTAATGTTTAGTCCATAATGCTGCTTGATCTGTAGTTAGGATATCAGCTGGCCAAAAGTAGGCTACAAGAAAAGTGCAATATTTTTAATATACATTATACAAAACATTAAGGACACCTGCTCTTTCCATGACATAGACTGACCAGGTGAATCCAGGTGAAAGCTATGATCCCTTATTGGTGTCACTTGTTAAGTCCACTTCAATCAGTGAGATGATGGTATTCCGTGTAGCTCAGTTGGTAGTTGGTTTGCAACGCCAGGGTTGTGGGTTTGATTCCCACGGGGGGCCAGTATGAAAATGTTTGCACTCACTAACTGTAAGTCGCTCTAGATAAGAGCGTCTGCTAAATGACTAAAATCTAAATCTAAAATCATATATTGAAAAGAACACATATTTTAGAATGCACCACACAAACAATAACTATCTTGTACTTGAATGTATTTAGAACCCAAACAATTTCCTCAACAACTCCAATACCTCTGGCTGAATAATCAGCCTGGCCTCAGAACCATATGAAAAATACTTTCCGTATTTCTGAGCACCTCAAAGATGTATGATACCTACTAATGGTCTAATGAAAGTAAGGAGGTTGGTCGGGGAGGATGGGTAGGCGTAATCATCAACGTCTAGCAATCCAAAGATTGTGTGTTCGAGTCGGATCGGGGACAACCAGCATTTTAGCTAACCCTTCCCCTAACCCTTATTCTAAACTTAACCCAATTGACCTAACCTGCAAGTTAATTTCACCTAACCTTTGTCGTTTTAGTCCTCCTAAACTTTGACGTAAATTATCCTAACCTCTGTCGTTAGTTCCCCTAACCACTAACGTAAATTCTCCCCGTAATTCTCCTTTGTTGTTAAGGCACAACAAGCAACCTGGGCCTGTATCCACAAAGCATATCAGATTAGGAGGGCTGATCTTAGAACTGTCAATATAATCTTATTTATTGTGATATAAAAGGCAAAACTGATCCTTGATCAGCAGTCCTACTCTGAAATGCTTTGTGGATAAGGGCCCAGGTCTCCGAGAAAGACTCATATGACTACAGTCTACAGTTGAAGTCGGAAGTTTACGTACACCTTAGCCAAATACATTTAAACTCAGTTTTGCACAATTCCTGACATTTAATCCTAGTAAAAATTCCCTGTCTCAGGTCAGTTAGGATCACAACTTTATTTTAAGAATGTGAAATGTCAGAATAATAGTAGAGAGAATGATTTATTTCAGCTTTTATTTCTTTCATCACATTCCCAGTGGGTCAGAAATTTACATACACTCAATTAGTATTTGGTAGCATTGCCTTTAAATTGTTTAACTTGGGTCAAACGATTCGGGTAGCCTTCCACAAGCTTCCCACAATAAGTTGGGTGAATTTTGGCCCATTCCTCCTGACAGAGCTGGTGTAACTGAGTCAGGTTTGTAGGCCTCCTTGCTCGCACACGCTTTTTCAGTTCTGCGCAGACATTTTCTATAGGATTGAGGTCAGGGCTTTGTGATGGCCACTCCAATAACCTTGACTTTGTTGTCCTTAAGCCATTTTGCCACAACTTTGGAAGTATGCTTGGGGTCATTGTCCATTTGGAAGACCCATTTGTGACCAATCTTTAACTTCCTGGCTGATGTCTTGAGATGTTGCTTCAATATATCCACATCATTTTCCTTCCTCATGATGCCATCTATTTTGTAAAGTGCACCAGTACCTCCTGCAGCAAAGCACCCCCACAGAATGATGCTGCCACCCCCGTGCTTCACGGTTGGGATGGTGTTCTTCGGCTTGCAAGCCTCGCCCTTTTTCCTCCAAACATAACGATGGTCATTATGGCCAAACAGTTCTATTTTTGTTTCATCAGACCAGAGGACATTTCTCCAAAAAGTATGATCTTTGTCCCCATGTGCAGTTGCAAACCGTAGTCTGGCTTTTTTATGGCGGTTTTGGAGCAGTGGCTTCTTCCTTGCTGAGTGGCCTTTCAGGTTATGTCGATATAGGACTCATTTTACTGTGGATATAGATACTTTTGTACCTGTTTCCTCCAGCATCCTCACAAGGTCCTTTGCTGTTGTTCTGGGATTGATTTGCACTTCTCGCACCAAAGTACGTTCATCTTTAGGAGACAGAACGCGTCTCCTTCCTGAGCGGTATGACGGCTGCGTGGTCCCATGGTGTTTATACTTGAATACTATTGTTTGTACAGATGAACGTGGTACCTTCAGGCATTTGGAAATTGCTCCCAAGGATGAACCAGACTTGTGGAGGTCTACAAATTTTTTTCTGAGGTCTTGGCTTATTTCTTTTGATTTTCCCATGATGTCAAGCTAAGAGGCACTGAGTTTGAAGGTAGGCCTTGAAATACATCCACAGGTACACCTCCAATCGACTCAAATGATGTCAATTAGCCTATCAAAAGCTTCTAAAGCCATGACATCATTTTCTGGAATTTTCCAAGCTGTTGAAAGGCACAGTCAACTTAGTTTATGTAAACTTCTGACCCACTGGAATTGTGATACAGTGAATTATAAGTGAAATAATCTATCTGTAAACAATTGTTGGAAAAATTACTTGTATCATGCACGAAGTAGATGTCCTAACCGACTTGCCAAAACTATAGTTTGTGGAGTGGTTGAAAAACAAGTTTTAATGACTCCAACCTAAGTGTGTGTAAGCTTCCGACTTCAACTGTGCATCCTCCAAGATGTGTGATAAGTTACATCATCCAATTTGTATGCTATTGTACGACGGGGTAAAACATATGATACTATACAGTACATCCTATAATTCGTATGATGTTGTACGACCGCTATTCCATTCATAATGTAACCTAACGTAACGTAATATATCATATACTAAGTGGAGTGTCACAGATTTACATACAGAATAATACAAATTGCCCTGAGACCACGTTGGAATATTGGCGCGCCATGCTAGCCAAAGGTAGTATAAATGCTGTTCATTAATTCTGTGGTTATGTAATGTTTTCAATAGCAGCGGCCAGCTACACATCTGAAGAAAATCTGTCTCTCAACACAGGGGAATGATGAGTTATGGATGTGTATCCATTATGTGTCCACATGGAGCCATATGATCTAGTGTAATTAGATGTGATCCATAGATACAGTAAGATGAGCCCTTTAGCAATGTAACACACTCCCTGTGATAAACATGATCAAATGATTCTAGAATACTATCTCTGTTGGAATGTTCAGTAACACCCAATGGTCACTCCAGGGATGCTAAATGCTAGCAAGAGGACATACTGGACTGTAATTTAGAGGGTTTAGTCAATAAACACATTTAATTAAGCAGACAGAATAAACTAGGCCAGCGAAGGGGTTTCCCATCGTCCTGCAGAGCGTTTACTGTTTACTGTCCAGGGGGAAATGTTAAATCAGACACTGTTTGCTGCCAAGCTGGAGCTAAACAGCTAAGAGGAGCCATTTGTTTTAATGGTCCTCTTAGTTCGAATGGACTCCCGCTGTTTCCAGAAACCCCCACTAACTTATTTTCGGTTGAACTTCTTCCACCTAACCAATATACTATAGCGTCTACTGTGTCTAGTGTTTCAAGGTACTGCTATGGTAATCCAATCTAATCTGCATGGTAATCAACACCTTTTACTGCCATGTTTACTTGGTTGATCTGTACGGTACCATGAGTTACACAAACTGTGGGCTTATTGATTCCAACCTGTTGAGGAAGTGTTTGTGTGTGTGTGTGTGTGTGTTGTCTGTGTAGTATGTGTTCTTCATATGTACTGTATGCATGTACTTTAAGTATCAATGAGCCCCACGCTATCTCTGAAATTGAGGAGATAGCTCTGACATACTCAGCTGGAGTTACTTGGGTTTTATTTGAATGTTTTCCCAGAATAATGTGGCATACGTGGGCGGGATAGGATTGTGTTTGCATTGTCATGGATAATTACGTTAAACATTGGTGGTGCTCCTTGCCTCTGCTCTGCGTCTTCTTCCAGGTGCATTATGGGTAGTGGAGAACAGTAGCCCGGCTCTCTGTCACACTGTTACTGCTATTACAGTGTTACTCTGAGAATTGTGTTAGGACGTCTCTCAGGGTGATCGGTCGAAAAACAGAACAACAAACCTTAGCAATTATGCCTATTGAGCACTTGTAATTGCAAGACTTAACTGGTTTTCTGTGTGTGATTCTGATTGGGTTTGTCACTTGAGTGATGGCTGGCTAATACTCAGCCTCCTGTCTTCAAGATCTTCTCTTCCTATCCCACTGCAAGACATATTACCGTGCTTACCAATACCATGACAAAATCAATACTTAAAAGAAAAGAGACATAGTTTTGTTTGGGCTTTCTATGAGAAGCGAGAGTGCAAAGCAAAAGCATTTCTTCCCCTAGGCGACGTGTGTGTCATCTGCTTATTTACTTGATTGTTTTAGAATGTGTGAGACAGGAGTGTGCTGCAGTACAGAATTTCTCTCTGGAGTAGAGAATTCAAAGTTAAATTTACCAGCTACTGAAGACAAAATCTCATCTGCACTGCTGAGACATCTGGTGAGATGGTGACTTATCACTGTAGTCTGTAACAAATACAGCTCCCTATTACAGCTCACCACCACAAGAACCAAATGAACCATTAATCTTACTTTCTCAGTGTCTCACTGCGCCTGCCACATCCCTACAGAACGAGCTTGTGAATGCATGCAAGCATGAAATGGATCTAAATCCTTGTGCCAGAATTAGACTGTATCTTAGCTGATTATTTATCTATGTGTGTGTGTGTGTGTGTTTGTGGTCGTATCTATTGCACAGGAATGCTGGATGCAGCAGGGTCTAATGCTAGTCCATTACTGCACACAAACAAAGACAGTAATTTCATATCATGATCTGTTGCACGGGAAAGAATTACGTGACTAATGCAATCTCTCCCCCCGTATCCTCTTCTGAGAAAACCGCAGAGGTCCTGCAAGCCTAAATGAAGTTGAAGTCGTTGCTTCATTACATGTAAAATGCCTAGCATTAATTGGTGTAGGTGAACAGAGGAGTACCTAGTAAAGTACAGACGATGAGAGAGTTAGCATGCTATGTCCACATCTATTGCACGGCTAGCCGTTAGCAGTGGGCAGGAAGCACCCCCAGCCTAGCAGGCTATGCCCCTGGAATATGATATGAGTGTGTTTGTAGAGCACTTGAACTTGAGTGAAATCCAACGTATCTGATGGTGAGCGATAGGCTGGGGTTGTGATCAACTAAACACACCGCTCTCTCGCTTTCCCAGATGTTTAGTTCATTTCATTCCGATCTCCTTTACATTATTGTAGCCTTTTTCTGTAGCCTGTCAACTATGTGTCTGTCTATCCTTGTTCTCTCCTCTCTGCACAGGCCATACAAACGCTTCACACCGCGTGGCTGCTGCCACTCTAATCTGGTGGTCCCTGCGCGCACGACCCACGTGGAGTTCCAGGTTTCCGGCAGCCTCTGGAACTGCCGTTCTGCGGCCAACAAGGCAGAGTTCATCTCAGCCTATGCTACCCTCCAGTCCCTCGACTTCACTGCTACTCCTACTGCTCTTTCCGCGTCTGAACATGTGTTCTCGCTTACCCCGAGAGCATCTGGTCAGCGCGGCGGTGGCACAGGAATCCTCATCTCTCCCAAGTGGACATTCTCTCTTTTTCCCCTGACCTATCTGTCTATCTCCTCATTTGAATTCCATGCTGTCACAGTCACTAGCCCATTCCAGCTTAACATCCTTGTCATTTATCGCCCTCCAGGTTCCCTTGGAGAGTTCATCAATGAGCTTGACACCTTGAAAAGTTCCTTTCCTGAGGATGGCTCACCCCTCACAGTTCTGGGTGACTTTAACCTCCCTACGTCTGCATTTGACTCATTTCTCTCTGCCTCCTTCTTTCCACTCCTTTCCTCTTTTGACCTCACCCTCTCACCGTTCCCCCCTACTCACAAGGCAGGCAATACGCTTGACCTCATCTTTACTAGATGCTGTTCTTCTACTAATCTCACTGCAACTCCCCTCCAAGTCTCCGACCACTACTTTGTATCCTTTTCTCTCTCGCTCTCCTCCAACACTACTCACTCTGCCCCTACTCCGATGGTAATGTGCCGTCGCAACCTTCGCTCTCTCTCTCCTGCTACTCTCTCCTCTTCCATCCTATCATCTCTTCCCTCTGCTAAATCCTTCTCCCTCCGATCTCCTGATTCTGCCTCCTCAACCCTCCTCTCCTCCCTTTCTGCATCTTTTGACTCTCTATGTCCCCTATCCTCTCGGCCAGCTCAGTCCTCCCCTCCTGCTCTGTGGCTTGACGACTCATTGCGAGCTCACAGAAGAGGGCTCCGGGCAGCCGAGCGGAAATGGAGGAAAACTAGACTCCCTGCGGACCTGTCATCTTTTCACTGCCTCCTCTCTACATTCTCTTCCTCTGTTTCCGCTGCTAAAGCTTCTTTCTACCACTCTAAATTTCATGCCTCTGCCTCTAACCCTAGGAAGCTCTTTGCCACCTTCTCCTCCCTGCTGAATCCCCCTCCTCCTCCCCCTCCCTCATCCCTCTCTGTGGATGACTTCGTCAACCATTTTGACGACATCCGATCCTCATTTATTAAGTCAAATGACACCGCTGGTCCTGCTCACACTGCCCTACCCTATGCTGTGACTTCTTTCTCCCCTCTCTCTCCAGATGAAATCTTGCGACGTGTGACGGCCGGCCGCCCAACAACCTGCCCGCTTGACCCTATCTCCTCCTCTCTTCTCCAGACCATTTCCGGAGACCTTCTCCCTTACCTCACCTCGCTCATCAACTCATCCTTGACCGCTGGCCATGTCCCTTCCGTCTTCAAGAGAGCGAGAGATGCACCCCTCCTCAAAAAACCTACACTCGATCCCTCCGATGTCAACAACTACAGACCAGTATCCCTTCTTTCTTTTCTCTCCAAAACTCATGAGCGTGCCGTCTCTAGCCAACTCTCCTGCTATCTCTCTCAGAATGACCTTCTTGATCCAAACCAGTCAGGTTTCAAGACTGGTCATTCAACTGAGACTGCTCTTCTCTGTGTCACGGAGGCTCTCCGCACTGCTAAAGCTAACTCTCTCTCCTCTGCTCTTATCCTTCTAGACCTATCCGCTGCCTTTGATACTGTGAACCATCAGATCCTCCTCTCCACCCTCTCCGAGTTGGGCATCTCCGGCGCTGCTCACTCTTGGATTGCGTCCTACCTGACAGGTCGCTCCTACCAGGTGGCGTGGAGAGAATCTGTCTCCGCACCACGTGCTCTCACCACTGGTGTCCCCCAGGGCTCAGTTCTAGGCCCTCTCCTATTATCTCTATACACCAAGTCACTTGGCTCTGTCATATCCTCACATGGTCTCTCCTATCATTGCTACGCAGACGACACACAATTAATTTTCTCCTTTCCCCCTTCTGATAACCAGGTGGCGAATCGCATCTTTGCATGTCTGGCAGACATATCAGTGTGGATGTCGGATCACCACCTCAAGCTGAACCTCGGCAAGACGGAGCTGCTCTTCCTCCCGGGAAAGGACTGCCCGCTCCATGATCTCGCCATCACGGTTGACAACTCCATTGTGTCCTCCTCCCAGAGTGCATAGAACCTTAGCGTGACCCTGGACAACACCCTGTCGTTCTCCGCTAACATCAAAGCGGTGACCCGATCCTGCAGGTTCATGCTCTACAACATTCGCAGAGTATGACCCTACCTTACACAGAATGCGGCACAGGTCCTAATCAAGGCACTTGTCATCTCCCGTCTGGATTACTGCAACTCGCTGTTGGCTGGGCTCCTTGCCTGTGCCATTAAACCCCTTCAACTTATCCAGAACGCTGCAGCCCGTCTGGTGTTCAACCTTCCCAAGTTCTCTCATGTCACCCCGTTCCTCCCCACACTCCACTGGCTTCCAGTTGAGGCTCGCATCTACTACAAGACCATGGTGCTTGCCTACGGAGCTGTGAGGGGAACGGCTCCTCCTTACCTTCAGGCTCTGATCAAACGAGGGCACTACGTTCATCCACCTCTGGCCTGCTAGCTCCCCTACCTCTACGGAAGCACAGTTCCCGCTCAGCCCAGTCAAAGCTATTCGCTGCTCTGGCACCCCAATGGTGGAACAAGCTCCCCCACGACGCCAGGACAGCGGAGTCACTGACCACCTTCCGGAGACACTTGAAACCCTACCTCTTTAAGGAATACCTGGAATAGTATAAAGTAATCCTTCTTCCCCCACCCCCCATATTTCTTTTTTTTTTTAAGGTGGTTGTCCCACTGGCTATCATAAGTTGAATGCCCCAATTTGTAAGTCGCTCTGGATAAGAGCATCTGCTAAATGATGTACATGTAAATATAATGTTAACCATAGCAGATTAGGATGGATGCCTTTAAAGGTTAACTGAAGGCGAGCTCACCCATTGACATCTCTTTCTAAAGTCTTTGATTTTTAAATATCCCCTAACTTTAAACTAACACTGATAGCATACTAAGCGGTGATGCTGGCGGCGCGGCTCTTATTTCCATTCATGCTGTGATTCAGCCCTTCTCTTTGAAATGTATTTACTCCAAGTCTAAGAACTGTTTATTCATTCCCTTATACTCTTTACTATTTATTCATCTGAGACTCTATTCCTTCTGATCAAAACTACTGACACTTTTTGGCACTAATATCAACCTCCAACCTATCCTGTGAGGAAAAGCATCGTCCTGTTATACAACTTCAAAATATCATAGGTAATTGGTTTTTAAAGCCCCTCTTATTTTCATTCAGTTTTTGATAAACATGTAATGTGCTTATTTCTTCCGCATGATGTGAGCTGTGCGACCTTCAGCTGCGACTGTGCAAATGACCAGGGCACTAAGGGTACGGAGATCCCTGTGGACCCCTTGTTGTCCTCCCTAGTGCCAACAACAGCCCAGTCCCAGAGCTGTCCCATGCCATGCCTCTGCTGAAGGGACGGAAGCTGGGCTGACAGGGCATATTATTGATGTGGTAGTGTTTTTTTCACATTGATGTGTGTGTGCAAGTCTGTGCGTGTGTGTTTGTTCGTTGCTTGGTTGCTAATGTTATTCCCATCCCAATTTGCTGCTTTTACACATTCATTACCACTGCAATTATACTGTTGGGGTATATAGGAAGCAGGGATAAATGAATTAGATGGGAGCGTGAATTAGGTGGTAGAGGGGCGGACGCTGGAAAGCGGAGGGGTCTCTAGCCCTTTTAACGAGGTAGACATTTTTGCTGAAGATAGGGCCCCGTTAATGGAATTTGAGCTTAATTATAGGGTATCACACACACACACACACACACACACTCACACACACACACACACACACACACACACACACACACACACACACACACACACACACACACACACAGACACACAGAATGGTATGGCAGGACATCTACTTTCTTGAAGTCAACAAATACCGTCTTACTGAATAGATAGCAGAACATGGGAGAGTGGCTAAAATTGAGAGGTTTAATAATCGCATATGGCTTGATGTAATGAGAGTCTGATTGAAAGCAAACAGGAAGAGAGGCTCTTGTGTGAAATTAAAACAGAGAAAAAAAGAGTGCTTTCTTAGACTACGTTTTTTTCTGGATTGGTTTCGGGCCTTCTGAGGTACAGTATCTACAGGAGAAACATACAAACACAAGTGGTTTAGTTCTGCAGGCTATGGACTTCACTAAGCAGCATATGATGGCGCCACTAGGAGCCACACGCCACTTCATTGACACTTGCCTCCAGATTGTGAAATGTAAATTTAGTCGGCAGCATTGTTATCAGCAGCGGCATCTAATTGTGGTAATTGGCTATTTTTTCCTTGTTCTAATCAAGTGTACTAAAACTGTCACACTTTAGTTTAATAAAACAATTATGTGGATGAAACAAACCCAAATTATTTTCAGTTGAATCTGCCATATTTTCCTACAGAACATAATTGAAAATGTTTTTTTACCCCAGTGAAAAAAAACAAAAAACAACTTGTCTCTTTAATCAAACACACAGTTCAATTATTATTATTATTTTTTACCTCATATCAATGTAATGAGGCATTGCTGAGGAACGTTGGTTTATCATGTTCATTACGGAAACCCTGGACCAAAATAAACATATATATTTTTGTACTCCTATTTGACTGCCACAAGGAGTTTCTGGGACAAATCCTAAAATCATCCAGGTCATTTATCTACATTATGTCCTTAGTTTGCAGCCTCACCAATGCTGCTTTTGCCCATTATTCCTTTTTATTAAATGCAAAACTTTAATAGCACGGTTCTTATAAAATACTGTAACTATTTTTTAAATATGCTTTATGCCCTTTATCGTAATTAATTAAGTTATGTCTTCAATAAATCTTTGAAAGCCTGTGGCTACACAGTACAACTGACGGAGACAGAGAAAGAGAGAAACTTAGAGATACATTAACAGTGGGGTTTTATCTCCGATGCATATTCTAGCCTTAATTGTTCTTTTAAAGGTTATCACCACCTGTATGCATATAGACACAGTTAATTGGTTGATAGTTGCATTAGAAATCCATTTAATTCAGCAGGTCAGAATGAAACAAAAAAAGCAACAGATATGGAGAAATTAATGAAGAATTTAACTTTAATTAGATACAGAACTGTACAGTGTTCTACCCTGAAGTGAGAGTGTTTTAAAATGTACAACAAACTTAACCCATCTGAGGGAGCAAGAGAGAGACAGAGCGAGACAGAGAGAGAGACACAGAGAGACACATAGAGAGACACAGAGAGACACATAGAGAGACACAGAGAGAGAGAGAGAGAGAGAGAGAGAGAGAGAGAGAGAGAGAGAGAGAGAGAGACGGAGACAGATAGAGACGAAGGTGCGGTGATGCTCTGTGAGGTGATGCTGTGTGAATGTTGACATGGGCCGACGGTGTGGCCTAAGTGGCAATTTCCATATTTTTTCTGCATGGTTTCCCCCCAGCAGGGTCACCGTGGTGTCTCTGTCAGCAGCAATGAGAGGAGCTGTCACGGGTCCCTCGCAGAGACATGGCCCAGGTTAATTTGGGCGCCAGGACAATTTCACAGCCCCTCAGTGGTAGAGATGCCCCTATAAACAGCAGCGTACAGTACCTCAGTTCTTGTCTCCTCCCCACCCTCCTCCTCCTTTTCCTTTCTCCTCCTCCTCCTCCTCCTCCTCCTCCTCCTCCTCCTCCTCCTCCTCCTCCTCCTCCTCCTCCTCCTCCTCTTCCTCCTGCTCCTCCTCCTCCACCCATCTGTCTCTCTCTGCCACTCTCATTCAATTTCTTGAGTGCCTGTCATTGGAGTGTTTTTCAAACGGAACTATTTTGTACTTTGAGTGTGTGTGTGCTCGGGTGTGTCTATGTACATTATAAATGTTCTTAGAATGCGAGTCTTTGATTCATTTATTTTATTCATCAAGCTTGCAATGATTACTACACTTTGCTTTAGTATGCATAAATATAGCCTTAGGGATAGCATAATTAATGTTACTCACACAGTTGTGACATCCACGTACACATTCCTTTTGATGGATTGCAATTGCTATGTATTTAAAAAAATAATATCTCATATGAACATGTTATTACAAATCCCTTACAGTTAGGTACTATGGGACTACAAGCATCGAAATTAGAAAGGGTTAAACGATTTGATTGTGAACACAGAGCCTGAAAATTCAGCACTTTGGTGAGTTGGGGGCGAAACGCTTCTCCTATGTATTTGATGGCATGCATCATTGAAGATGACAACATTTTAAAATTGTTTAGAAGACCCCATTAAATATATATGAAACAGGGTTCTCAAGGTGGGCCTAGACAGGGAGATCCATCATCCCAGTGTAAAAAGCAGAAATAATATTACATGATGAACATCATGTTGCAGAGCTGAGCAGCACAGCTAGGGAACCCTGAGAACACCAGGTTACTATTACATGTGACATGTATGTATTGTTGTTTCTCCACCTCGATGGAGAAACATTCATTATGAGCGGAGTGGAGGGAGGTCCCATGATGTGCAGAACTGGTCCAGGTGTGATGGTGAGTAATTACCATTAGATCAATAAATTATCATTTTGACACTGAAGGGTTGGCACTCAGCGAGCCTGGGTAGAAGGCCCACAGATAGAACATAAACATTGCAAAATAATTGCTATCATATTTAAACGTATGGTTATGTAGACAAATCCCTCTCAACTCTCTGAAATCCCTATCACTATTCAATGTTAATATGATTTTTAACTCCAAAACATCCTCTTGTAAAATTACATTGGAGTTGAACGAAAAAGTCAAGAGACTACCTCCCTTTACACCAACCTTTTTGAGTGTCTTGCCAAGATCTGGACACTCTCATTTCATTCACTTCTTCCCCTGGCTTTTCATTCGTACCTCTTTTATTTGGTTCATTGTACTCTGAAGATCGAGGACACGGCACAGGTGCTCAATTTCCTCAAAATTGTGGCCTTACAACAACAAACCTCAGGGCCTTACAATCATGGTTTACAACAATAAACCTCAGGGCCTTACAATCATGGCCTTACAACAACAACAAACTTCAGTATATCTCCTGGCAATGCAATACTGAAGTTAATCCTTCCAGCTACCTCTGGCAGCTTTGTGTTGTTGAAAGTGGGGAGTCCACACTGCTGTGCAACCAGGACGTCTCGCAAAGACAGGAGAGAGGGGTTAGTGGAGAGAGAGAGAGCGCGAGAGAGAGAAAGGGAGAGCAGGAGAAAGAGAGAGGGAGAGAGGGAGAAAGAGAAAGAGAAAGAGAGAAAAAGAGAGAGAGGGAGAATGAGAGAGTGAGAAAAATAAATAGAGAAAGTGAGAGAGAGAGAGATGGGGAGCTGCAGCTGGATCAGTACTTGAGTGATGCTGTATTGCTCCCAGCAGCGGCCTGTCAAACTCCAAAGGAGAATCGTTGGACTTCCAGTGAGGTAGCTCGGGAAAGTGGAAATGTTTTTTTCCGCCTCATTTCTCTCTGCCGGGTCTTTTTCTTGACAATAAGATGAAAAGTTTACTGGCTGACCTTCAGAGCAGGAAAAGATAATGGATTCAACAAATCTGCTAAGTTGATTGGTAGATAAAACACTGTGAATATGTGAGGTGTTTCGTGATAAAAATTCACTTGACTTTGGTGGTTTTACATTCAAGTGTGGTTTGCATGTTTTCATAGAGTTGAAATCCAGGGTTTGTTAGAGAGATAGGACAGGGAGTTGTGATGCGAAAGGGAACACATGGAGGGAATGTCAGTTGTGATGATGAAGACACGGCAACTATCAAAGACCTACTGCTCAGGTTGGCTTCTGTACAAGTCATGGTGAGCCAAACCTTAGGGCTAGTCATTTGACAGTGTCAAATCTGTTGTGGCTCTACAGTATTTGTTCGTGCCTGTGTGTGTATGTGTGTATTTTTGTGTATCTGGGAGTGTGAGAGTGTGTCTGGGTTTAAGTGTTTGAGTACTGTGGAGTAACCACAGCCTTGTTCAGTGCACAGTGCATTGAAGCAGCAGTAAGTTAGGCATAGATTAATCGGCAGGCTAACCTCTTTAATGTCTTTCCCTCGCATGTTCTGCTCTGCTGCATTCCCTCTGAGCAGGCTCCCATGTCAAACAGTATATCTCCCTACATCCTGGAAAATGCTGATAAAAGTGAATAATTCTGACCTGCTAACAAAATGCTCTCCTAGCCATATATCAGGCATCACAGGGTGGTTGGACCTGAAGGGCCGGGCCATAAAGTCAGGTCAACAGAGCAGGAAATATGACCTATAATTACCCTTTGATGAACAAATAAAATACAAATGAATATAAATCATTTAGACATCTGTCAGGACAGGAGAGTACTTGCCCTTAAACTGCGTATTGGTCTCTAGGGAGATTCTTTGCTAGTTTTCTTTCTGGTTAACATGTGTTTTATTATTTTACAACAAAAACGTGTTATATTCAGGGAATTGATTTGATATGCATCATTAACATGCTCTGTCATACTTCCTCATACACTGCAAATTAACATCAGTTTTCTTGTAGTTCCTAATGTAATTACAAAAAAAAAACTGAAAAGTTACATTAAAAAGCAATTTAACGAAGGCGTTAATTAGTTGATCTTATACTCTGGAGACCTTTTCCCCCTGTGGGGAATTATCAAGAGCCAATGATTTACATCATCACCTTCATTAATTAAATTGACTGCTAGTCTTTCCACCACCACTACCACCAAAACGGTGTACAAGATGAACTGTCAAGCAACACATGGAATATTTTCACTGTCCTCTTCATTGTTATGTAAGAAATTCACAGTTTTCTGAAAGCTCCAGTGTACCTTGGGGAACTCTCTGAGCCTGTGTGTGTTTGTGTGGTGGTGTGGGTGGGTATACTATGTTTTTGTTTTATGTTTTTAGTCATTTTGCAGACGCTCTTATCCAGAGCGACTTACAGTTAGTGAATACATATTTTTTTTATACTGGCCCCCCGTGGGAATCGAACCCACAACCCTGGCATTGCAAACGCCATGCTCTATCAACTGAGCTACATCCCTGCCGGCCATTCCCTCTCCTACCCTGGACGACGCTGGGCCAATTGTGCGCCGCCCATGAGTCTCCCGGTCGCGGCCGGCTGCGACAGAGCCTGGATTCGAACCAGGATCTCTAGTGGCACAGTTAGCACTGCGATGCATTGCCTTAGACCACTGCGCCACTCAGGAGTACTATGCGTGACTGCTCACCAAAAGCTTGCTGGTTTGAAGAGTTTTGTTTATTACGGTAAACAATATTTGGACCTCTCGCTTTGTTGATGTTCACTTTAGGTTATTAAAGCCAGATGAATGATCACACAGAATCCCTTTTATTTACTTGTTGAAATGGATAAACAATGAAAAGGCAGCTATTGACACATTTTTCGATGAGAAAAAGTACAGAGAGAGAGAGAGAGAGAGAGAGACAAATAGAGGGACTCAAAGAGAGGAGTAGTTATGGGACTGATATGGCTCTCCCCCTGGCCTCACTCACGCTCCCTACCCTCCCAATGTGGATCAATAGCATTTGAACTCTGACTGCCACAGCAGCAGCCTTACCAAATCCACAGATACACACTGTCCACAGCCGATCAATACCCCACCTGCACCAGTGGAATGACTTAATTGAGGAAAAAACAACAGTAAGCTCAATCATGCCCAACAAAATTGGATTGATCCTGGCAGCTTTATTGTTGTAGTTAGGGAAATAAAATATATATTCTGCTAGAATTTAGTAGGTGAAATAGTTTTTCCTTAAAATACCTCTATGGAAGGCTATGTGCTGCACTGAAAGCCTGGTGTCATTTTGGGTAAAAAAATTGTAAATTTTAGCAGACACTTCTCATTTCTCAAGCAACAGGTGGATGTCACCACCATTCTTGATGTACAATGTGCATCCAAACTTAATTGATTGATGCCAGTGATGTACACGCCACCGACTCCCCCAGAGCCAAGCTCAAACACCCCACATTACTAAATTAGCACTTCCTAAAGTGAAGTTTTAGGTCACCTCTGAGATGTGGCCCTAACGGCAGCCAAGGCCTACACTTCAGGGGCTGAGCTGCAGGAGCAAGAACTGCATATCCATTTAGCCCCACTGTTTACAAGAAAATCTCTGATGCAACCTACCTAACACACGCACACGCACACGCACACACGCACATGCACATGCACACACACATACTATATAAAAATGGAAATAGCGCTGCAGTGGATAGCAGCCGTCTTACCAGCTCCTGACCAATTCTATGTTTTTTCTTATGCTGATCGTAAATTTCTTTGTACATAATATCTCCACCATCATTTCCTATGACTGAAAACAGCTTCTGAACATCAGAACAGTGATCACTAACCTTGATTTAGATGAACATTTCAACTTCAAAGAATTGGCAGCTCTGGACATTCTGCTTACTCTGGACCAGGCCCCAATCCCTGGGACATGAAAGAGGAAGCGGCTGTGAAAAAGAGGCAGGCAAGCTGGCACCCTGACGAGACTACGTCGGCGAGCAAAGAGACCGCCATTTCCCTATATTATATTGGTGAACGTGCAATCACTGGCGAACAAACTGGATGAGCTCCGTTTGAGACTATCCTATCAACGGGACCTGAAAAACGCTAATATCCTAAGTTTCTCCGAGTCGTGGCTGAACGCAGACATGGATATACTGTACATCTCGCTGGCTTTTCTATGCATCGTCAAGACCAGACGGCAGACTTGGGTAAGACGAAGGGAGGAGGGGTGTGCCTCTTTGTTAACAACAGCTGGTGCGTGATCTCTAATGTTAAGGAAGTCTCAAGTTTTTGCTCGCCTGAGTTGGAATACCTCATGATAAGCTGCAGACCATACTATTTAACCAATATAATTTACATCTATATTTTTCATAGCTGTCTATTTACCACCACAAACTGATGCTGGCACTAAGACCACACTCAACAAGCTGTATAGGGCCATAAGCAAACAAGAAAATACACATTCAAAGGCAATGTTTCCCGTGTCCGGTGATTTTAATGCAGGGAAACTGAAATCCATTTTACCTCATTTTTTACCAGCATGTCATCTGTGTAACTAGAGGTGACAAACTCTAGATCACCTTTATTCCACACACAGAAATGCATACAAGGCCCTTGCTTACAAGAAAAACTCAAACAGGAAGTATCAGTGACACGCTCAATACGGAAGTGGTCTGATGCTAAGCTACAGGACTGTTTCACTAGCACAGATTGGATTATGTTCCGGGATTCATCTGATAACGTTGAGGAGTTTACTACATCAGTCAACGGTTTCATTAATAAGTGCATCGACAACGTCGTCCGCACAGTGACCGTAAGTACATACCCCAACCAGAAACCATGGCAACATCCGCACTGAGCTAAAGGCTAGAGCTGCCACTTTCAAGGAGTGGGACACTAATCCGGACGCTTATAAGAAATCCCTCTACAACCTCCGAAGAGCCATCAAACAGGCAAAGCTTCAATAGAAGACTAAGATCGAATCCTACTACTCCGGCTCTGACGCTCGTGGCAGGGCTTGCAAATTATCACAGATTACAAAGGAAAACCCAGCTGCGAGCAGCCCAGCGGCGTGAGCCTAACAGACGAGCTAAATGCCTTCTACACTCGCTTTGAGGCAAGCAACACTGAACCATGCATGAGAGCATCAGCTATTCTGGACGACTGTGTGATCTCGCTCTCTGTAGCCAATGTGAGTAAGACCTTTAAACAGGTTAACATTCAGACGGAATACCAGGGCGCATACTCAGAGCATGCGCTGAACAGCTGGCAAGTGTCTTCACTGACATTTTCAACCAATCCCTGACCCGATCTGTAATGCCAGCTTGTAGACCACCATATTCCCCGTTCTCAAGAATGGCAAGGTAACCTGCCTAAATGACTATCACCCCGTAGCACTCACATCTTTAGCCATGAAATGCTTTGAAAGGCTGGTCATGGCTCACATCAACACCATCATCCCAGACACCCTGGACCCAATCCAATTCGCATACCACCCCAACAGATCCACAGATGATGCAATCTTTATTGCAGTCCACACTGCCCTCACCACCGTGGACAATAGGAATACATATGTAAGAATGCATTTCATTGACTACAGCACAGCATTCAACACCATAGTCCCCTCCAAGCTCATCACCAAACTCAGGACCCTGGGACTGAACACCTCCCTCTGCAACTGGATCCTGGTCTTCCTGACGGGCCGCCCCTAGGCGGTGAGGGTAGGCTAAAACACATCTGCCCTTGAGGGGTGTGTTCTTAGTCCCCTCCCATCATCAAGTTTGTTGACGACACAACGGTGGTAGGACTGATTACTGACGACGATGAGGCAGCCTTTAGGGAGGAGGTCATAGACCTGGCAGTGTGGTACCAGGACAACAACCTCTCCCTCAACATCAGCAAGACAAAGGAGCTGATCGTGGACTACAGGAAATGGAGGGGCGAACACGCTCCCATCCACATCGATGGGGCTGTAGTGGAGCGGGTCGAGAGCGTCAAGTTCCTTGGTGTCCACATCACTAAGGAATTAACATGGTCCACACACACCCACACAGTTGTGAAGAGGGCACGACAGCGCCTCTTCCCCCTCAGGAGGCTGAAAAGATTTGGCATGGGCCCACAGATCCTCAAAAAGATCTACAGCTGCACCATTGAGAGCATCTTGACTGGCTGCATTATCGCTTGGTACGGCAATAGCAAGGCACCCAACCGCAAGGCGCTACAGAGCGTGGTAAGTACGGCCCAGTAAACCACTGGGCCGAGCTCCCTGCCATCCAAGACCTCTATACCAGGCAGTGTCAGAGGAAGGCCCAAATAATTGACACTGTGGCCTTGGTGAGACGGAAAGGCTTCTTATCAGCAGGGCCTAACTGGGCAGGTCCCCAGTAAAGAGAGGGATCACTGGGAGGGTGGGCAGTGGGGATGGAGAGATGGACTGACTGGTTGGAGTGGGAGTGAGTCTGTAACCTCACTGAGCCTCTCATCATCAACATCTGTTCTGATGCCAGCCATCTTTAATAATTTTAACTGGGGATCTCTGCTTCAGCCTTACAAGACAATAGCATTTCACTCATGTTATGAAAAGTTAAAATGGTATTAATTGAGGTTCGTCCTTGTTGCAATGATGTTAATTAGGACTCATTAGAGGGTGTGAGTTACCTTGTAGAGTAATGGTATCTGAGTGAGTGTGTGGGTAAGGAAAGCTGGATGCCTGTCTTTGCCAGGTGCTGACTGAGTGTCATTGTGCTGTTGTGAGTCAAGGTCAGGATCCACCATCGATCTTTCAAGAAAGATTTTGAGATCAGAGTTTTGTGAGCCATGAAGATAGTCATTACTGTAAGAATGTGGCACACTTACTGTGAGGAGACACTTCTTCTAGTAGTAATATCATGTTATCATTCATTTGATTGACGTGAGCAGCACCTGAAGTATTATCCCTGCAGAGACGTCATGGTCAAGTTTTATAATGATTAAAAATATTTGTTTTCAGCCATATTCACATTATCCGTCAGATTACGTGACTGAAACTGAGATTCAATTCAAGGTGTCCTGCACACCAACAGGAGTTTTCTATTTGTCTTTGAATGTATGGTTTCTACAGCGTTTAGTAAAAGATCTGTGTGTCAGTCAACCCTGGGTTTGATCTGGGTTGTTCTGCGAAATTAGTGCCTTTTGCTTCCATTTGATACTGTATTTTAAGTAGAAATTGTGCACCAATATTGCATTTTAAAAGCCTGTTATATTGAAGTGCCCTTTAATATAGACCACATGGCAAATTCAATAAATCAGATTTTTTACATCAATAATGGCTTGCTAAAGTGTGAAAATTCAGCATTATGAAATGTCCCTCTGTCAACCCTGTGTCACTTCTAGGAAGATTTCAACCCACTTAATCCAAACATTTCTTCAAGTTCCACCATCATTGTAAAGTCCTAGTTATTTTGTTGCTGTGCCAAAGTCATTTCTGAAGATTATCATTCATTTCATGTGATTCGTGATTCATTTAACTCTCCCAGTTACGTGAACTGAACTCTCGTTTTAATACAGTGAAACTATTCCTTTTAAAAATATATATTAAAAAAAGAAACCTTGAACATCTAATAGTCAAAACATAGTGTAAAATCAGGTGAACTGGTTCTACTCTTTTTTGACATTTTCTGGTGTTTTGTGGTGGAAAACTGAGCGGGTCGAGCATAACACATCAACCCATACATAGACAGGCTAGACAATTTTTGTGAAGCTTGCATTCAATTGCCACTCCCTATTGCACACAACAAGCTTCAATTTCCCCTGTCACGAGGGGATTTATGGCTGATTTAAGATTAAATCGTCAACCCTGTTACGGTCAACCCTGTTACTTTATTTGGCACTTAATAGGCACTTACTCTAGTCAATATTTTAGACCCAGTGCAGTCAAAAACGTGATTTCCCTGTGTTTTATATACACTCATTAGCTACTTTATTAGGTACACCCATCTAGTACCGTGTCGGAACCCCTTTGCCTCCAGAACAGCCTGAATTCTTCGGGGTATGGCAACGTTACTCTATTGGTATCAAGGGATCTAACGTGTACCAGGAAAACATTCCCCACACCACTAAACCACTGCCACCAGCCTGTACCGTTGACACCAGGCAGGATGCTTATGCCAAATCCTGACCCTGCCATCAGCATGACGCAACAGGAACCGGGATTTCTTGGACCTGGCAATATTTTTCCACTCCACAAATGTCCAGTGTTGGTGATCGCGTGCCCACTGGAGACGCTTCTTCTTGTTTTTAGCTGATAGGAGTGGAACCCAGTGTGGTCATCTGCTGCAATAGCCCATCTGTGACAAGGACCGACAAGTTGTGCATTCCAAGATGCCGTTCTGCACACCACTGTTGTACTGCACCATTATTTGCCTGTTTGTGGCCCGGCCTGTTAGCTTGCACGAGTCTTGCCATTCTCCTTCGACCTCTCATCAATGAGCTGTTTTCACCCACAGGACTGCTGCTGACTGTATGTTTTTTGTTTGTCACACCATTCTCGGTAAACCCTAAACACTGTCGTTCATGAAAATCCCAGGAGGCCGGCTGTTTCTGAGATACTGGAACCGGTGTGCCTGGAACCGATGATCATACCACGCTCAAAGTCGCTTAGGTCACTCGTTTTGCCCATTCTAATGTTCAATCGAACAGCAACTGAATGCCTTGATGTCTGTCTGCGTGCTTTATATAGCAAGCCAAAGCCACGTGTGACTCACTGTCTGCAGGAGTGAACCATCTTCATGAACAGGGTGGTGTACCTAATAAACTGGCAACTGAGTGTATATTTCCACACTATGAGCTTGGAATAATACTGTGAAATTGTGAAAATTATGATAATGCCCTTTTAGTGTAAGAGCTGTTTGAAAAGGACGCCTGCAATTTCAGCCTTTTGTGGTGGGATGGAGTTTTGGCCTGCCTGGTGACATCACCAGCCGGTAAATTAGTTAATAGACCAATAAAAAAGAGAGTTCCAAACCTCTCTGCCAATAATAGCCAGTTTTCTGTTTTCTCCTCCCCATTCAGACCACTCCCAGACAGTCCTAGCAAAATTATTGCTTGAGAAATTGCTCTTCGCTTAGAAGCTATTTTTGTTTATTTTAGGAATAAATTGGAAAAGATAATCACATTAGGGTGCTTAATTGTTAACCAGAAATGATTTGATATTGAGATAAAAACAACTGCTCTGGACCTTTAACCTCTTGAGATGGGAAACCCTGTTTTTTTTTTATTAAGTTGAACATGCTCTTTATGACAGAATGTTAAAATTAGGTGAAATCAAACTTTTTTTTTTGACGAAGTTACTCTTTTTAAAAGGCACCAAATTGATCATTCTCTTTCTGTCGGAAGAACTTCTCATTTCTTAACTCCCCTTTCCAAGGACGAGTTGTGTAGTTGTGTAGTCCTTGGTGTGTGAGGCATGTTTATCTATCAGAGGATATCATCAATGCCCACGAGCCCCGTAAGCCATCCGCCTTCACAAGCTATCAGCCTGTTCTCTGCCGAGGAGGAAGAATAAGGTTGGGGGCAGCGGAGTGTTCAGAGCTAGAGAGAAAGACCTTGGGTAGTATTCATCCAGTTTTCTTTGATGATACCATCCAGCCCCCTCTCCCCTAAACAACTAAGCGTTCCGGAAGACGCATCCACCGAGGTCAGAAAAAGTGAAACATTTAATTAATGAAATTACATTAGTAAGCTTCACCGTTTGCTCCAAACATTTGAATGAACACAGTAAATGAATGCCTTGTAAGGTTATCTGTGTTATTCTACAGTTATTCACTGGTGTGCCATACATTAGGTAACATTCCCTTCCTTATACAGTGCATTCAGAAAGTATTCAGACCCCTTCACTTTTTCCCCATTTTGTTACGTTACAGCCTTAATCAATCTACAATACCCCATAATGACAAAGCAAAAACAGGTTTTTAGAATTTTAGCAAATTTATTTCAAATAAAAAATGGAAATATCACAGTTACATAAGTATTCAGACCCTTTACTCAGTACTTTGTTGAAGCACCTTTGGCAGGGATTACAGCCTCGAGTCCTCTTGGGTATGATGCTACAAGCTTGGCACGCCTGTATTTGGGGAGTTTCTCCCATTCTTCTCTGCAGATCCTCGCTGCACAGCTATTTACAGGTCTCTCCAGAGATGTTCGATCGGGTTCAAGTCCGGGCTCTGGCTGGGCCACTCAAGGACATTCAGAGACTTGTCCCGAAGCCACTCCTGCGTTGTCTTGGCTGTGTGCTTAGGGTCGTTGTCCTGTTAGAAGGTGAACCTCCTCCTCAGTCTGAGGTCCTGAGCAGGTTTTCATCAAGGATCTCTCTGTACTTTGCTCCGTCCTGGCGGATGCCAGGAGAACGCTACCTGCCCGAATGCATAGTGCCAACTGTAACGTTTGGTGGAGGAGGAATAGTGGTCTGGGGCTGTTTTTCATGGTTCGGGCTAGGCCCCTTAACACTACAGCATACAATGACATTCTAGACGATTCTGTGCTTCCAACTTTGTGGCAACAGTTTGGGGAAGGCCCTTTCCTGTTTCAGCATGACAATGCCCCAATGCACAAAGTGAGGTCCATAGAGAAATGGTTTGTCGAGATCGGTGTGGAAGAACTTGACTGGCCTGCACAGAGCCCTGACCTCAACCCCATCGAACACCTTTGGGATGAATTAGAACGCCAATTGCGAGCCAGGCCTAATCGCCCAGCATCAGTGCCTGACCTCACTAATGCTCATGGCTGAATGGAAGCAAGTCCCCGCAGCAATGTTCCAACATCTAGTGGAAAGCCTTCCCAGAAGAGTGGAGGCTGTTATAGCAGCAAAGAGGGGACCAACTCCATATTAATGCCAATGATTTTGGAATGAGATGTTCGACGAGCAGGTGTCCACATACTTTTGGTAATGTAGTGTATCTTGAAAGACTTTGGTAGCAAGCAGGACTAAGGTAACGCAGACATCAGGGGTGTATTTAATCCCTTGGAGAGCGTGGGTCAGGCTGGCTAGCCAATCAGGACCTGGAGAGACTGCATGGCTAAAGCGTGCACAGGGGTGAGACACTTGGCTATTGTCTGATTGGGTGAAGCCACGAGCTGGAGAAGATAACGATCTCTCACGTGACGAGGGCACTACAGGACGCTATATCACTTTGTAGTGTGCACATTTGGTGCTGTCTGGCTCTCACTCATCCTCACCCTTTCTCCTCGTCACGTGAGAGATCGTTATCTTCTCCAGCTCGTGGCTTCACCCAATCAGACAATAGCCAAGTGTCTCACCCCTGTGCACGCTTTAGCCATGCAGTCTCTCCAGGTCCTGATTGGCTAGCCAGCCTGACCCACGCTCTCCAAGGGATTAAATATTGCCTGTACCCGAATGGTATTTTTCCAGTCTGTGAGCACGGGTGGACTTCTGCACATGGGATGAGTGAGAACATAACCATCCCTGTGTACACCTCCATGTTAATCTTCGTCAGTGTGTGTAAATAAAGTTTCATGTGTGTGTTAACTCTTGGGCTGCTTTATTCCCCTCTAATCGGGGGTGGTCAGTGGGTCACAGGTCAGCAAATATGTAGAGTCGGGTCGCTATCTTTCAGGTAGGTCCCTCCCCATTTCGTTCCGTTTGCTCTGTTTGCTTCCGTTTGGTTCTAAAACGGTAAACGGTTTCCTTTGCAATACGTAATGAATACACCCCCGCTTTTAAGGAGTGGTAATGAGGTGACCAGTAATGGTTCCATCTGAGATCAGCTGTGCGGGTGATTTTAGCAAGTATTGATGGTTTAACGAGAGATCAGCTCATGATAATCTGGTGGCCGAGCATAACCTAGCTAACTACCTGATAATCTAGCCTACATTAGCAATGATCATTTTATATAGCCCTCTCCAGTAGTGGTTCTAGCAAAGATAGCCTACTTAACTAACTCCCTTTCATTTTTGGTTCTAGCTGGTTTAGCCTACAATGTATGATGAGTGAGTGTGTTTTTGCAGAAACTGAGAGCCTATGTTAAAACAAATAATGGAGAATTTGGCTACAGGAGCAGTACAAAAGTATGAATGGGGGGGGGGGGGGAGAACATCAAATCAACTAAGAGTGATCTGTCCCCATAAAGCCCTGGGCAGTGAGTCGGTGAGAGAGGTGGCTGTGGCTGCTCTGCTCGGCGTCTCATGCATAGTCATGGCATCCAGTTCACTGCAGCCTGCCTTATCAGGCCCCGTCGCCATGCCTCATCCTTAATCATCGGCAGCACAGAAAGGTCATTACGCAAGTAAATTACCTCTTTAGCATTTGATTATTCCCCTTTTCTGCTCTCTGGTGGGTATCAGTGTCAAAGAGATTACTGTTTATTTATATATCTATAATTGAATAATAAGGAAACAACTTACTTGGCATTGATGTTTTATAATGGAGACTGGAGATCAGATTTTTTTCCACAAAAAATGAATTGAAGTGACATTGAATAGTTCATATATTTTTTACAACTTTTCCTTGAAGTTTCTGACTCTCACCATCTTTCCTCCCTGCCCTCCTATGTCCTGAGGGGAAAGACATGGAGCGGAGATGTAAAAGTTTCTGGCTGCGTATTTGCATTTACGGAAAAGGCGTTGTGATAAAGTACTCTGACAGTCCAGTGCACGCTGTAAAACATCTGTTGAAAGCCACGCATAATTCATCCCCCCCCAAAGCTACTCACACATTAACAAACACACCCACACACCCACACACACAGACACACAGACACGCACATATCAACACACGCACATATCAACACACACACACACACACACACACACACACCCATGCCCTAACTTACTCTCTCTCTCTGTTCGGCTCATAACTCCACTTCCACGCAGCTGTTGCTGCCTTTTTTCGCATTACCCCCACTCTCTCTCTCTCTCTCTCTCTCTCTCTCTCTCTCTCTCTCTCTCTCTCTCTCTCTCTCTCTCTCTCTCTCTCTCTCTCTCTCTCTCTCTCTCTCTCTCTCTCTCTCTCTCTCTCTCTCTCTCTCTCTCTCTCTCTCTCTCTCTCTCTCTCTCTGTGTGTGTCTCTCTCTCTCTCTCACACAGTTCTTATCTCCCTGTGAAGTCCTATAAAGCAGAGGGCTGATTTAGATATTCCATAATGACAGAGATGCCAGTAGCTGCAGCGATGTGCACCGTAGTGCAGTAGAACACCGAGCACTAGATCCCCTGCTCCACTCTGACACACAGCCTTTTGTTTTCCACTTGGGTTCACAGGCACTTCCTGCATCTCTGTCACACCTTAAGAACTGTGGTTCAAACACACACATAAAAACATACCAGGGCAGACGCTGGTTGGACAAAAGCTAGTTTATTGTATGAGGTGTTTTTCCAAAATACTTTCTTTTCAAATCAGTCTTTAATTTAAAAAAAATGTGTTGAAGGTTATTGAGCATTGCCAGCCAATTAGTGTCTCAAAAAGTTGTGCAGGAACTCTAAAATACTTTCTGAGCACATACGTTATCAGAGGAAGGCGGGTAGTAGCATGGGTTATCCTCTGAACTCTGCATTGCCAGGGACTTATGATTTTAGGATTGTTTCAAGGTCTGGTGATGATGTGATGTTTGCATGGTCTGATGTCTACCAGGACAAAGGTCTGGTCCATCAGAACACACTCAACTCAAAGGATTTTCCTCCGGTCCTCTCTTTCTGCTGTTTTACCTGCTTTTCTTATGTGAGGTTTGAAGTTAAAGTCATTCTAGTAATATGGAGATCTAATAGATAGCATTAAAGTGGAGAAATAGTGAAATGTTCAACATGATTGGAATATTTAATGGGATTTTGTAGTGTCAGCAGTGGTAATAATCATCAACCACTTGCAAATCTGAACGATCATCAGAATCTTCAAGTGCGTCAATTTTAAATATTTTATGCGTTTCTCTTTTTAAAGGTCTGAAAATAGAAATGTACAACCTGGAATTAGTGGAATTAGCATCAACTACCCTAATTGTGCAGGCTATTCTGAGACTTTGATTTGTAAATGTTTTACAATCACGGCTGCAAAATATGAATTGTGTGTGTGTGCCCCACTGGGCAAAAACTGATTAAATTAACGTTGTACTCCTGAGTGGCGCAGTGGTCTAAGGCACTGCATCGCAGTGCTAACTGTGCCACTAGAGATCCTGGTTCGAATCCAGGCTCTGTCGCAGCCGGCCGCGACCGGGAGACTCATGGGCGGCGCACAATTGGCCCAGCGTCATCCAGGGTAGGGGGAGGGAATGGCCGGCAGGGATGTAGCTCAGTTGATAGAGCATGGCGTTTGCAACGCCAGGGTTGTGGGTTCGATTCCCACGGGGAGCCAGTAAAAAAATAAATATATATATATGTATTCACTAACTGTAAGTCGCTCTGGATAAGAGCGTCTGCTAAATGACTAAAATGTAAATGTAAAAATGTTGTTTCCATGTTATTTCAACAACAAACAATCTATGTGATAATGTGGAAAACTGATTGAATTTGCAAAAAGTCATCAACGTAAGGACATTTAATATTTTTTCACCCAACTTTGAACCTAAATCCAATGTAATTTTGAAATCTTTTGATGATTTTCACATTGAATTCACGTTAGTTAACAACTCAACCAAATGTAAATCCAAAATAGATGTTGAACGACGTCTGTGCCCAGTGGGGTGTGTGTGTGCGTGTGCACGTGTGTGTGTGTACTTGTCTAATGTACACTTAAATGAGCAATTATTGTGTAACAGTCTTACTTGTATTATATAACTATGCTACCTCTGCGGAAGCATAGTTCCCGCTCAGCCCAGTCAAAACTGTTCGCTGCTCTGGCACCCCAATGGTGGAACAAGCTCCCTCACGACACCAGGACAGCGGAGTCACTCACCACCTTCCGGAGACATTTGAAACCCCATCTCTTTAAGGAATACCTGGGATAGGATAAAGTAATCCTTCTACCCCCCCCTTACCCCAACCCCCCCCCCCAAAAAAAATAAATAATAATAAATAAATAAAAAATAAAATAAAAATAAAAACATTGTAAAGTGGTTATCCCACTGGCTATAAGGTGAATGCACCTATTTGTAAGTCGCTCTGGATAAGAGCGTCTGCTAAATGACGTAAATGTAAATGTAAAATAAAGAAAACCGTTTTCTAAAAGCTGTGTGACACTAAAATGTAGTACCATGGGTAACACTAATGATCATGTGATTGTCATTCTCATCTAGGTCTGGTATAAATTGATCCAGGATCAACTTCTTTAACTCCAATCCTTTCCATACTGTACCTATTATTAGAAGAAACATACTGAATTACACACAAACAAACAAACACACACACACAAAAGCACTCACAAAAGCACTTACAAAAGCACACCCTTGACCCCAGCGGTAGGATCAATACAATGGTCCATTAAATCAGTGGTTCCCAACCTTTTTCGGTTACTGTACCACCAAATTGATTTTTCTCTGCCTGGAGTACCCCTGAAGCACCCCCTCATGTGCATTTGACCAGTTAGCCTATGGTCTCATGGGTCAAGTAACCTCTGTGGATAGGCCAAGTACCCCCAGGGGTCCTAGTACCCCTGGTTGGGAACCACTGCATGAAATACACTAGACTTATATTTATGTCATAGGGAGCTGGGAGAAACAGTGCTGCTTTGAATCAAAGAAATATATGTACATTATTTGTTGCCTGCAGCTTAGATGGTCGCAGTACAATTGTTGAATGTATCAGTATACTGTAGCTAGTAAACCGGACTTGCTACCTTGTCCCAGACATGCTGTTTCGACCCTCTCTCTCCTGCTGTATCGACCTCTGAATGCTCAGCTATGAAAAGCCAACACACATTCAATCCTGACCCCTTATTTTACCAGGTAAGTTGACTGAGAACATGTTCTCATTTACAGCAACGACCTAGGGAACAGTTACAGGGGAGATGAATTAACCAATTGGAAGCTGGGGATGATTAGGTGGCCATTATGGTCAGACACAGAAAGGACACCAGGATTTTTTATTTTATTTAACTAGGCAAGTCAGTTAAGAACAAATTCTTATTTACAATGACGGCCTACACCGGCCATACCCGGGCCAATTGTGCACCGCCCTATGAGACTATCACCCCTACTCTTACAATAAGTGCCATGGGATCTTTAGTGACCATAGAAAGACAGGACACCCGTTTAACGTCCCATCCGAAAGACAGCACCCTACACAGGGCAATGTCCCCAATCACTGCCCTGGGGATTATTATCTTTTTTTATGCCAGAGGAAAGAGTGCATCCTACTGGCCCTCCAACACCACTTCCAGCAGCATTTGGTCTCCCATCCCGGGACCGACCAGGACCAACCCTGCTTAGCTTCCGTGGTAAGCCAGCAATGGGATGCAGGGTGGTATGCTGCTGGCCAATTTCACCCTCTATAACCACTGTGGTTATTATTTAAACCTGCAGGTCATCTATGAACATCTTGAAAAATGATCTGGCCTTAATGGGACTGGACACCCCTCAGAGCCTGGTTCCTCGCTAGGTTTTTTCCTATGTTCCTGCCTTTCTAGGCAGTTTTTCCTAGCCACCGTGCTTCTACATCTGCATTGCTTGCTCTTTGGGGTTTTAGGCTGGGTTTCTGTATAAGCACTTTGTGACATCTGCTGATGTAAGACATTTGATTGATTGGGTAAACAACAGTTTAAACTGCACACACAGTCCCCCCCCCCCCCCCCCCCCCCCCGGTATTTGTCACCAATTCCCCTTCTACTGTTGAATGGCGTCTGAGAATATGGCTGCCGTTTTACAGCCCTCTAACCAATTGTACTATTATGTGGTTTTTTTTCGTGTTATTTGTAATTTATTCTGTACATAATGTTTCTGCCACTGTCTCTTATGACCAAAAATAGCTTCTGTATATCAGGACAGCGATTACTCACCTCGTATTGGACGAATACTTTTTCTTCAACGAGTCGGACGCAATGGATATTCTACAGACACCCGACAAGGCCCAAATCCCTAAGATTCGCATTAAAAAGAGACATCGTAGATGTAGGTCGGGGTGCCTTGTAAGGATCCGACGGCGAGCGAGTAAACTGCCTCTTCCATCAATCCTATTAGCCAATGTTCAATCATTTGAAAATAAATTGGACAACCTAAGATTAAGGTTATCCTACCAACGGGACATTAAAAACTGTAATATCTTATGTTTCACCGAGTCGTGGCTGAATGACGACATGGGCAACATACAGCTGGATACAGTGGCTTGTGAAAGTATTCACCCCTCTTGGCATTTTTCCTATTTTGTTGCCTTAAAACCTGGAATTAAATGGATTTTTGGGGGGTTTGTATCATTTGATTTACACAACATGCCTACCACTTTGACGATGCAAAATATTTTTTCTTGTGAAACAAATACGAAATAAGACAAAAAAACAGAAGAATTGAGCGTATACAATAATTCATCCCCCCAAAGTCAATACTTTGTAGAGCCACCTTTTGCAGCAATTACAGTTGCAAGTCTCTTGGGGTATCTCTATAAGCTTGGCACATCTAGCCACTGGGATTGTAGCCATTTTTCAAGGCAAAACTGCTCCAGGTCCTTCAAGTTGGATGGGTTCTGCTGGTGTACAGCAATCTTTAAGTCATACCACAGATTCTCAATTGGATTGAGGTCTGGGCTTTGACTAGGTCATTGCAAGACATTTAAATGTTTCCCCTTAAACCACTCGAGTGTTGCTTTAGCAGTATGCTTAGGGTCATTGTCCTGCTGGAAGGTGAACCTCTGTCCCAGTCTCAAATATCTGGAAGACTGAAACAGGTTTCCCTCAAGAATTTCCCTGTATTTAGCGCCATCCATCATTCCTTCAATTCTGACCAGTTTCCCAGTCCCTGCCGATTAAAAACATCCCCACAGTATGATGCTGCCACCACCATGCTTTACTGTGGGGATGGTGTTCTCGGGGTGATGAGAGGTGTTGGGTTTTCACCAGACATAGTGTTTTCCTTGATGGCCAAAAAGCTAAATTTTAGTCTCATCTGACCAGAGTACCTACTTCCATATGTTTGGGGAGTCTCTCACATAACTTTTGGCGAACACCAAACGTGTTTGCTTATTTTCTTCTTTAGGCAATGGCTTTTTCTGGCCACTCTTCCGTAAAGCCCAGCTCTGTGGAGTGTATGACTTAAAGTGGTCCTATGGACAGATACTCCTTGCCTGGTCTGTGAGTTTTGGTGGGCGGCCCTCTCTTGGCAGGTTTGTTGTGATGCCATATTCTTTCCATTTTTTACTAATGGATTTAAAGGTGCTCTGTGGGATGTTCAAAGTTTCTGATATTTTTTTATAATCCAACCCTGATCTGTACTTCACCACAACTTTGTCCCTGACCTGTTTGGAGAGCTCCTTGGTCTTCATGGTGCCGCTTGCTTGTTGGTGCCCCTTGATTAGTGGTGTTGCAGACTCTGGGGCCTTTCAGAACAGGTGTATATATACTGAGATCATGTGACACTTAGATTGCACAAAGGTGGACTTTATTTAACTAATTATGTGAATTCTGAAGGTAATTGGATGCACCAGATCGTATTTAGGGGCTTCATAGCAAAGGGGGTGAATACATATGCACGTACCACTTTTACGTAATTTGTTTTTTGAATTTTTTAAAACAAGTTATTTTTTTCATTTCACTTCACCAATTTGGACTATTTTGTGTATGTCCATTATATGAAATCCAAATAAAAATCAATTTAAATTACAGGTTGTAATGCAACAAAATAGGAAAAATGCAAAGGGGGATGAATACTTTTGCAAGGCACTGTATATGCTACATCGGCAGGATAGAACGGCTGACTCCGGTAAGACAAGGGATGGCGGTCTGTGTATATTTGTAAACAACAGCTGGTGCATAAACTCTAATACTAAGGAAGTCTCTAGGTTTTGCTCGCCTGAGGTAGAGTATCTCATTATAAGCTGTAGACCACACTATTTAACAAGAGAGTTTTCATCTATCTTTTTTGTAGCTGTCTATTTACCACCACAAACCGATGCTGGCACTAAGATTGCACTCAATGAGCTGTATAAGTTCATAAGTAAACAGGTGAACGCTCATCCAGAGGCAGCGCTCCTAGTGGCCAGGTACTTTAATGCAGGGAAACTTAAATCCGTTCTACCTAATTTCTACCAGCATGTTAAATGTGCAACCAGAGGAAAAAAAACTCTACACCACCTTTACTCCACACACAGAGACGCGTACAAAGCTCTCCCTCGCCCTCCATTTGGCAGATCTGACCATATCCTCCTGATTCCTGCTTATAAGCAAAAACTAAAGCAGGAAGCACCAGTGACTAGGTTAATAAGGAAGTGGTCAGATGGCGCAGATGCTAAGCTACAGGACTGTTTTGCTAGCACAGACTGGAATATGTTCCGGGATTCTTCCGATAGCATTGAGGAGTACACCACATCAGTCACTGGCTTCATCAATAAGTGCATCGATGACGTCGTCCCCACAGTGACCGTATGTACATACCCCAACCAGAAGCCATGGATTAGAGGCAACATCCACACTGAGCTAAAGGGTAGAGCTACCGCTTTCAATGAGCGGGACTCTAACGCAGACGCTTATAAGAAATCCCGCTATGCCCTCCGACGAACCATCAAACAGGCAAAGAGTCAATACAGGACTAAGATTGAATCGTACTACACCGGCTCTGACGCTCGTCGGATGTGGCAGGGCTTGAAAACTATTACAGACTACAAAGGGAAGCACTGCCTCGAGCTGCCCATTGACAAAAGCCTACCAGATGAGCTAAATCACTTCTATGCTCGCTTCGAGGCAAGCAACACTGAAGCATGCATGAGAGCATCAGCTGTTCCGGATGACTATGTGATCACGCGCTCCATAGCCGATGTGAGTAAGACTTTTAAGCAGGTCAACATTCACAAGGCCGCTGGGCCAGATGGATTACCAGGACGTGTACTCCGAGCTTGCACTGACCAACTGGCAAGTGTCTTCACTGACATTTTCAACATGTCCCTGACTGAGTCTGTAATACCAACATGTTTCAAGCAGACCACCATAGTCCCTGTGCCCAAGAACACTAAGATAACCTGCCTAAATGACTACCGACCCGTAGCACTCACGTCTGTAGCCATGAAGTGCATTGAAAGGCTGGTCATAGGTCATATCAACACCATTATCCCAGAAACCCTAGACCCACTCCAATTTGCATACCGCCCCAACAGATCCACAGATGATGCAATCTCTATTGCACTCCACACTGCCCTTTCCCACCTGGACAAGAGGAACACCTATGTGAGAATGCTATTCATTGACTACAGCTCAGCGTTCAACACCACAGAGCCTTCAAAGCTCATCACTAAGCTAAGGACCCTGCGACTAAACACCTCCCTCTGCAACTGGATCCTGGACTTCCTGACGGGCCGCCCCAAGGTGATAAGGGTAGGTAACGACACATCTGCCACGCTGATCCTCAACACGGGTGCCCCTCAGGGGTGCGTGCTCAGTCCTCTCCTGTACTCCCTGTTCACCCATGACTGCATGGCCAGGCACGACTCCAACACCATCATTAAGTTTGCTGATGACACAACAGTGGTAGGCCTGATCACCGACAACGATGAGACAGCCTATAGGGAGGAGGTCAGAGACCTGGCCATGTGGTGCCAGGATAACAACCTCTCCCTCAACTTGATCAAGACAAAGGAGATGATTGTGGACTACAGGAAAAAATAAAGAGGACTGAGCACACCTCCATTCTCATCGATGGGGCTGTAGTGGGACAGGTTGAGAGCTTCAAGTTCCTTGGTGTCCACATCACCAACAAACTATCATGGTCCAAACACACCAAGACCGTCGTGAAGAGGGCACGACAAAGCCTATTCCCCCTCAGGAGGCTGAAAAGATTTGGCATGGGTCCTCAGATCCTCAAAAAGTTATACAGCTGCACCATCGAGAGCATCCTGACTGGTAATATCACTGCCTGGTATGGCAACTGCTCGGCCTCACGCCACAAGGCACTACAGAGGGTAGTGCGTACGGCCCAGTACATCACTGGGGCCAAGCTTCCTGCCATCCAGGACCTCTAAACCAGGCAGTGTCAGAGGAAGGCCCTAAAAATTGTCCAAGACTCCAGCCACCCTAGTCATAGACTGTTCTCTCTGCTACCGCATGGCAAGCGCTACCGGAGTGCCAAGTCTAGGTCCAAAAGGCTTCTTAACAGCTTCTACCCCCAAGCCATAAGACTCCTGAACAGCTAATCATGGCTACCCGGACTGTTTGCATTGCCCCCCCACCCCACCCCAACCCCCTCTTTTACGCTGCTGCTACTCTGTTTAGTATTCATGCATAGTCACTTTAACTCTACCCACATGTACATATGACCTCAATTACCTCGACTAACCAGTGCCCCCGCACATTGACTCTGTACCGGTGCCCCCTGTATATAGCCTCCCTACTGTTATTTTATTTTACTGCTGCTCTTTAATTATTTGCTATTTTAAAAAATGTACTTATCAATTTTTTTCTTAAAAACTGCATTGTTGGTTAAGGGCTTGTAAGTAAGCATTTCACTGTAAGGTTGTATTCGCTGCATGTGGCAAATACAATTTCATTTCATTTCATTCTCTTCCGGCTTACTGGACACACAAGGCCACACCATAGAAACAGAGTAGCCAGCAGTGTGTGTGTGTTGTGTGTGTGCGTACAATTTGCATCTCCTCTTCTCCGCTTACCTCCCTCTCCCTCCCCCCACTTTGAAATGGCAGCTATGAATCTTCATTGCATTTGGCGGCGTGGAAAGCATCCCTTCCCTAAATGACTATTGATGACGACGTCACACTGTAAGGAGAGTGAATACGGCATGGAAATGATACAAGCGAGTGAGGGAGCCAGAGAAAGATGAGGAGAGGGAGAGAGAGAGAGAAAGAGAAAGAGGAGGAGGGGGGAGAGAGAGAAAGAGAGAGAGAGCCTGAATCTAAAGACACCACCGAAGGCACAGCAAATACTGTGGGTCTGATTTATCTGCATGTTCCCTGGGGATGGGGGTGCGGTGTTGGAGAATAAAATATGATGAGTTTCAAACTCATGGCGGGGAATAGGCTGAGGGAAGGAAGGGAAGCGGAGCAGAGGAGCTTCACATCACACTGAGCAGAGCTGGTGTCTTTGCTCTGTTCAGAAATGAAAAATAACGTTCCCTGGGGGCCAGCTTTAGTCTGCTTGGTCTTTAGCTTTTTATTCCTCTGATTACAGTGCTGCAGACGAATGAAAGGGAAGGGAATGCTACCTAATTTATGGCACACAAGTGAATAACTGTAGGAAAATACAGAGAACTTTACAAGACCTCCATTTACTGCATTCAATCAAATGTTTGGAGCAAACGGTGAAGCTTACAACTATAATTTTGTTTAAATTTTTCACTTGTCTGACCTTGGTGGATGCGTCTGCCGGAACACTTAGTTGTTTAGATGAGAGGGGTCTGGATGGTATCATCAAAGACAACTGGATGAATGCAACCCAAGATATTTCTCTCTAGCTCTTTACACTCTGCTGCCCCCAACCTTATTCTTCCGCGGCAGAGAAAAGGCTGATAGCTCGTGAAGACCGATGGCTTACGGGGCTTGTGGGCATTGATGATATCCTCTGATAGATAAGAATGCCTCACACACCATTCACCCAAGGACTACAGATCTACACAACTCGTCCATTGAAAGGGGAGTTAAGAAATGTGAAGTTCTTCTGACAGAAAGAGAATCATCAATTCGAAGACCTTGGAAAATAGATGGGTCGTTCCACTGATTCGGTGCCTTTTGAAAATTGTAACTTGGTAAAAAAAGAGCAAATTCTCAAGCAAGAATTTTGCTAGGACTGTCTGGGAGTGGTCTGAGTGGGAAGGAGAAAACTGAAAACTAGCTGTTATTGGCAGAGAGGTTTGGAACTCTCTTTCTTACTGGTCTATTAACTAATTTACTGCCAGGTGATGTCACCAGGCAGGCCAGAACTCCATCCCACCACAACAGACTGAAATTCTCAGGCGGTCTTTTCAAACAACTCTTCCACTAAAAGGGCATTATCACCATTTTCATAGTATTATTGCAAGCTCATAGTGTGTATTAGGTACACCACCCTGTTCACAAAAATGGTTCGCTCCTACAGACAGTGAGTCACATAGCCGTAGCTTGCGATATAAAGCAGGCAGACAGGCATCGAGGCATTCAGTTACTGTTCGATTGAACTTTAGAATGGAAAAACAAGTGACATCAGCGACTTTGAAAGTGATATGATCGTCGGTTCCAGTATCTCAGAAATGGCCAGCCTCCTGGGCTTTTCACGAAGGACAGTGTCTGGGTTTACAGAGAATGGTATGACAAACAAAAAACATTCAGTCAGCGGCAGGCCTGTGGGCGAAAACAGCTCGTTGATGAGAGGTCGAAGGAGAATGGCAAGAATCGTGCAAGCTAACAGGCGGGCCACAAACAGGCAAACAATGGTGCAGTACAACAGCGGTGTGCAGAACGGCATCTCGGAACGCACAATTTGTCGGTCCTTGTCACGGATGGACAATTGCATCAGACGACCACCCCGGGTTCCGAGGTAAAGTGAAGGATGTGAGAGTATCGTCATCACTACGTCATCAGAGTGCGCAGCTGAACATTGTATGCTTGAAAACTCTTGGTTTATTATTTTTGTTTAAAACAAAAAGGCTATTCATAAATACGAATACAGAACTTGTTTTTGCGTGGATTCCACGATGCGGTTAGCTTTTCACAGCTAGGACCGCTATTTCTTGTCCCGGAATCCTGCTTAAGAGACAGGTTGAAGCCTGCTTGACAGAGACTCTAAGCTGCTAGCCATCAAGGTAACAAAGTTGGTACCAGATGAGTTTTACAATGGAACCCTCTTTGTCTGGAGAACTAAATGAACGGTTCCAGCGCTGTAGGAGCTGTATCTATTACGCTTTGTTTCGGGACAAACCGGATCACTCTGAGTTCCAATACGGCAATTGTTTACTTCCCGAGGATTATAGGCTTGAGGTGGCTTCCTTGATCACGCAAGTCGCCAGCCTACGTTAGAAACTGGGGAAAATGCAGAGTGGAATGTTAAATTTTCTACGCCGGTGGCTGGATGGCGTTTGTGCTTGTCGGATGCATCTCCGCCTTGTAGTTTGTCGTTATCCGACTGGCCGGTGTTGCCCGAAGCTTCCCCATCTGATTGCGCCGTCGAAGGAGCACAGCATGAGGAGAAAGGCAATCAACGATGGTCGCATGTCACGAGCCGTGGAAGCCGAAGACAGTGACCTCCCGCAAAGCAGTCTACACTCCCAACGAGAGGCCCGGATACAAACAACAAATAGTTTCGCCGTCCTGGAGCCTGATCTTCCTGCACCTTCGTCGCTGGGGTGCCTGTGTCTGCGGCCGAAGTGCCTACTACTACGATTTCGAAGTCGACGTCGGCAACCTTCCGTCCCTGCTCTGGATCGAGCGGGGCTTCTCCATCTGTCGAAGCGTGGGAGTGGACGGATTTCCTCTTCCTTCTCGCCAGCCATGATTTTGGGCAGCTCCATGGTAAGAAAGACCATTCCTGGTGCAAAAACAATGTCCTATCCCGGAGCTTGTGTAAATGACATTACTAAGCTGCTACCGAATGTACTACGCCAGGACATGGAAATCGATTCTATCGTAGTCCATGTGGGTTTTAATGACATTATGAAGGGCAGCTCTGAACAGTTGAAACTGGATTTTAAAGAGCTAATTGACTCTGATAGACACTAACAAAAAAACCATCATATCTGGCCCCGTACCCGCTCTGAATCGTGGCATTGAACGCTTTAGCAGGATTCTTGCTCTTCACAACTGGCTACGTGATTATTGCAGCTCAATGGGTGTAACTTTTGTTGACAATTTCGATACCTTTTGGAAACAAAACACGTTTTATAATCATTTGGGTTCCTGGATCCTTTCATAGCATTATATGGCTGCGTTGAGACAATGACTTAACAATGACCCAATCCCAGCTCAGCTAATCCCTACCATTGTGACGCAGAGTTGTCAAAACGCTTCAGCAAATGTACATTACACCAGGGGCGTCAGTAGACACAACATAAGTAACCTAATTTATGTCCCTCTAACTGCCCTGAATGCCTCTGCTGATCCTACAGCTATTGTATGCAGTAATCATGTGCCTAAGAACCAGATTTATACTGTTAGCACTGAGCCGGTGTGCCCGAGGAGGAGGTCCACTGTGTGCAGCTCACCCGGCACTAACATAAAGAACAAGAGCACATCTACTGCTGCTAAGCTTCCCAGTAAAGCAATAAAAACAAGTAAGCATCCCAGAAGAAATGTGCTGAAAATAGCCCACGTTAACATGTGTAGCTTAAGAAACACGGTTCATGAAATCAATAATTTGCTAGTAACAGATGAAATTCATATTCTGACTATCTCTGAAACTCACTTAGATAATACCTTTGATGATACAGTGGTAGCAATACAAGGTTATAACATTTACAGAAAATATAGAAATGCCAATGGTGGAGGTGTTGCTATTTATATACAGAACCACATTCCTGTGAAGATTAGAGAGGATCTCATGTTAAATACTGTTGAAGTAATATGGCTACAGGTTCATCTGCTTCACCTAAAGCCCATTCTGGTGGGAAGCTGCTATAGACCACCAAGTACTAACAGTCAGTATCTGGATAACATGTGTGAAATGCTTGATAATGTATGTGATATCAATAGAGAGGTATACTTTCTGGGTGATTTAAATATTGACTGGCTTTCATCAGGCTGCCCACTCAAGACAAAGCTTCAAACTGTAACTAGTGCCTGCAACCTGGTTCAGCTTTCAAACAGTACAGGAATTAAATAATCAACATGTATTGATAATATCTTTACTAAGGCTGCAGAGATTTGTTTGAAAGCAGTATCCAAATCCATTGGATGTAGTGATCACAATATAGCAGCCATATCTAGGAAAACCAAAATTCCAAAGTCTGGGCCTAATATTGTGTATAAGAGGTCATACAATAAGTTTTGTAGTGATTCATATGTTGTTGATGTAAACTAGCCGGAGCCCCCACACATTGACTCTGCACCGGTACCCCCCTGTATACAGCCTCCCTACTGTTATTTTATTTTACTGCTGCTCTTTAGTTATTTGCTTTTTTATATTTTTTACTTAACACTTAAAAAAAAAAATCTTTAAAAAATACATTGTTGGTTAAGGGCTTGTAAGTAAGCATTTCACTGTAATGCCTACACCTGTTGTATTCGGCACATGTGGCAAATACAATTTGATTTGATTTGATTTGAAAAAATATATATGTTGGTCCGTGGTGTGTAATGAGGAGCAAACAGACACTGCACTTGACACACCCATTAAGAAAATGACTGTAAAAACTGTTAAATCCCCGTGGATTGATGAGGAATTGAAAAATTGTATGGTTGAGAGGGATGAGTAAAAAGGAATGGCAAATACGACTGGCTGCACAACCGATTGGCAAACGTATTGCAAATTGAGAAATCAGGTGACTAAACTGAATAAAAAGAAGAAGAAACTACACTATGAAACAAAGATAAATGACATAAAGAATGATAGTAAACTCAGCTCCATCATTCATTGAATCAGATGGCTCATTCATCACAAAACCAACTGATATTGCCAACTACTTTAATGATATTTTCATTGGCAAGATTAGCAAACCTAGGCATGACATGCCAGCAACAATTGCTGACACTACACATCCAAGTACAGTGGGGAGAACAAGTATTTGATACACTGCCGATTTTGCAGGTTTTCCTACTTACAAAGCATGTAGAGGTCTGTAATTTTTTGTCATAGGTACACTTCAACTGTGAGAGACGGAATCTAAAACAAAAATCCAGAAAATCACATCGTATGATTTTTAAGTAATTAATGTGAATTTTATTGCATGACATAAGTATTTGATACATCAGAAAAGCAGAACTTAATATTTGGTACAGGAACCTTTGTTTGCAATTACAGAGATCATACGTTTCCTGTAGGTCTTGACCAGGTTTGCACACACTGCAGCAGAGATTTTGGCCCACTTCTCCATACAGACCTTCTCCAGATCCTTCAGGTTTCGGGGCTGTCGCTGGGCAATACGGACTTTCAGCTCCCTCCAAAGATTTTCTATTGGGTTCAGGTCTGGAGACTGGCTAGGCCACTCCAGGACCTTGAGATGCTTCTTACGGAGCCACTCCTTAGTTGCCCTGGCTGTGTGTTTCGGGTCGTTGTCATGCTGGAAGACCCAGCCACGACCCATCTTCAATGCTCTTACTGAGGGAAGGAGGTAGTTGGCCAAGATCTCACGATACATGGCCCCATCCATCCTCCCCTCAATACGGTGCAGTCGTTCTGTCCCCTTTGCAAAAAAACATCCCCAAAGAATGATGTTTCCACCTCCATGCTTCACGGTTGGTATGGTGTTCTTGGGGTTGTACTCATCCTTCTTCTTCCTCCAAACACGGCGAGTGGAGTTTAGACCAAAAAGCTCTATTTTTGTCTCATCAGACCACATGACCTTCTCCCACTCCTGCTCTGGATCATCCAGATGGTCATTGGCAAACTTCAGATGGTCCTGGACATGCGCTGGCTTGAGCAGGGGGACCTTGCGTGCGCTGCAGGATTTTAATCGATGACGGCGTAGTGTGTTACTAATGGTTTTCTTTGAGACTGTGGTCCCGGCTCTCTTCAGGTCATTGACCAGGTCCTGCCGTGTAGTTCTGGGCTGATCCCTCAGCTTCCTCATGATCATTGATGCCCCACGAGGTGAGGTCTTGCATGGAGCCCCAGACCGAGGGTGATTGACCGTCATCTTGAACTTCTTCCATTTTCTAATAATTGCGCCAACAGTTGTTGCCTTCTCACCAAGCTGCTTGCCTATTGTCCTGCAGCCCATCCCAGCCTTGTGCAGGTCTACAATTTTATCCCTGATGTCCTTACACAGCTCTCTGGTCTTGGCCATTGTGGAGAGGTTGGAGTCTGTTTGATTGAGTGTGTGGACAGGTGTCTTTTATACAGGTAATGAGTTCAAACAGGTGCAGTTAATACAGGTAATGAGTGGAGAACAGGAGGGCTAACAGGTCTGTGAGAGCCAGAATTCTTACTGGTTGGTAGGTGATCAAATACTTCTGTCATGCAATAAAATTCAAATTAATTACTTAAAAATCATACAATGTGATTTTCTGGATTTTTGTTTTAGATTCCGTCTCTCACAGTTGAAGTGTACCTATGATAAAAATTACAGACCTCTACATGCTTTGTAAGTAGGAAAGTATGCAAAATCGGCAGTGTATCAAATACTTGTTCTCCCCACTGTGGAAGAGGTGAAAAAATGATTGTTGTCTATCAACAATGACAAAGACATGATCAGTCTATCATTTTAATTGTAGGTTTATTTGAACAGTGAGAGACAGACTAACAACAAAAAAATCCAGAAAAACGCATGTCAAAAATGTTATAAATTGATTTGCATTTTAATGAGGGAAATAAGTATTTGACCCCTCTGCAAAACATGACTTAGTACTTGGTGGCAAAACCCTTGTTGGCAATCACAGAGGTCAGACGTTTCTTGTAGTTGGCCACCAGGTTTGCACACATCTCAGGAGGGATTTTGTCCCACTCCTCTTTGCAGATCTTCTCCAAGTCATTAAGGTTTCGAGGCTGACGTTTGGCAACTCGAACCTTCAGCTCCCTCCACAGATTTTCTATGGGATTAAGGTCTGGAGACTGGCTAGGTGTCACGATCGTTGACTGATGAAGCGGACCAAGGCGCAGCGTGATAAACGTACATACTTTATTCAGTACTTAACACGAACAAAACAACAAACGAAACGTGAAGTCCTAGGTTAACACAAAACCTTAACGGAACAAGATCCCACACCCTAACATGCCACAAGGCTGCCTAAGTATGGTCCCCAATCAGAGACAACGAGCTACAGCTGTCTCTGATTGGGAACCACCCTGGCCAACATAGAAACTAAACGATCTAGAACAAAAACCAATGTAAACTAAACATAGAAAAGCCACACCCTGGCTCAACAATTAAGAGTCCCCAGAGCCAGGGCGTGACAGTACCCCCCCCCCCAAAGGCGCGGACTGCGACCGCGCCACACCAACACAACAGGGTAGGGGCCGGGTGGGCATTCCGCCTCGGAGGCGGATCCGGCTCCGGGCGTGACCACCACTCTCTCTCTACCCTCCCCGTTGCGCCCCTGGTCTGGTCTGGCCCCGCTGGCCGGAGCTGGACTGGACACCGGTGGAGCGGATTGCTCTGGCTCCGGAGTGGAGCAGCTGACCGGTGCCGGACTAGGCACCGGTGGAACAGGCACGGACCGTGCCGGACTGACGACGCGCACCACTGCCTTGGTGCGGGGAGCAGGAACGGGCCGGACCGGGCTGACGACGCGCACCACTGGCTTGGTGCGGGGAGCAGGAACGGGCCGGACTGGGCTGACGACGCGCACCACTGGCTTGGTGCGGGGAGCAGGAACGGGCCGGACCGGGTTGACGACGCGCACCACTGGCTTGGTGCGGGGAGCAGGAACAGGCCGGACCGGGCTGGCGACGCGCACCACTGGCTTGGTGCGGGGAGCAGGAACAGGCCGGACCGGGCTGGCGACGCGCACCACTGGCTTGGTGCGAGGGACAGGAACAGGAACAGGCCGGACCGGGCTGGCGACGCGCACCACTGGTTTGGTGCGAGGGACAGGAACAGGCCAGACCGGGCTGGCGACGCACACCACTGGCTTGGTGCGAGGGACAGGAGCAGGCCGGACCGGGCTGGCGATGCGCACCACTGGCTTGGTGCGAGGGACAGGAGCAGGCCGGACCGGGCTGGCGACGCGCACCACTGGCTTGGTGCGAGGGACAGGAACAGGCCGGACCGGGCTGGCAACGAGCACCACTGGCTTGGTGCGGGGAGCAGGAACAGGCCGGACCGGGCTGGCGACGCGCACCACTGGCTTGGTGCGGGGAGCAGGAACAGGCCGGACCGGGCTGGCGACGCGCACCACTGGCTTGGTGCGAGGGACAGGAACAGGCCAGACCGGGCTGGCGACGCTAACCACAGGCTTGGTGCGAGGGACAGGAACAGGAACAGGCCGGACCGGGCTGGCGACGCGCACCACTGGCTTGGTGCGAGGGACAGGAACAGGCCGGACCGGGCTGGCGACGCGCACCACTGGCTTGGTGCGAGGGACAGGAGCAGGCCGGACCGGGCTGGCGACGCGCACCACTGGCTTGGTGCGAGGGACAGGAGCAGGACGGACCGGGCTGGCGACGCGCACCACTGGCTTGGTGCGAGGGACAGGAGCAGGCCGGACCGGGCTGGCGACGCGCACCACTGGCTTGGCGCGGGGAGCAGGAACAGGCCGGGCTGGACTGGGAACACGCACCATTGGCTTGGTGCGGGGAGCCGGAACGGGCCGGGCCGGACTGTGGAGGCGGACTGGAGGTCTGGAGCGGAGAGCTGACACAACCCGTCCTGGCTGAATGCCTATTTCCACACAATCTGTGTGAGGCATCAGCACAGGACGTACAGGGCTGTGCACTCGTACTGGCGCTACAGCACGTGGCACTGGCGCAGGATATCCGGGACCGAGAAGGGGTACTGGAGGCCACGAGCGTTGAGCCGGCACACTCCGTCCTGGCTGCATGCCCACCTTAGCACGACACGTGCGTGGTGCTAGCACAGGACGTACAGGACTGTGCCGGAACACTTGCGGCACAGTACGTGGATCCGCCAACTACCCTTTTAGCCCCCCCAATTTTTTTTCTTGGGGCTGTCTCTCGGGCTTCCTCCTCGGCCGGTACCCTCTGTGTTGCCGCTGCTCCTCTCTGTAGCGCGCCTCCACAGCCTCCTCTCCTGCCTGGGCATACACCTTTGCCCATGGCCCTCTGCCCGCGAATATCTCCTCCCATGACCACCATTCGCACACCTGAGCCATCGCCCTCTTCTCCTCCTGGGCACGCTGCTTGGTCCTCTGGTGGTGGGATCTTCTGTCACGATCGTTGACTGATGAAGCGGACCAAGGCGCAGCGTGATAAACGTACATACTTTATTCAGTACTTAACACGAACAAAACAACAAACGAAACGTGAAGTCCTAGGTTAACATAAAACCTTAACGGAACAAGATCCCACACCCTAACATGCCACAAGGCTGCCTAAGTATGGTCCCCAATCAGAGACAACGAGCTACAGCTGTCTCTGATTGGGAACCACCCTGGCCAACATAGAAACTAAACGATCTAGAACAAAAACCAATGAAAACTAAACATAGAAAATCCACACCCTGGCTCAACAATTAAGAGTCCCCAGAGCCAGGGCGTGACACTAGGCCACTCCAGGACCTTAATGTGCTTCTTCTTGAGCCACTCCTTTGTTGCCTTGGCCATGTGTTTTGGGTCATTGTCATGCTGGAATACCCATCCACGACCCATTTTCAATGCCCTGGCTGAGGGAAGGAGGTTCTCACCCAAGATTTGATGGTACATGGCCCCGTCCATCGTCCCTTTGATGCGGTGAAGTTGTCCTGTCCCCTTAGCAGAATAACACTCCCAAAGCATAATGTTTCCACCTCCATGTTTGACGGTGGGGATGGTGTTCTTGGGGTCATAGGCAGCATTCCTCCTCCTCCAAACACGGCGAGTTGAGTTGATGCCAAAGACCTCGATTTTGGTCTCATCTGACTACAACACTTTCACCCAGTTCTCCTCTGAATCATTCAGATGTTCATTGGCAAACTTCAGACGGGCCTGTATACAGTGGGGAAAAAAAGTATTTAGTCAGCTACCAATTGTGCAAGTTCTCCCACTTAAAAAGATGAGAGAGGCCTGTAATTTTCATCATAGGTACACGTCAACTATGACAGACAAATTGAGAAAAAAAAATCCAGAAAATCACATTGTAGGATCTTTAATGAATTTATTTGCAAATTATGGTGGAAAATAAGTATTTGGTCACCTACAAACAAGCAAGATTTCTGGCTCTCACAGACCTGTAACTTCTTCTTTAAGAGGCTCCTCTGTCCTCCACTCGTTACCTGTATTAATGGCACCTGTTTGAACTTGTTATCAGTATAAAAGACACCTGTCCACAACCTCAAACAGTCACACTCCAAACTCCACTATGGCCAAGACCAAAGAGCTGTCAAAGGACACCAGAAACAAAATTGTAGACCTGCACCAGGCTGGGAAGACTGAATCTGCAATAGGTAAGCAGCTCGGTTTGATGAAATCAACTGTGGGAGCAATTATTAGGAAATGGAAGACATTCAAGACCACTGATAATCTCCCTCGATCTGGGGCTCCACGCAAGATCTCACCCCGTGGGGTCAAAATGATCACAAGAACGGTGAGCAAAAATCCCAGACCCACACAGGGGGACCTAGTGAATGACCTGCAGAGAGCTGGGACCAAAGTAACAAAGCCTACCATCAGTAACACACTACGCCGCCAGGGACTCAAATCCTGCAGTGCAAGATGTGTCCCCCTGCTTAAGCCAGTACATGTCCAGGCCCGTCTGAAGTTTGCTAGAGTGCATTTGGATGATCCAGAAGAGGATTGGGAGAATGTCATATGGTCAGATGAAACCAAAATATAACTTTTTGGTAAAAACTCAACTCGTCGTGTTTGGAGGACAAAGAATGCTGAGTTGCATCCAAAGAACACCCTACCTACTGTGAAGCATGGGGGTGGAAACATCATGCTTTGGGGCAGTTTTTCTGCAAAGGGACCAGGACGACTGATCTGTGTAAAGGAAAGAATGAATGGGGCCATGTATCGTGAGATTTTGAGTGAAAACCTCCTTCCATCAGCAAGGGTATTGAAGATGAAACGTGGCTGGGTCTTTCAGCATGACAATGGTCCCAAACACACCGCCCGGGCAACGAAGGAGTGGCTTCGTAAGAAGCATTTCAAGGTCCTGGAGTGGCCTAGCCAGTCTCCAGATCTCAACCCCATAGAAAATCTTTGGAGGGAGTTGAAAGTCCGTGTTGCCCAGCGACAGCCCCAAAACATCACTGCTCTAGAGGAGATCTGCATGGATGAATGGGCCAAAATACCAGCAACAGTGTGTGAAAACCTTGTGAAGACTTACAGAAAACGTTTGACCTGTGACAAAGGGTATATAACAAAGTATTGAGAAACTTTTGTTATTGACAAATACTTATTTTCCACCATAATTTGCAAAAAAATTCATTAAAAATCCTACAAAATTTCTGGAATATTTTTTCTCATTTTGTCTGTCATAGTTGACGTGTACCTATGATGAAAATTACAGGCCTCTCTCATCTTTTTAAGTGGGAGAACTTGCACAATTGGTGACTGACTAAATACTTTTTTTCCCCACTGTATGTGCTTTCTTGAGCAGGGGGACCTTGCAGGCACTGCAGGATTTCAGTCCTTCACGGCGTAGTGTGTTACCAATTGTTTTCTTGGTGACTATGGTCCCAGCTGCCTTGAGATCATTGACAAGATCATCCCGTGTAGTTCTGGGCTGATTCCTCACCATTCTCATGATCATTGCAACTCCACGAGGTGAGATCTTGCATGGAGCCCCAGGCCGAGGGAGATTGACAGTTCTTTTGTGTTTCTTCCATTTGCGAATAATCGCACCAACTGTTGTCACCTTCTCACCAAGCTGCTTGGCCATTGTCTTGAAGCCCATTCCAGCCTTGTGTAGGTCTACAATCTTGTCCCTGACATCCTTGGAGAGCTGTTTGGTCTTGGCCATGGTGGAGAGTTTGGAATCTGATTGATTGATTGCTTCTGTGGACAGGTGTCTTTTATACAGGTAACAGACTGAGATTAGGAGCACTCCCTTTAAGAGTGTGCCCCTAATCTCAGCTTGTTACCTGTATAAAAGACACCTGGGTGCCAGAAATCTTTCTGATTGAGAGGGGGTCAAATACTTATTTCCCTCATTAAAATGCAAATCAATTCATAACATTTTTGACATGCATTTTTCAGGATTTTTTTGTTGTTATTCTGTCTCTCACTGTTCAAATAAACCTACCATTAAAATTATAGACTGATCATTTCTTTGTCATTGGGCAAACGTACAAAATCAGCAGGGGATCAAATACTTTTTTCCCTCACTGTATTTGCCACATTTTCAATTTAAGCCTCCTAGAATGTGTGTGCCCCCAGGCTTGGAGGGAAGCAAAAAACATTCCGCTACCTAAGAATAGTAAAGCCCCCTTTACTGGCTCAGTAAAATAAGGGCTCACCCTTAGTAAACTTTTGAAAAAAATTGTGTTTGACCAGATACAATGCTATTTTACAGTAAACAAATTGTCAACAAACGTTCAGCATGCTTATAGAGAAGGACATTCAACAAGCACAGCACTTACACAAATGACTGATGATTGGCTGAGAGAAATTGATGATAAAACAATTGTGGGGGCTGTTTTGTTAGACTTCAGTGTGGCTTTTGACATTATCGATCAAAGTCTGCTGCTGGAAAAATGTATATGTTATGGCTTTTCTCCACCTGCTATATTGTTGTTACCTGTCTAACAGAACACAGAGGGTGTTCTTTAATGGAAGCCTCTCCAATATAATTCCCCAGGGCAGCTGTCTAGGCCCATTACTTTTTTCAATCTTTACTAATGACATTCCACTGGCTTTGAGTAAACCCAGAGTGTCTATGTATGCGGATGACTCAACACTATACATGTCAGCTACTTCAGCGACTGAAATGACTGCAACACTTAACAAAGATCTGGACCCCAGGAAGAGTAGCTGCTGCCTTGGCAGCAGCTAATGGGGATCCATAATAAATACAAATACAAACACTCTTTTCAGCTAAAAGCAAGAAGAAGCGGCTCCAGTGAGCACGCGATCACCAACACTGGACAATTGAGAAGTGGAATAACATCGCCTGGTCTGATGAATCCCAGTTCTTGTTGCGTCATGGTGATGGCAGAGTCAGGATTTGGCGTAAGCAGCATGATTCCATGGCCCCATCCTGCCTGGTGTCAACGGTACAGACTGGTACCGGTGGTTTAACACTACAACCGCCGTAGTCCAAGGCCACTGACATTTGATTTAGTAAATTAAAAAAATCAGCCCCCCAAAAATCTATCTCCTGCTCCTTCCCTGACTTTTTATAAATGTTTGTATTTTACATTGCTCACAAACAGAAAAGTATTTAGAGCCTTTATAGCAGTTTTTTTCACACCAATTCCCGACTTAACCCGCCAAGACATTGTGGTACCCAGCCAGGCTCTAATGCATCTCTCTTTCCTCACTGAATGACAAATGGATGAATGGGTGATAATTTTGCACCTTACTTCACAACTGAATTTAAATTAGGACTAACTGAATGATTAGGAGGGTGAAGAGGTTGATTTAATTTAGAAAGACAATAGTGTAATGATGAGTTTGTGTTATGCCTATTTATCAGCAGCAAATAATTTGATCGGCATGCCTTGCGGGTTGATACCATTCGATTTTACGTTTTACTTTGTAAAAATAAGCTATTATGGGACTGTTTTATTTACTACAACTCTATTACTACTCACATGTTTTGTAAGGGAAACGAAAACATGCTACGAGTTGCAGTAGGCCTTTAGAATAATGCAAAACATATCCTTGACTCTATCCAATTTGATGAGCGGGAAACAAACGCTGCCAGTCAGGCTGCACAGCAGGCCCATCGAAACTACACCTAAACTATGCTGAATCAAATTTCACAAATCATAAGAGTTAGCCTATAGACAAGATTAAATTGACAATAATCTGATGGGTGACAATATTAGGCCTATCAGTTGTCAAATTGTACACGAGGAGATGGGCGCATCTCGTAATTGACAGATGCAGGGATTTCTATTTAGTATCAGAAAGAACATATTCTGCAGTTTCTATGACACTTACCTTTATCAAATAACTCCCAAAATTAAAGAGGTGCAGCTCTATTTCCAAATATCACCTTTTCCAAGAATATCCGTGCTATCCATGCATTCAGCCCATGACCACTCGCGCGGCAGCATTGGTCTGGCTACTAAGCAAAAACTAGTAATATAGTAAACTTAAAATGTAAAAATGCTATTCTGAAACCAGATAGAATCTGATAATTGTGCATGTGACTTCAATGAACTGAATGATGAGGATGATGAGGAGGGTGAAGAGGGTGATTGAATTTGATTGGTCTGAATGATGAGGATGATTAAATTTAGAACAATAGTGATGATTAATAATTGTAGGCATTGTGGGCAGTCTCATTATTTTATTATGAAAGGCTGGAAATAGTATATAATTTATCCTTGGAGAGTCAAATCACACACTGAGTACAACATACAATGTGTGTAGTTCAAGCCGAACCAAACGAATGGACGGACTGACAGCATTGCAAATGCTGCAGAATTTAGAAGAGTTGGAGTCGGATGGAGGACTGGAATTGAGCTTGAAATCGACGTTGCTGATGAAGAGTCTTCATCTGATTCTGATGTTGACGTCGAGCCTCCGCCTCAGATGCCTGAGTCTTTCCGCAGAAAAACCAGAACAGAGCCAACTGAGACGGTGATCCCAACTGCCATGGTGAGACAGGAGTCTGGGGGGATGGCACGGTTTGGGTAGAAAAGAGTGACGAGTTTATGTGGCATGCAGATGTTGCAGCACATCAGAGATTGTACTGTCGCTCATGCCAAGGAAAAGGAAACAGTATGTGGGACATGTCTATAGAGGAAGTGAAAGCGGCGGAAAGAGCATGGATGTGGAATCATTTTGGTCTGATAGGTATGGTGTGGACTTTTTACAAGAGACCATGCCACGCAACCGCTTCAGAGAGATGCGACACCTGTGGCAGGTGCACACGAAACAAGGCCCATGAAAACTGTGTACAGTGCAACCGATTTGTTTGTGGGACTTGCTCACACAAAGCCTTGAAGCTGTGTGCTGACTGTGGACCCGAAGCATAAAGAGAAGATGAGACTGATTCATACGTAAAGGCATGGGTACAGTATAAGGGCACAATACAGTGTCCGATACAATTAACAAATAACTGTTTTTATATCTTGTCATGAATATCCACTGCTCAAAAAAATAAAGGGAACACTAAAATAACACATCCTAGATCTGAATGAATGAAATAATCTTATTAAATACTTTTTTCTTTACATACAAAAATTATCAATGGAAATCAAATGTATCAACCCATGGAGGTCTGGATTTGGAGTCACCCTCAACATTAAAGTGGAAAACCACACTACAGGCTGATCCAACTTTGATGTAATGTCCTTAAAACAAGTCAAAATGAGGCTCAGTAGTGTGTGTGGCTCCACGTGCCTGTATGACCTCCCTACAACGCCTGGGCATGCTCCTGATGAGGTGGCGGATGGTCTCCTGAGGAATCTCCTCCCAGACCTGGACTAAAGCATCCGCCAACTCCTGGACAGTCTGTGGTGCAACGTGGCGTTGGTGGATGGAGCGAGACATGATGTCCCAGATGTGCTCAATTGGATTCAGGTCTGGGGAACGGGCGGGCCAGTCCATAGCATCAATGCCTTCCTCTTGCAGGAACTGCTGACACACTCCAGCCACATGAGGTCTAGCATTGTCTTGCATTAGGAGGAACCCAGGGCCAACTGCACCAGCATATGGTCTCACAAGGGGTCTGAGGATCTCATCTCGGTACCTAATGGCAGTCAGGCTACCTCTGGCGAGCACATGGAGGGCTGTGCGGCCCCCCAAAGAAATGCCACCCCACACCATGACTGACCCACCGCCAAACCGGTCATGCTGGAGGATGTTGCAGGCAGCAGAACGTTCTCCACGGCGTCTCCAGACTCTGTCACGTCTGTCACATGTGCTCAGTGTGAACCTGCTTTCATCTGTGAAGAGCACAGGGCGCCAGTGGCGGATTTGCCAATCTTGGTGTTCTCTGGCAAATGCCAAACGTCCTGCACAGTGTTGGGCTGTAAGCACAACCCCCAACTGTGGACATCGGGCCCTCATACCACCCTCATTGAGTCTGTTTCTGACCGTTTGAGCAGACACATGCACATTTGTGGCCTGCTGGAGGTCATTTTGCAGGGCTCTGGCAGTGCTCCTCCTGCTCCTCCTTGCACAAAGGCGGAGGTAGTAGTCCTGCTGCTGGGTTGTTGCCCTCCTACGGCCTCCTCCACGTCTCCTGATGTACTGGTCTGTCTCCTGGTAGCGCCTCCATGCTCTGGACACTACGCTGACAGACACAGCAAACCTTCTTGCCACAGCTTGCATTGATGTGCCATCCTGGATGAGCTGCACTACCTGAGCCACTTGTGTGGGTTGTAGACTCCGTCTCATGCTACCACTAGAGTGAAAGCACCGCCAGCATTCAAAAGTGACCAAAACATCAGCCAGGAAGCATAGGAACTGAGAAGTGGTCTGTGGTCACCACCTGCAAAACCAGTCCTTTATTGGGGGTGTCTTGCTAATTGCCTATAATTTCCACCTGTTGTCTATTCCATTTGCACAACAGCATGTGAAATTTATTTTCAATCAGTGTTGCTTCCTAAGTGGACGGTTTGATTTCACAGAAGTGTGATTGACTTGGAGTTACATTGTGTTGTTTAAGTGTTCCCATTATTTTTTTGAGCAGTGTATTTCCACTAATATTTCTGTATGCAATTCATCATTTACAATTGTTCATGCACTGGTGCTTTTGTTTAGGAATATGGCAAATATTTTCACCTGGGCACCTGGCTGGTTTTATTATTATTATCTTTTTCGTTTCTACTTTGTCAAAAGAAGCTGAACTGGACTTTATTAATTACTATAACTCTATTACTAATCAAATCTACAAATAAAGTTGATCAAATTGATTACACTGTAATGTTTTTAATGTAATGGAAACTAAAATAGGCTATATGCCTACGTTCTTTCTAGGACTTTGTAGAAATATACAAAACAGATCCTTTACTCTATCTATACAAATTACTAATGTTGTTATTTTTTAAAATTGATATATTTACACAAATATTTATTCATGCAATTCATCCTTTACAATAGTGTATGCACTATTTAGCATCGGTGCTTATGTTTGCGCACCTTGCGGGTTGATGCATATGCTAAAGGAGACACCTGACAACGTTCTCAATGTTCTCTAGTGGGTACTTATATCCTGAAAGGCCAGGTGGTTCTAGTGTTAACTGCAGTGCACTCCCACATCATATGAAGGAATGTGCCTACGTGATTTAGGGGACACAGTGACCAGTTGGGAGTTGGCGCAAATTTTATCGTAACATTTTTGCTTGGTGATAAATACAGTCTGTTAACAAACTTAAAATGTATAAATTGATGGTTCGTATTACGGGATGCCAAGGTCATATTTTTCCATTTTATGTTCCAGTTAAAGGGTTGTTCAGATTCACTTAGATCTGTGGACCATACCTTTTTAATGGTTAGTTCAGAATATGAGTTTTCCAAAAGTTGTTTATATATTATAGAGATCAGTCCTTTCGTTAGCCCAAATATTTTTTTTATAAATCCCATCATTGGATGGTTCGGTAGTTGGGTTTCCCAAGGGACTCCATAGATCAGAGCAGGCAGATCACTAAGAGCAGGGCGGTATATAGGGCACCAGTAGAGTCTAGGGCACCCATAGAGCTAAAGCGAGCGCCATACATGTTCAGTTGGCATAGCTACATTTCCTGTACATTCCACCTTGGGATTCAGTTAATTAATTAATTTTGATATAATTGTCCAACAAAGAGCTGGAAATAATGTTTGAAAGGTGCATAATTGTGCCCTTCATTAACATTATTCATTGTACTTTCTATGGGAGAATAAAATAAAAGGATAATCTACTCGTGTTGATATCATGTTGACCACATTAATAACACATTTTAAAATTAATATATCAATTTCCCCGTTATCATGCATTAATTCGAGCAAAAGTCAAGAAACATTTTTTTTAAGGAAGGGAGAGAGAGTAACGGAAATAAAGTACTTTGTGCGTCTTAGGCAGTATGACATCTGATCTCTCCCAGTCTTTTTTCACATTCGGGCCATTTAAATTCTTCCCACCCACTCAGGCCTCTATAGCCTATCGACTGGGGAGCAGTCCAAAAAAATTATTGAGCTCATACCAATCATCATGTTGTCTTGTTCACTCTTCAGTTCATTACTTAAACAAATAGATTATTGCTATGGCCTACCAATTAATGGGTTGTCATTTAGGCTGCATAGCCAATAGTCATTAAAGTGTTATTCATTTAGACAGATAGCTTGGATGATGCTGTGATTGTTTTTTCAATAGGTGTGTGAGTGAAGGCATTAACATTGACATTTACATTTTAGTCATTTAGGAGACGCTCTTATTCAGAGTCAAATCAAATCAAATCAAATTGTATAAGTCACATGCGCCAATGCAAATAGTCTGGGTGGCCATTTGATTAATTGTTCAGCAGTCTTATGGCTTGGGGGTAGAAGCTATTATGGCGCTCCGGTATCACTTGCAGTGCGGTAGCAGAGAGAACAGTCTATGACTTGGGTGACTGGAGTCTTTGACAATTTTTTGAACACCTACTCATTCAAGGGTTTTTCTTTATTTTTTACTATTTTCTACAGTGTAGAATAGTAGAGAAGACATCAAAACACACATATGGAATCATGTAGTAACCAAAAAAGTGTTAAACAAATCAAAATATATTTTATATTTGAGATTCTTCAAAGTAGCCACCCTTTGCCTTGATGAAAGCTTTGCACACTTGATATTATCTCAACCAGCTTCATGAGGTAGTCACCTGGAATGCATTTCAATTAACAGGTGTGCCTTGTTAAAAGTTAATTTGTGGAATTTCTTTCCTTCTTACTGCGTTGTGACAAGGTAGGAGGGGGGGGTACACAGAAGATAGCCCTATTTGTTAAAAGACCAAGTCCATATTATGGCATGAACAGCTCAAATAAGCAAAGAGAAACGACAGTCCATCATTACTTTAAGACATAAAGGTCAGTCAATATGGAACATTTCAAGAAAGTTTCTTCAAGTGCAGTCGCAAAAACCATCAAGCGCTATGATGAAACTGGCTCTCATGAGGACCGCCACAGGAATGCCCTATTTGTTAAAAGACCAAGTCCATATTATGGCATGAACAGCTCAAATAAGCAAAGAGAAACGACAGTCCATCATTACTTTAAGACATAAAGGTCAGTCAATACGGAAAATGTCAAGAAAGTTTATTCAAGTGCAGTCGCAAAAACCATCAAGCGCTATGATGAAACTGGCTCTCATGAGGACCGCCACAGGAATGGAAGACCCAGAGTTACTTCTGCTGCAGGGGATACGTTCATTAGAGTTACCAGCCTCAGATTGCAGCCTAAATAAATGCTTCACAGAGCTCAAGTCACAGACACATCTCAACATCAACTGTTCAGAGGGGACTGTGTGAATCAGGCCTTCATGGTCGAATTGCTGCAAAGAAACCACTACTAAAGGACACCAATAATAAGAAGAGACCTGCTTGTCCCAAGAAACACGAGCAACGGACATTAGACCGGTGGAAATCTGTCCTTTGGTCTGGAGTCCAAATTGGAGATTTTTGGTTCCAAGCGGCGTGTCTTTGTGAGATGCGGTGTGGGTGAACGGATGATCTCTGCATGTGTAGTTCCCACCGTAAAGCATGGAGGACGTGCAGTGGTCTAAGGCACTGCATTGCAGTGCTAGCTGTGCCACTAGAGATCCTGGTTCGAATCCAGGCTCTGTCGTAGCCGGCCGTGACCGGGAGACCCATGGGGCGGCGCACAATTGGCCCAGCGTCGTCCAGGGTAGGGGAGGGAATGGCGGACCTGTTTAGAGAGGAGGAAGTGGCATCTTTTCACTCCCTCCTCTCTACATTTTCTTCCTCTGTTTCTGCTGCTAAAGCCACTTTCTACCACTCTAAATTCCAAGCATCTGCCTCTAACCCTAGGAAGCTCTTTGCCACCTTCCCCTCCCTGCTGAATCCTCCCCCCCCCCTCCCTCTCTGTGGATGACTTCGTCAACCATTTTGAAAAGAAGGTTGACGACATCCAATCCTCGTTTGTTAAGTCAAATGACACCGCTGGTCCTGCTCACACTGCCCTACCCTATGCTTTGACTTCTTTCTCCCCTCTCTCTCTAGATGAAATCTTGCGACTTGTGACGGCCGGCCGCCCAACAACCTGCCCGCTTGACCATATCCCCTCCTCTCTTCTCCAGACCATTTCCGGAGACCTTCTCCCTTACCTCACCTCGCTCATCAACTCATCCTTGACCGCTGGCTATGTCCCTTCCGTCTTCAAGAGAGCGAGAGTTGCACCCCTTCTCAAAAAACCTACACTCGATCCCTCCGATGTCAACAACTACAGACCAGTATCCCTTCTTTCTTTTCTCTCCAAAACTATTGAGCGTGCCGTCTTTAGCCAACTCTCTTGCTATCTCTCTCAGAATGACCTTCTTGATCCTAACCAGTCAGGTTTCAAGACTGGTCATTCAACTGAGACTGCTCTTCTCTGTGTCACGGAGGCTCTCCGCACTGCTAAAGCTAACTCTCTCTCCTCTGCTCTCGTCCTTCTAGACCTATCTGCTGCCTTTGATACTGTGAACCATCAGATCCTCCTCTCCACCCTCTCCGAGTTGGGCATCTCCGGCGCGGCTCACTCTTGGATTGTGTCCTACCTGACAGGTCGCTCCTACCAGATGGCGTGGCGAGAATCTGTCTCCGCACCACGTGGTCTCACCACTGGTGTCCCCCAGGGCTCAGTTCTAGGCCCTCTCCTATTATCTCTATACACCAAGTCACTTGGCTCTATCATATCCTCACATGGCCTCTCCTATCATTGCTACGCAGACGACACACAATTAATCTTCTCCTTTCCCCCTTCTGATAACCAGGTGGCGAATCGCATCTCTGCATGTCTGTCAGACATATCAGTGTGGATGACGGATCACCACCTCAAGCTGAACCTCAGCAAGACGGAGCTGCTCTTCCTCCCGGGGAAGGACTGACCGTTCCATGATCTCACCATCACGGTTGACAACTCCGTTGTGTCCTCCTCCCAGAGTGCAAAGAGCCTTGGCATGACCCTGGACAACCTTCCCAAGTTCTCTCACGTCACCCCGCTCCTCCGCACACTCCACTGGCTTCCAGTTGAAGCTCGCATCTGCTACAAGACCATGGTGCTTGCCTACGGAGCTGTGAGGGGAACGGCACCTCCGTACCTTCAGGCTCTGATCAGTCCCTACACCCAAACGAGGGCATTGCGTTCATCCACCTCTGGCCTGCTGGCCCCCCTACCTCTGCGGAAGCACAGTTCCCGCTCAGCCCAGTCAAAACTGTTCGCTGCTCTGGCACCCCAATGGTGGAACAAGCTCCCTCATGACGCCAGGACAGCGGAGTCACTCACCACCTTCCGGAGACACTTGAAACCCCACCTCTTTAAGGAATACCTGGGATAGGATAAAGTAATCCTTCTACCCTTCCCTTACCCCACCCCCCCAAAAAAAAAAAAAAAAAAAAAAAAATAATAATAATAATTGTAAAAAGTGGATGTCCCACTGGCTATCATAAGGTGAATGCACCAATTTGTAAGTCGATCTGGATAACAGCGTCTGCTAAATGACGAAAATGTAAATGTAAATGTTGAGGATCAGCGAAGTGGAGGTGTTGTTTCCTACCTTCACCACCTAGGGCGGCCCATCAGGAAGTCCAGTACCCAGTTGCACATGGCGGGGTTCAGACCCAGGGCCACAAGCTTAATGATGAGCTTGGAGGGTACTATGGTGTTGAAGGCTGACCTATCGTCAATGAACAGCATTCTTACGTAGGTATTCCTCTTGTCCAGATGGGATAAGGCAGTGTGCAGTGCGATGGCTATTGCATCGTCTGTGGATCAATTGGGGCAGTAAGCAAATTGAAGTGGGTCTATGGTGTCAGGTAAGGTAGAGGTTATATGATCCTTAACTAGCCTCTCAAAGAACTTCATGATGACAGAAGCGAGTGCTACGAGGCAATAGTCCTTTAGTTCAGTTACCTTTGCTTTCTTGGGTACAGGAACAATGGTGGACATATTGAAGCAAGTGGGGACAGCAAACTGGGATAGGGAGAGATTGAATAGAGTATGTCCGTAAACACTCCAGCCAGCTGGTCTGCGCATGCTCTAAGGACGCGGCTAGGGATGCCGTCTGGGCCGGCAGACTTGCGAGGGTTGACACGCTTAAATGTCTTACGCTTCGAACACACCGACTGCGTCATTGCGTTTTGGTACACCAGAAGTACATTAATTTCCAATGGAACGCTACGTTTCCCTTGCAGCATTGCGTTGCAGAGGCAGTTGCAGTGCGTTCTGTGTGGTGCATAAGTTGGATTTATAGGGTGGGGAAGGGCCTTGTAAGCATCTTGAAAGGAGGAGTATTAGTGGTCTGGTGTTTGTCCAGAGTGAGTACTACAGTCAATGTGTTGATAGAACTGCGGTAGAGTTTTCCTCAAATTTGCTTTGTTAAAATCCCCAGCTACAATAAATGCGGCCTCAGGATATGTGGTTTCCAGTTTGCATAAAGTCCAGTATAGTTCCTTGAGGGCCATCGTGGTATTGGCTTGAGGGGGAATATACACGGCTGTGACTATAACCAAAGATAATTATCTTGGGAGGTAATACGGTCGGCATTTGATTGTGAGGAATTCTAGGTCGGGTGAACAAAAGGACTTGAGTTTCTGTATGTTATCACAATCACACCATGAGTAGTTAATCATTAAACATACACCACTGCCTTTCTTTTTCCCAGAGAGTTCTTTGTTCCTGTCTGCGCGATGAACTGAGAACCCAGCTGGCTGTATGGATGGGGACAGTATATCCTGAGAGAGCTATGATTCTGTGAAACAGAGTATGTTACAGTCCCTGATGTCTCTCTGGGAGGATATCCTCGCCCTGAGCTCGTCTACTTTATTGTCCAGAGACTGAACATTAGCGAGTAATATACTCGGAAGCGGTGGATGGTGTGCACGCCTCCTGAGTCGGACTAGAAGTCAACTCCGAATACCTCTTCGAAGACCTCTAGAAATACCACTCAGAATACCTCTAGACGTCCACTCAGAATATTTGATACCATTCCACGAATTCCGCTCCAGCCAATACCACAAGCCCGTCCTCCCCAATTAAGGTGCCACCAACTTCATGTGATATACTGTATATATAAAGTAATACGTGTCAAAAACGTCACCAATCAAAAGGGCACTTTTTTCATAGGAGGGTAAAAGGGCAGGTACTCCAGCGCCCCTAGGGCTCTATCTGTGCATGTGCCTGTGCTATTCCAAAAATCATTCCTCTGCCCTCTCTTTGACAGGAAGCTTCAGTAATTTGCTGGTTGCAGCCCTCTAATAAAGCCCTCGATGAGGGTACTGTAATGGCTTAATTTGGTGCTTTGGCTATACCAGGTGTTGTGTATCACTGAGGATTATGGCTGATCCGGCACTGCCCATCACCATACTCCCTCCATACATCACAAGACTCCCCTTTAGAAAAACGCGGTTTAGATCAAATGAAACAGTCTGCATGGGAAATGTGCCATTTACAACATCTTACAACAATGAAAATGGAAGATAAGGGTCCCAGAACAATAACGTCTGATTATCTTTTATCTGCCTGATAGAAATAAAACAGTGTAATAGGCTACCTTATTAATAGCTGTAAAGCCCTAAAACGCATCGCTAATGCTGTTAAAACTTTGAAGATCTAGTGGATTTAATCAAGTGTAAATGGGATTCATTAGGAGCCCTTTGAAAACATATAGACGTTATGACAGGGGGTGAGAGATAAGGCAGTGGGGAGGGGAGTTTCATAGCTGGAGAATATTAATGGTTCTCCGGGTCTGACAGTGGTTCCTGAACCGCGCTATATCAACATTCCGGTCAGCTGCGCAACACTGAAACCATTGCCTGCCCTGCAGAGGCAGCTGGAAGGCTCACCTTTGACAGACTTGATTTGATTTTGTAGAAAGTGTTCTGCGGCCCCCAGCGAGACCAGGCCTGCTTCTGCTCACTCCACTCACCTTTCGTCTTGTGATGGGTGAGTGATGGGTTTAGCAGTGGCGCCTGTCTGAGGGAGATGGGTTTATCATCCTTGGCATCTCAATGTGTGAGTGCCAATCTGGCGTCTCTCTCTCTCTCTCTCTCTCTCTCTCCAACCAGGGGTAGATGTAACATAGTAATAGTGCATCTTTCTCCCTCCATTTAGTATATGTTACGTTTCTTATGGAATGTATTAATTTGTGGATGTCAATCATCCATTTTGTATGGCTTGTTACGAATTACAATTCGTACAATATTTTGCTAATTTGTAATACGTATGGTATGTTACGAATTCAATTTGTTGTGGCTAAATTTAGCTAGGTGGTTAGTTGACTAACTCTAACGTTAGCTAGGTGGTAATGTTAGCTAGGCTAAGGGTTAGGGGCTAAGGTTAGGGTTAAGGTTAGGGTTAGCAGTTATGTTAAAGAGTTAACGTTAGGGGAAGGGTTAGCTAACATGCTAAGTAGTTGCAAAGTTGCTAATTAGCTAAAATGCAATATTACTGTTTGTACTTCTTGAGACGGCATAGCAACAACATAGCCAGTATACACTTCCTCAAAATATTCTGAATTAATCTAAGATAAATCAAGAAATCTCTAATTAATTTTGAAGTTTTTACCGAGGAGGTCTTAGTCATGCAATTTTGCATCTATTACTAAGATGTTTGGTGCCGTATTTCTCAAGTGAGAAAATGCATAAAAACTAGTTGTCTCTTGTTGAATGACAATGAACACTTCATTGAAGAATCCCTTCCATAGTTCTTCACACTCCTACTAGGAGTAGTACTGTTGATCAATCACCGACGAAGGGGCGTAGACTTCAGCTACCAAACTTCGACTTGCCTTAAGAAAACATTTTGTGTGCATGAACAGCCCCCCCCAAAATAGCTGAACACCAAAATGAACAAAAACGCCAATACATTTAGTCATAATATGTGTGCAAACTGTTTCGACTGGGAAGCATGCGACAGGCTTAAATGGCTAGGCATTAAGATGACAGGAGTGGGGGGAGGATAGTGCTGGGGGCGAAAGCATACAGATACGGATAAACATGATGGATTCCAGATGTTTTATGGTTAGATTGGTGAATATAGTTACATGTTTCTATGGAGCATTGCTATTCTATTGGCGGACCGGTCTGCTGGATGAGATTTGTCTGTTGGTCGGCCTCTGTCAAGAGGAAATACATCATGCTTTATGGCCCTGCCTGCTATCAACATGCCATAGCTGATATTTTACAGAGTGATTTCAGGTGCTCATTTATCACCTAAGGCTTCAAACACACTCTTAACAGCTTCATCTTCTGGGTCAACAGTTCCCACAGACAAGTCAGTGGAAATGTTTATGAACCAGGCTCATGATCATCTTGACATTGTCCCAGGGAAAATGCAACTTTTAGCTCCTTGTGAAATTCTTCTCAAGTAGTTACTGGACGGGTTTCAGTTGAGGTTTTGGTCAAACTTCACATTAGGTGAAGTATGAGATGGTCATAACGTATGCATGCCAGTTTGCAATACCTAATAAGGCATGGTATAGCACTGTAACGCATACACAGTATTTCCATCAGCCACAAAAGACACTAGGCCTGGCTATAGTGTGGCTGCAGAGAAATCGCATGGCAGAGACGTCCCTAGAACACCAGCCGAACTGACAAATATCTGCTGTCACTGTGTAAGAAATACTGCTTTCCATATTATTATACTCAGTTAAGACTCACAAATAGAGCACACTCACAGCACACATGTATTAATCTGCATATGACTTATTGGGAGTCGTGGCACTGGGTTTGACCTCTAATTCTGTTGTGGGGATCCAAGATTTATCGATTGGCTGTGGTAGAGATGCACCTTCACATATCCATGTAAGCTGTAGTGTTATTGAGACTCATTAATCAGCATGACAGAAACGAATTGTGCAGAGGCATCTTTTACTCACAACTCACAACCCAGAAAGAAAGAGAGCGAGAAGAGGGGGAAAACAAGCCGTAGAGGCATGCTGATGTAAAGTATCAAAGCCTGCCTCTTAAAATCTAATGAATATGGTTTAATCATGTCCATTTCAAAGATAGATGAGTATGTGAAAGAAGGCTATTGATCCTGAAGATGGTCAGATACTCATGTAGATGGCAATTGAACATTAGTGGTTGTCTACGCTACCCTATACTGTAACTTTACATGGGGTCATTCAGTTTGAACATTTTGTGGAGTCAGCATTAATGAACACGATTCATATCAGTGTACTGGCAATGCTAATATGTCCCCCTGGCTGTTTTGTAAATAGGATCAAATAGAAGGAGCTACAGTATATACATCAGCATCATGTTCATTTACACGCCTATGTTTACCCATACGTTTATTTTGGGGGAAAAATATCACAACTTTGCCCAACTCCTGTTTGGGGAAGATTAATTTAGACAAGTGCTGAAATCTTAGAGGTGTTGTCAGCACTCCTTAGCTGAAACCCTCTCACTTTCTCTTTCTCTCTCTGTAGAACACATAACAGATTATCAGCTGTTTTGCCAGCAGCAAACTCTGCTCTAGATTTCTGGGGTATGCATTCATATTGCCATGGAAACCCTTGACAACACCAATCTGTATATTGTGTGTTTAATTTATTTTCCCAATGCAATGGTTCTCGCTGTTTTCAAACTTGTATTATAAAAAAAATGCTATGCGGAGTCTCATGTTTATATAACGTAAGTCCCATCAATTATCCAGACAGATATGTGAGGACACACATGTTTGTTGGAGTGACATGGGAGGGCGTAGCAGTGCGGTCGTGTTTTTTTCTGTGTCCTTGTGTAAATAGCCAGTTTCTTTAGTTTTTTGTCTATTTTGTATATATTTCTAAATTTTTACTTTTCATTCTTTAACTAAATATACTTTCCTGCAACCCGCCTCACCCAACGTGGAAAGGATTCTATTATTTCTTTATAACTTTGATCAAGAACCTTAAGCTGAAACTAGTCTAGCTGCAACCGAATGGCTATTTGCTATTAGCCACCATTAGCGTCTTCACCATTGTCTGTGGCCTGCACTACCCACCAGCCAGCTCTAGCTCTTGCCTGGACAATTTGTCGGCCAGTCTGCACAGCGTGCTATTGACCCAGAGCATATCGGATTTTCTGCCGGAATCACTGGACCCTAGCGCCGGATCAGCGCAACCAGCTAGCTGTAACCAAATGGCTGTTGTCGTTGGCTAATTACCATTGCCCCTTAGCAAGCACCAGTTAGCCTTGAGCTAGCCTCGAGCCCATCTCCCGGCTATCTACCTCTCTGTCAACCGGACGGGACCTCCTAGTGTTGACACGGAGCCCCGCCGATCCAACACGACTGGTTTGCAGACGAAATCGTCTGATGTGGTTTCAACAGGCTTCCCGTTACGACGTCGACCATGAAGATCCATCTGCTAGCCCCGGTCCGCTAGCACACGCAAGCCGGGCCTCTTGCTCGCCAGTGCTGTAGCAGCCCCCAAACTACCTCCGAACTCTCCTATTGCTGTTCACCGGACCTTATGATAACTCAGCTATACAGCTGATGCATGCTGGTGTCACGGATTCTGCCGAGGCTGCCCCTCCTCCTTGCTCGGGCAGGCTTCGGCATTCGTCGTCACCGGAATACTAGCTACTGCCGATCTATGTTCTATGTTTCTATGTTCTACCTGTTGTCTGATTGTTACACACCTGTTTCCCATTATGTGATTACTCCTTCCCTATTTAATCCGGTGGCTCCCAATGTGTTTTGTGCGTGTTTGTTTTTCATTTCGTGTGTCGTTGGTGAGCGGGTTTGTTCCTCCCTGTGTGGAGGTATCTTGTATTGATTTCTTTACTTATTCAGTAAAGTACGTTTCATAGAGTTCTGTGTCCTGCGCCTGACTTCGATCCACCGCATTACACTGACACTCGTGACAGAAACACGCACCAAAGATGGAGTCAGCAGGTACAGCCAGTCAGTCCGGATCGATGGAGGAACGCGTTCAACGACAGGAGAGCATGATCCAGGCTCTTGGCACCGCTATGGAGAGGGTGGTGAATGCTATGGACCGATGGGTGAGAGGTGGCTTTCCTACACCTCCTCCAACCACTCAACCACCCATACCACTGTCCACCCCTTCGCCAGGAGAGGAGGAGCGCCCAGGATTTTGCGCTGGAGTTTAGGACTCTGGCAGCCAGCGCAGGATGGAATGAGAGGGCCCTGATCGACCACTATCGTTGCAGCCTAAGGGAGGACGTTCGGCGGGAACTGGCCTGCAGGGATACCAACCTCAATATGGCCAACTGGTGGAGATGTCCATCAGGCTGGATAACCTGTTGGAGACACGCGGACGTTCTGATCAGGGCCCATTCATTCCATCTCCCAGCACCTCCGACCCTACCCCCATGGAGCTCGGAGGTGCTGCGCTTAGGGAGACCAGGAGAGGGGCCGTCCCCTGCACCAACTGTGGCCGCAGAGGACACACTGTGGGTCGGTGTTGGGGAGGGTCCCCAGGGAGTCGAGGCAGTAGGCAGAGCACTGGGCGACCATCTCAGGTGAGTAAGCACCCGACTCACCCAGAGCTCCCTGTTGGTCAGCTGTGTATAGAGGTTGTTTTCCCTGAGTTTTCTCCTCATTCCCAGCATAAGGTGCTAGTAGATTCAGGCGCAGCTGGGAATTTCATTGATCATCAGTATTCACTTAGTTTAGGGATTCCCACTGTTCGTGTTGATGTGCCCTTCCCTGTACATGCATTAGATAGTCACCCGTTAGGGTCAGGCCTAATCAGGGAGGTTACTGCACCACTCTTAATGAGGACGCAGGGGGGTCATGAGGAGAGGATTAGTCTCTGATTGATTATCCTGCGTATCCTGTGGTGTTGGGACCTTGGTTAACCACTCATGACCCCACTATTTCCTGGCAACAGAGGGCTCTCAAGGGATGGTCCAGTCAGTGCTCAGGGAGGTGTGTAGGGGTTTCCTTAGGGGCTACTACGGTGGAGAGTCCAAACCAGGTCTCCACAATGCACATTCCTTCCAAGTATGCCGATTTGGCTCTCGCCTTCAGTAAAAAGAGGGCGACTAAATTACCACCCCATCGTCCGGGGGATTGTGCGATAAATCTCCAGGTAGGCGCTGCACTTCCCCGGAGTCACGTGTACCCTCTGTCACAGGAGGAGAAGGTGGCTATGGAAACATATGTCTCAGAATCTCTGAGACAGGGATACATTCAGCCTTCCACTTCACCTGTTTCCTCAAGTTTATTTTTCGTGAAGAAGAAGGATGGTGGGTTACGCCCGTGCATTGATTACCGTGGTATTAATCAGATCATCATCAAGTACAGCTATCCATTACCTCTGATAGCTTGTATGACGGAGTCATTGCACGGGGCGCGCTTCTTCACGAAATTGGATCTCAGGAGCGCGTACAACCTGGTGCGTATCCGGGAGGGAGATGAGTGGAAGACGGCATTCAGTACTACCTCAGGACACTATGAGTACCTCGTCATGCCATACGGGTTGACGAATGCTCCATCAGTCTTCCAATCCTTTGTCGATGAGATTTTTTGGGATCTGCACGTACAGGGTGTAGTGGTGTATATTGATGACATTCTCATATACTCCGCTACACGGGCCGAGCATGTGTCTCTGGTGCGTAAAGTGCTTGGATGACTGTTGAAGCATGACCTGTATGCCAAGGCGGAGAAATGCCTGTTCTTCCAGGAGTCCATCTCCTTCCTAGGGCACCACATGTCCGCATCTGGGGTGAGGATGGAGAGTAATTGGGCGACTCCAACCACGGTGAAGGAGGTGCAGCAATTTTTGGGGTTTGCCAATTACTACAATTTCGTGTACGCTCGCAGGAGATCTGGAACGCTGCCCATGTGCGCCTGCAACGGGCCATCGGGCGGCAAAAGGCGAGCGCCGACCGTCACCGCAGTGAGGCTCCGGTGTATGCCCCGGGGGACCGGGTCTGGCTCTCGACCCGAAACCTGCCCCTTCACCTGCCCTGCCGGAAGCTGGGCCGGCGGTTTGTGGGGCCATTCAAAGTCCTGAGGAGATTGAACGAGGTATGTTATAGGTTACAGCTTCCTCCTGATTATCGTATTAACCCCTCGTTCCATGTGTCTCTCCTCAGGCCGGTGGAAGCTGGTCCACTCCAGGAGTCTGAGATATGGGAGGTTCCTCCACCCCCACTGGACATCAAGGGGGCACCGGCGTACTCGGTCCGTTCCATCTTGGATTCGAGGCGTTGGGTGGGAGGCCTGCAGTATCTCGTGGAGTGGGAGGGGTACGGTCCGGAGGAACGGTGCTGGGTCCCTAGGAGGGACATCCTCGATCCCTCCATGTTGAGGGATTTCCACCGCAGTCATCCGACTCGCCCCGCACCGCGTCCTCCTGGCCGTCCAGAGGCCGGTGTCGACGCACGGCTGGGGCCGCGCATCAGGGGGGGGGGGTACTGTCACGGATTCTGCCGAGGCTGCCCCTCCTCCTTGCTCGGGCAGGCTTCGGCGTTCGTCGTCACCGGAATACTAGCTACTGCCGATCTATATTCTATGTTGTACCGGTTGTCTGATTGTTACACACCTGTTTCCCATTATGTGATTACTCCTTCCCTATTTAACCCGGTGGCTCCCAATGTGTTTTGTGCGTGTTTGTTTTTCATTTCGTGTGTCGTTGGTGAGCGGGTTTGTTCCTCCCTGTGAGGAGGTATCTTGTATTGATTTCTTTACTTATTCAGTAAAGTACGTTTCATAGAGTTCTGTGTCCTGCGCCTGACTTCGATCCACCGCATTACACTGACACTCGTGACAGAAACACGCACCAAAGATGGAGTCAGCAGGTACAGCCAGTCAGTCGCCATTACCAGCTGTTGTCTTAGCTCTCTCGAATAACACCTGTGATTGCTTTGTGCCTCTCTCCCTTGTCAATATGCCTTGCTTATTGCTGTTTCGGTTATTTCTTATTGTACTATTTCACTGTAGAGCCCCCAGCCCAGCTCAACCTGCCTTAGACAGCTCCTTTGTCCCACTCCCATACATGCGGAGACCGACTCAATCGGTGCCTCCAGTGATGCTATCTCTTTCATCGTTACCCAACGCTTAGGTTTACCTCCAATGTACTCATATCCTTCCATATCATTGTCTGTACATAATGCCCTGAATTTATTCTACAACGCCCGGAAATCTGCCCCTTTTTTTCTCTGTACCCTTCGCATTAGAAGTCCAGTTCTTAAAGCCTTTAGCCGTATCCTTATTCTACTCCTCCTCTGTTCCTCTGGTGATGTAGAGGTTAGCCCAGGCCCTGTAGCCCCCAGTATCACTCCTACTCCCCAGGAGCTATCATTTGTTGACTTCTGTAACCGTAAAAACCTTTGTTTCTTGTACGTTAACATCCGAAGCCTCCTCCCTAAGTTTGAGTTATTCACTGCGTTAGCACACTCCGCCAACCCTGATGTTCTAGCAGTGTCTGAATCCTGGCTTAGGAAGGCCACCAAAAATTCAGAAATGTCCATCCCCAACTACAACATTTTCTGTCTCGATAGAACTGCCAAAGGGGGTGGGGTTGCAATCTACTGTAGAGATAGCCTGCAGAGCTCCATCATACTATCCAGGTCTGTGCCCAAACAGTTTGAGCTTCTACTTCTAAAAATCCACCTTTCCAGAAATAAGTCTCTCACTGTTGCCGCTTGCTACAGGCCCCCCTCAGCCCCGAGCTGTGCTCTGGACACCATATGAACTGATTGCCCCCATCTATCCTCAGAGTTTGTACTGCTTGGTGACCTAAACTGGGATATGCTTAACACCCCGGACAACCTACAATCTAAACTAGATGCCCTCAATCTCATACAAATTATCAATGAACCTACCAGATACAACCCCAAATCTTTAAACATGGGCACCCTCATAGATATCATCCTGACAAATTTACCCTCTAAATACACCTCCGCTGTCTTCAACCAGGATCTCAGCGATCACTGCCTTATTGCCTGCGTCCGTAATGGGTCCGCCGTCAAACGACCACCCCTCATCACTGTCAAATGCTCCCTAAAACACTTTAGCGAGCAGGCCTTTCTAATTGACCTGGCCCGGGTATCCTGGATGGATATTGACCTCATTCCGTCAGTAGAGGATGCCTGGTTGTTCTTTTAAAGTGCATTCCTCTCAATCTTAAACAAACATGCCCCATTCAAAAAATTCAGAACTAAGAACAGATATAGCCCCTGGTTCTCCTCAGACTTGACTGCCCTTGACCAGCACAAATACATCCTGTGGCGTACTGCATTAGCATCGAACAGCCCCCACGATATACAACTTTTCAGGGAAGTCAGGAACCAATATACACAATCAGTTAGGAAAGCAAAGGCTAGCTTTTTCAAACAGAAATTTGCATCCTGTAGCACTAACTCCAAAAAGTTTTGGGACACTGTAAAGTCCATGGAGAATAAGAGCACCTCCTCCCAACTGCCCACTGCACTGAGGCTAGGAAATACTGTCACCACCGATAAATCTACAATAATCGAGAATTTCAACAAGCATTTTGCTACGGTTGGACATGCTTTCCACCTGGCTACCACTACCCTGGCCACCAGCTCTGTACCCTCCGCTGCAACTTGCCCATGGACCTCTGGCAGTCTCAATGGGGGTGCCACAGGGTTCAATTCTCGGGCCGACTCTATTCTCTGTGTATATCAATGATGTTGCTCTTTCTGCTGGTGACGCTCGGATCCACCTCTATGCGGACAACACCATTTTGTATACATCTGGCCCTTCATTGGACACTGTGTTAACAAACCTCCAAACGAGCTTCAACAACATACAACACTCCTTCCGTAGCCTCCAACTGCTCTTAAACACTAGTAAAACTAAATGCATGCTCTTCAACCGAACGCTGCTTGCACCCGCCCACCCGACTAGAATCACTACTCTCGGCGGGTCTGACCTAGAGTATGTGGACAACTACAAATACCTAGGTGTCTGGTTAGACTGTAAACTCTCCTTCCAGACTCACATTAAGCATCTACAATCAAAAGTTAGATCTAGAATCGGCTTCCTATTTCGCAACAAAGCCTCCTTCACTCATGCTGCCAAACATGCCCTCGTAAAACTGACTATCCTACCGATCCTTGACTTCGGCGATGTCATTTACAAAATAGCCTCCAACACTCAAATTGGATGTAGTCTATCACAGTGCCATCCGTTTTGTCACTAAAGCCCCATATACTACCCACCATTGTGACCTGTACGCTCTTGTTGGCTGGCCCTTACTACATATTCGTCGCCAAACCCACTGGCTCCAGGTCATCTATAAATCACTGATAGGCAAATCCCCGTCTTATCTTAGCTCACTGGTCACCATACCAACACCCACCTGTAGTCTGCGCTACAGCAGGTATATCTCACTGGTCATCCCCAAAGCCAACACCTCCTTTGGCCGCCATTCCTTCCAGTTCTCTGCTGCCAATGACTGGAACGAACTGCAAAAATCTCTGAAGGACTCTTATCTCCCTCACTAACTTTAGGCGTCAGTTGTCAGAGCAGCTTACCGATCACTACACCTGTACACAGCCCATCTGTAATTAGCCCATCCAACTACCTCATCCCCATATTGTTATTTATTTTGCTAATTTGCACCCCAGTATCTCTATTTGCACATCATCTTTTGCACATCTATCATTCCAGTGTTAATACGAAATTGTAACTATTTTGCACTATGGCCTATTTATTGCCTTACCTCCATAATTTACTACATTCGCACACACTGTATATATATTTTCTGTTGTATTTTTGACATTGTTTTGTTTACCCCATATGTAACTCTGTGTTGTTGTTTTTTTTAATCGCACTGCTTTGCTTTATCTTGGCCAGGTTGCAGTTGTAAATGAGAACTTGTTCTCAACTGGCTTACCTGGTTAAATAAAGGTGAAATAAAAAAAATAAAAAAAGGGAAGGATGCATCCATCAATGTAGTCTTACAGGCCTTAATACATCTCAATTACCCTGGATTTACTTCAGAATGTTGGAATACAAATTCCTGGCTCTGCCCCTCCTCATCTGGGCTGATGCGATATGTGTTGGTTTTCTGCAAGGATAATCACAGAGGTTGGGCTACATAGGTGGAGAGATGTGTGTGAAATGAACATAGCTCCACACAACTACCCCTGGAGCACCCCTGTGATCAATTATTTATGTCTTGTAACTATATATACAGTAAGTATAATTTCCCCCTGCATCTTTCATGTTTTGCAATCTTTAAAGGAAATACTAGTATTGAACGGTTGTGTTTCTGCCTCTGAAGAGTTCCCAAAGTGAGAAAAGAGCAGGCTGTAAAAGGGTAAGGAGGGAAAAGTAAAGAGACAGAGATAGAGAAAGAGGTACAGTTTTTCTTAGGGGGTAGATAAGCTTTAATATTGCAGATAGATTGTAACTTCCATCAATGTAATTGTCTGCATCACTTCCAATCCCCCATATGTTGTTTTTTCTCACAAATATATATATATAGGAAGAAAAAAAAATCCAGAAAATCACATTGTAGGATTTTTAATGAATTTATTTGCAAATTATGGTGGAAAATAAGTATTTGGTCAATAACAAAAGTTTCTCAATACTTTGTTATATACCCTTTGTTGGCAATGACACAGGTCAAACGTTTTCTGTAAATCTTCACAAGGTTTTCACACACTGTTGCTGGTATTCTGGCCCATTCCTCCATGCAGATCTCCTCTAGAGCAGTGATGTTTTGGGGCTGTCGCTGGGCAACACGGACTTTCAACTCCCTCCAAAGATGTTCTATGGGGTTGAGATCTGGAGACTGGCTAGGCCACTCCAGGACCTTGAAATGCTTCTTACGAAGCCACTCCTTCGTTGCCCGGGCGGTGTGTTTGGGATCATTGTCATGCTGAAAGACCCAGCCACGTTTCATCTTCAATGCCCTTGCTGATGGAAGGAGGTTTTCATTCAAAATCTCACGATACATGGCCCCATTCATTCTTTCCTTTACACGGATCAGTCGTCCTGGTCCCTTTGCAGAAAAACAGCCCCAAAGCATGATGTTTCCACCCCCATGCTTCACAGTAGGTATGGTGTTCTTTGGATGCAACTCAGCATTCTTTGTCCTCCAAACACGACGAGTTGAGTTTTTACCAAAAAGTTATATTTTGGTTTCATCTGACCATATGACATTCTCCCAATCCTCTTCTGGATCATCCAAATGCACTCTAGCAAACTTCAGACGGGCCTGGACATGTACTGGCTTAAGCAGGGGGACACGTCTGGCACTGCAGGATTTGATTCCCTGGCGGCGTAGTGTGTTACTGACGGTAGGCTTTGTTACTTTGGTCCCAGCTCTCTGCAGGTCATTCACTAGGTCCCCCCGTGTGGTTCTGGGATTTTTGCTCACCGTTCTTGTGATCATTTTGACCCCACGGGGTGAGATCTTGCGTGGAGCCCCAGATCGAGGGAGATTATCAGTGGTCTTTTATGTCTTCCATTTCCTAATAATTGCTCCCACAGTTGGTTTCTTAAAACCAAGCTGCTTACCTATTGCAGATTCAGTCTTCCCAGCCTGGTGCAGGTCTACAATTTTGTTTCTGGTGTCCTTTGACAGCTCTTTGGTCTTGGCCATAGTGGAGTTTGGAGTGTGACTGTTTGAGGTTGTGGACAGGTGTCTTTTATACTGATAACAAGTTCAAACAGGTGCCATTAATACAGGTAACGAGTGGAGGACAGAGGAGCCTCTTAAAGAAGAAGTTACAGGTCTGTGAGAGCCAGAAATCTTGCTTGTTTGTAGGTGACCAAATACTTATTTTCCACCATAATTTGCAAATAAATTAATTAAAAATCCTACAATGTGATGTTCTGGATTTTTTTTTCTCAATTTGTCTGTCATAGTTGACGTGTACCTATGATGAAAATTACAGGCCTCTCTCATCTTTTTAAGTGGGAGAACATGCACAATTGGTGGCTGACTAAATAGTTTTTTTCCCCACTGTAGGTTGGAGTCATTAAAACTCGTTTTTCAACCACTCCACACATTTCTTGTTAACAAACTATAGTTTTGGCAAGTCGGTTAGGACATCTACTTTGTGCATGACACAAGTCATTTTTCCAACAATTGTTTACAGACAGATTATTTCACTTATAATTCACTGTATCACAATTCCAGTGGGGCAGAAGTTTACATACACTAAGTTGACTGTGCCTTTAAACAGCTTGGAAAATTCCAGAAAATGATTTCATGGCTTTAGAAGCTTCTGATAGGCTAATTGACATAATTTGAGTCAATTGGAGGTGTACCTGTGGATGTATTTCAAGGCCTACCTTCAAACTCAGTGCCTCTTTGCTTGACATCATGGGAAAATCAAAAGAAATCAGCCAAGACCTCAGAAAAAAACATTGTAGACCTCCACAAGTCTGGTTCATCCTTAGGAGCAATTTCCAAATGCCTGAAGGTACCATGTTCATCTCTACAAACAATAGTACGCAAGTATAAACACCATGGGACCACGCAGCTGTCATACAGCTCAGGAAGGAGACGCGTTCTGTCTCCTAGAGATGAACGTACTTTGGTGCGAAAAGTGCAAATCAATCCCAGAACAACAGCAAAGGACCTTGTGAAGATGCTGGAGGAAACAGGTACAAAAGTATCTACAGTGAGGGAAAAAAGTATTTGATCCCCTGCTGATTTTGTACATTTGCCCACTGACAAAGAAATGATCAGTCTATAATTTTAATGGTAGGTTTATTTGAACAGTGAGAGACAGAATAACAACAAAAAAATCTAGAAAAACGCATGTCAAAAATGTTAGAAATTGATTTGCATTTTAATGAGGGAAATATGTATTTGACCCCCTCTCAATCAGAAAGATTTCTGGCACCCAGGTGTCTTTTATACAGGTAACGAACTGAGATTAGGAGCACACTCTTAAAGGGAGTGCTCCTAATCTCAGCTTCTTACCTGTATAAAAGACACCTGTCCACAGAAGCAATCAATCAATCAGATTCCAAACTCTCCACCATGGCCAAGACCAAAGAGCTCTCCAAGGATGTCAGGGACAAGATTGTAGATTACATTTACATTTTTGTAGATCTACACAAGGCTGGAATGGGCTACAAGACCATCACCAAGCTGCTTGGTGAGAAGGTGACAACAGTTGGTGCGATTATTCGCAAATGGAAGAAACACAAAATAACTGTCAATCTCCCTCGGCCTGGAACTCCATGCAAGATCTCACCTCGTGGAGTTGCAATGATCATGAGAACGGTGAGGAATCAGCCCAGAACTACACGGGAGGATCTTGTCAATGATCTCAAGGCAGCTGGGACCATAGTCACCAAGAAAACAGTTGGTAACACACTACGCCGTGAAGGACTGAAATCCTGCAGTGCCCGCAAGGTCCCCCTGCTCAAGAAAGCACATATACAGGCCTGTCTGAAGTTTGTCAATTAACATCTGAATGATTCAGAGGAGAACTGGGTGAAAGTGTTGTGGTCAGATGAGACCAAAATGGAGCTCTTTGGCATCCACTCAACTCGCCGTGTTTGGAGGAGGAGGAATGCTGCCTATGACCCCAAGAACACCATCCCCACTGTCAAACATGGAGGTGGAAACATTATGCTCTGGGGGTGTTTTTCTGCTAAGGGGACAGGACAACTTCACTGCATCAAGGGACGATGGACGGCGCCATGTACCGTCAAATCTTGGGTGAGAACCTCCTTCCCTCAGCCAGGGCATTGAAAATGGGTCGTGGATGGGTATTCCATCATGACAATGACCCAAAACACACGGCCAAGGCAACAAAGGAGTGGCTCAAGAAGAAGCACATTAAGGTCCTGGAGTGGCCTAGCCAGTCTCCAGACCTTAATCCCATAGTAAATCTGTGGAGGGAGCTGAAGGTTCGATTTGCCAAACGTCAGCCTCGAAACCTTAATGACTTGGAGAAGATCTGCAAAGAGGAGTGGGACAAAATCCCTCCTGAGATGTGTGCAAACCTGGTGGCCAACTACAAGAAACGTCTGATCTCTGTGATTGCCAACAAGGGTTTTGCCACCAAGTACTAAGTCATGTTTTGCAGAGTGGTCAAATACTTATTTCCCTCATTAAAATGCAAATCAATTTATAACATTTTTGACATGCGTTTTTCTGGATTTTTTTGTTGTTATTCTGTCTCTCACTGTTCAAATAAACCTACCATTAAAATTATAGACTGATCATGTCTTTGTCAGTGGGCAAACGTACAAAATCAGCAGGGGATCAAATACCCTCACTGTATATCCACAGTAAAACGAGTCCTATATCGACATAACCTGAAAGGCCGCTCAGCAAGGAAGAAGCCACTGCTCCAAAACCGCCATAAAAAAGCCAGACTACAGTTTGCAACTGCACATGGGGACAAAGATAGTACTTTTTGTAGAAATGTCCTCTGGCCTGATAAAACAAAAATAGAACTGTTTGGCCATAATGACCATCGTTATGTTTGGAGGAAAACGGGGGCAGCTTGCAAGCCGAAGAACACCATTCCTACCATGAAGCACATGGGGTGGCAGCATCATGCTGTGGGGGTGCTTTGCTGCAGGAGGGACTAGTGCACTTCACAAAATAGATGGCATCATGAGGAAGGAAAATTATGTGGATATATTGAAGCAACATCTCAAGACATCAGTCAGGAAGTTAAAGCTTGGTCGCAAATGGGTCTTCCAAATGGACAATGACCCCAGGCATACTTCAAAAGTTGTGGCAAACTGGCTTAAGGACAACAAAGTCAAGGTATTGGAGTGGCCATCACAAAGCCCTGACCTCAATCCTACATAAAATGCCGAGAGGCGTGCGTAACAGAGGCCTACAAACCTGACTCAGTTACACCAGCTCTGTCAGGAGGAAAGAGCTAAAATTCAGCCAACTTATTGTGGGAAGCTTGTGGAAGGCTACCCGAAACGTTTGACCCAAGTTAAACAATTTAAAGGCAATGCTACCAAATACTAATTGAGTGTATGTAAACTTCTGACCCACTGGGAATGTGAATAAAGAAATAAAGCTTAAATAAATCATTCTCTTGTCGTAGAAATATTTGACTCAAAAAGTAGTCAACTTAAAAATATTTCTCAAGAGACTGGAACTTGTGAATTTAGACTTTTATTATTTGCATAACAAAGCCGAGCTTGCTCCATGGAGCAACAACTGCTTGTCCTGAACCGGAGTGCTCCTTTTTATACAGACACATGCATAGCCACACTGATACAGCTGATAGTTCCTCCCTATCTGAATGAATAGCATCTTTCAGTATCACATGTTGGCTACTCACGAGGGCTACTTGCGCTTCTCTAAGTGGGGCCTCTGTATCTTATTAGTGGCATGACTCAAAAAATTATGTACATACGTACGTTAAAGAACAATCACACTCTGTATTGACTATATTCACTATCTAGGCATGCATCTGGAGTACAAAGTATCAATTATGTTCATTCTGTTTCACCATTATCATTCCATAACCCATTCTCAACCACATACATTTAAACATTTATCATTTATCATCCTCCCTGGCCCTTGAGATTATGTGCATGTGGCCATGTGTCAGGTCATAAGGTCATAAGCACAAAGAAATGATAACACTAGTTCCATTGTTACTCCAATCTCCACACAGCCATCACGAGGAGTTGTATCTACATCACATGTCATTGACATACCCAGACCAGCTGCAGGGAGTTTATGAAAAACACATAAATGTCTCTGCTCTGTATTAACCCTTCAACTGGTTCTCAATCCATAAACATTTTAAGGCATATAGGTGTTTAATTCTACAACATATGTACTTGAAAATCATCCATACTCTCTACTATTATTCTGACATTTCACATTCTTAAAATAAAGTGGTGATCCTAAAACAGGGAATTTTTACTAGGATTAAATGTCAGGAATTGTGAAAAACTGAGTTTAAATGTATTTGGCTAAGGTGTATGTAAACTTCCGACTTCAACGGTAAATGTGTGTGTTAATGTTTGAAGGAAGGGAGGTTAATTTGATGCCATGCTGACTGAGCGTGTTCTGTCTGTCCTCTCCTCACTCTGATCCTGCAGTTCCTCGTCTCACCCTCACCGTCCTGTTAATCACACACTGCCATGGCAACCTGGGGAAGACGGCCTGATTATGTCGCCATGTCACTCTTCAGTAAACCAATCAAAGACCAGTGTGACCCTGCGGGAGCCCCCTTACAGGCCAATGAGATGGTATTGTTTGAAGTGCAGTGATAGCACATTATCAGGTGTATGTAGTCACTGCAGTGTTGAAGGGAAATTAAGCCTTCATAATGTCTCCAGACACAAAAACAGTGTGAACAAAACATTTAAAACAGGCCTGTAATCAGTCAAACACATGCTCTGTGATCATCTCTCTGTTATTTTCCTTTCCTTCAGTTGTCAGGTCTGAATTTTAATCATGGGTTTGTTGTGGTGTTACTGGCTCTCTGTTGCACACTGGTGAAACATGAAAACAAAACCATCATGTATTAGCACTTTTCCAGTCTTCTACAATTTCTTTTCTCCAACTTTTTCCTTTGTTCAGATGCAAGCCTCAAGGCTCTAAGTGACATCATGAAGGACAAAACTACAGGAGGATGGAAGAGGAAATAGACAGATTGAGATGGAGAGAAAACGTAGACAGCTGGAGACAGGCTTTGTTCACTATGAGGTTTTTCTTTTGGGGGGGTGGGTCTCTCTCTATAGCACCTCTATTGAGAAAATGGTTTTATTTCCAGAGACTAACAATAGGTATCACACAGGCTACTGGTACCTCACACTCCCAAAAATAACCTTGAGGAGGGGATAGTTCATCTTAGGCACTTGTTTACCACACATCATTCTCCGAAGCTATTTTTCAGTAGACCCCATCCACCGCTCTTTCTTATCTGTCACAAATGTCCACAAGGACACAAACATCAATTACTGTACCTTATGAGTCTCCAGGCTAGTGGAGGATGAACACTCCCTTCTTCTCCCCCTCCCTCTGCAGAGGAACATACATTTGCATTTCTATCCCATATAATTACATTTCTCGACGACACTCATAGCGGGTTTTTATTTGATAGCTTTAGATTAGCCTCCTACAAACATAATTATTCCCTTTGGTTACATATCTCATTTCAACTCCCTGAGCTGATAAGATTTGTTCAGGGGCCTCTATCTTGGTGACCCTGATGTGGTGTCACTCTTTCATCCTTCGTTTTCTTTCTCTTCTCTTAGAGGCAGTTCTTCATGTACCCACATTCCTCTGGCTGTCTGAGGGAGGGTAATGGCCTGGAGAGAGAGGTATGGCCTGGAGGTGGAGAGGTATGGCTTGGAGAGGGAGGGTTATGGCCTGGAGGGGGAGAGGTATGGCCTGGAGAGGGAGATGTTTGGCCTGGAGAGAGAGGGGTATGGCCTGCAGGGGGAGGGGTATGGCCTGGAAAGGGACAATATGGCTTCCTGTGATGTGAGTGAACTGTAATTGAAAAATGCTTCTCAGAAAAGGTGGTTGGTCCTGATATGGGGACTGTCAGTGAACTCGGTTGCTAGTGAGGAAGGACAATGAGGTTGCGTTTCTGAGCCCCAATGTCTGGGACTGAGGGGGAGAGAGAGTTTAGAGGAGATTCTCTGTGTTCCCTAGGTTTTTATTGACCCACACACTGTGATCAGGGCAATTATAAAAAATTGGCAGTTACATGAAAGAGAGATAGAGACTGCAGATGACACGCAGCTTTATTTACCAATCAGACCCAGTGACCAAGTTAGCCTAGCTACCCTTCACAAGTGTCTTGCTGACATCAAATGTTGGATGTCTGACAACTTTATCCAGCTCAATGATAAGAAATCAGAGGTTGTATTTGGCCCCCACCTTGCTAGAACTCAGATTGTAAATAACCTTGGTCATTTGTCCACCAATGTAAAGCCTAAGGCCAGAAACGTTGGGGTCTTCTTTGACCCTGACCTAATCTCGAGCTGCATTTAAAGGTGGTCCAGTCCTGCTTTAATCATATAAGAAAAATAGCTAAAGTCAAGTATTTTATTTCAGTCACTGATCTGGAGAAAGTTATACATGCTTTCATTTCCTCACGCCTAGATTACTGTAACTCTTTATATACATGTCTCAGTCAGAAATCACTCCATTGTCTACAGTTAGTTCAAAATGCTGCAACTTGGCTTTTAACAGGCACCAGAAAATGCAACCATATCACACCTATTTTAGCGTCTCTATACTGGCTACTAGTCACTCTTAGAATATATGTTTAAATTGTATTAATCATGTTTAAGGCTATAATTGGTTTAGCCCCATCCTATATCTCTGATCTTTTATCTCCCTACGAGCCAGGACGCAGCCTGAAATCCTCTGACAAGACACTGTTGACCATTCTAAAGTCTAGGTTGAAAACAAAAGGAGACCGGGCATTTGCCATTAGGGCCCCTAGACTTTGGAAGGGTCTGCCAGAGGAGATCAGGCTTGCAAATTCAGTGCCTCTTTTAAAAATCCCTGCTGAAGACATAGATTCATAAAAAGGCTTTTAATGTATGATTTCAAGTTATGATTTCAATTAGCTATCTTTTTAAATTCTCCTTCCTCCTGTCTTTGTTGCTGTACTTTTATTTATTTGATTGTTTATGATGTAGAGCACTTTGTAACTTGTATTGAAAAGCGCTATATAAATACATGTATTATTATTATTATTATTATTATTATTATTATTATTATTATTATTATTATTATTATTATTAGAGAGAGTCTTCGAACTTGGCCATTTGTCCCATTGGCTTTCTGAAGCCCCTCTCATGGCTTATGTCTGATAAATGTAATCTAAAAATAGCTAAAACAGGGAAGGGGATGGAGGGGGTGAGAGCTAAAAATGGTCAGAGTAAACTCTGGTCTCTAAGCAGCAAATCAAATGAGAAACGTTTAAAAAAATCTGACCACACACACGTGTCACCGGAGAGTAAGGACTGACAGTCTCTTTGGATCCGATTTGTGTGGGCTTTGGTTAGAGTCTTTGCCGCTGGTCCACTGGCTGGAGCTGACTAACATTTGATACAAATATAAGTATCAAGTTTTAGGAAAACATTAACCATGATCACGCATCAACGTTTTTGTACTTGCGCCATACAGAGGACTTTGGCTCAAATGTCAGTACACCTGGATGTCTGCCCTCTTAAATCCAGGGACCTGTCCTGGGAGCGGCATTGCCTGGACATCAGCGAAGTTGTTGACATGGTGGACGATTCGCTGAATGTTCTCGTAGGACAGCACCCTTTTGCTGGCGAGACGACCACCACACCTCTTCTTCCTTGGAGCCACACCATGTTCCTTGTAGAACTTTATCACTGCAGTCAGCTTTTTGTAGAAATTCTTTAATCAGAAAATACATGATTTAGCTACTCACACACACACACACACACACACACACACACACACACACACACACACACACACACACACACACACAGACACACACACACACACACACACACACACACACACAGGTCCCATAAGTTACTGCAAATGTTTTATGGGCTACACATTCCCCATTTCTCTCTCTCTCTCATGTGCCCACGCACACACACCACACACACTCACTCAATTGCACTCACTCAATTACACACACACACACACACACACAGACACACACACACGCACACACACACACACACACAGGTCCCATAAATTACTAGCTACATGCAGTAGCTATCTAGGTTGCATGAGATACAAATCCTCCAATTCTCTCTCTCTCTCTCGCCACGCACTCAGTCACTCACTCAGTCACTCACACACATTTGGCTTTAATACACTAGCTAGCTAGTCAGTCTACTTGTGCCTCATCACACACTTACACACACACACAAACACTGACATATAGACAGACACAGAAACACGCACACATTACACACTCACAGCCAACTAAACTTCACTAATAGTTGAATGGCAAGCACTTCCCATTGGTGAGTTAATTCATCTGGTCACGTCTCTTATCTTCTTGGGGGTAAAAAGCAAATAGCAGGGCTTCCCTTCGTTGGACTTGCAAGTGCACCTGAACACGCAAGCCTTTTCAATTTCTTGCCCAGCATCACTGACATATTTCCCCTCGACCGAATGAAGCACCGTAATTGACAGATCCACCATTAACGGGTGGTCTTCCTCGGTTGCCTCCTCAAGGGGCTCGGCCTCGACTTTGGTGAGCTCATCTGAGTCGGTGTCTGTGCATTTGCGGAGTCGCTCTCCAGTTCAGGTCAAAAAGTAGTAGCCAATAAGTTGACGCCACTGATTGGCTGAACCAGCTCCCAGCACAACATCATTACTATTTACAAATCTAGTGATTTTTCTCTCCCAGGAATCCATCGATACAGTAGAAAGTTAAGCTAGCTAGAAACTAGCTAAGGTGTAGTCAGTAGTGACAGTGTGACTATATATGATGGGTTTTGAAATACGAGAATGTAGCCTGAGCTACACTTTTTATTATTCCGTGGATGATACCCTACAGTAACTTTGACAAACTTTGGGTAAACAGGAAAATCATCAGATTGAATAGCCTATTGTAGCTTGATTCACAATATATAGCTAGCTAGCTAGTTTGTCATTCATTAATTATTTCGGAATAGGGGAGGGTTTTAATAGTGCAGATACTGTGCCGCAAAAGCCTGGCATGATGTGTTACAAGCTAGCATCCACCGAACCGATGTGAAAGTGCCATGTATACTCCCTCTCCGGCGTTTGAGGTCGCCAGTCTGCTCATCATTACGCACACCTGTCACCATTGTGACGTGCACCAGCGCCTCATCAGACTCACCTGGACTCAATCACCTTCCTGATTAACTCCCCTATATATGTCACTCCCTTTGGTTCCTTCCCTAGGCGTTGTTGAGTCTGTATGCTATTCGTGTTTCTTGTTTTGTTAATTGTTCCATTTATTATTAAATTAACTCCTTGTACTTGCTTCCCAACTCCCAGCGTACACGTTACAGAATAATGCCTCACCAAAGGGAAGCATCAGGGAGTGTTTTTTTTTTTTTGTTAGTGTAGGTGACGTTGGGTCCGGGTGCCGCTACCGGAGAAACCGGGGATGCTTCAGCTAGCTTGTCAGGCTTCCATGCCTCAGCCGGCATGTCAGGTTTACAAGACCCGGTTGGCCCGTCCAGCGTCCGTTGCTGAGTCTACCGAGGATGCCTCAGCTAGCTCGTCAGGCTTCCATGCCTCAGCTGGCTCGCCAGGTTCACAAGACTCGGTAGGCTCAGCAGGCTCCCATGCCTCAGCTGGCTCGTCGGGCTCCCATGCCTCAGCCAGCTCGTCGGGCTCCCATGCCTCAGCCGGTTCGTCGGGTTCCCGCGCCTCAGCAGAAGCTGGGACCATCCCTCTCTGGCGTTCGAGGTCGCCAGTCTGCTCATCATTACGCACATCTGGCATCAGCGCCTCATCAGACTCACCTGGACTCAATCACCTTCCTGAATACCTCCCCTATATATATCACTCCCTTTAGTTCTGTTCCTGTGTTTCATGTCTGTACGCTATTCGTGTTTCTTGTTTTGTTCCTTGTTCCATTTATTATTAAATTCACTCCCTGTACTTGCTTCCCGACTCCCAGCGTACACATTACAGAAAGTGCTCCGTTGCTATGTTTCATCCTACGTTTATAAGAATAGAAACTATATTTATACTTTGAATTTGGCAATAATACATACAGATTATGAAAGCAAATACATTGTATTGTTAAAACCAGATGAAACCCCCAAACAGCAAAAAAATCTACATTTTGACAAAAACACAATTTATATGCAAATTAGCCATTGCGACTTCCGACTGATTATGATAGAGCACGTCACAAATATTATCATCACTACAGAAGCCCTAATGACGGATCCATAACATTGGCTATCCCTCACCATTGTCTGCCTGTAGGCAGTGTGTGTGTGGAGGGGTGTGGTGTGGTAGTCAATAGTTTGATATTGGCAGCATTCACAGTGTTAACTCTTTCATTTGTTTACTAATGTAATTTTTTTTTACTTTTTACTAATTAATTTGTCTTTGTTTTTCAAACGATGGTACATTTATTGACTAAGCCTACAGTACCATACAAGGTTTTCAAATCAGCTCAAACTGTATTTTTTTATGAAAACAAGTTATCATAAAATCATATTTTAGTAGATTATTTTAATCTGACTTTTGATTAGTAGATTATTTAATTTGAATTTCATGATGTTTCAAGGCATGTGTCTGAGGGAGGAATGGAACAAATGTTAATGTCGTTCATTTTTCCATGTTTGATCATTCCCTCCGCTTGAAGATCCGTCAAAATGACAAGCACACACCAGAGCACATGGATACAGGTGAGCACACCTACTGAGCTGAACTCAGTTCACACAGACACTCAGTCATGAAAGCACATAAAAAGCATGAAAGCGCATGTAAATATTCATACCTACATGGATAACATACACATACACACACAAACACACAAAAAAATACATTTCAATCTATTTAACATCATGTAAAATGTTTTTAAAATACATGTACAGTACCAGTCAAAAGTTTGGAAACACCTACTCATCCAAGGGTTTTTCTTTAATTATTACTATTTTCTACATTGCATAATAATAGTGAAGACATCAAAACTATGAAAAAACACATATGGGATCCTGTAGTAACCAAAAAAGTGTTAAACAAATCAAAATATATTTGCTACCAAATACTAATTGAGTGTATGTAAACTTCTGACCCACTAGGAATGTGATGAAAGAAATAAAAGCTTAAATAAATAATTCTCTCTACTATTATTCTGACATTTCACATTCTTAAAATAAAATGGTGATCCTAACTGACCTAAAACAGGGAATTTTTACTAGGATTAAATGTCAGGAATGGTGAAAAACTGAGTTTAAATGTGTTTGGCTAAGGTGTATGTAAACTTCTGACTTCAACTGTATTTACTATTTGAGATTCTTCAAATAGCCACCCTTTGCCTTGATGACAGCTTTGCATGCTCTTGCATTCTCTCAACCAGCTTCATGAGGTAGTCACCTGGAATGCAATTAACAGGTGTGCCTTGTTAAAAGTTAATTTGTGTAATTTCTTTCCTACTTAATGCGTTTGAGCCAATCAGTTGTGTTGTGACAAGGTAGGGGTGGTATACAGAAGATAGCCCTATTTGGTAAAAGACCAAGTCCATATTATGGCAAGAACAGCTAAAATAAGCAAAGAGAAATGACAGTCCATCATTACTTTAAGACATTAAGGTTTTTTTTTTCTTAGGGGGTAGATCAGCTTTAATATTGCAGATAGATTGTAACTTCCATCAATGTAATTGTCTGCATCACTTCCAATCCCCCATATGTTGTTTTTTCTCATATATATATATATATATATATATATATATATATATATATATACAGTTGAAGTCGGAAGTTTAAATACACCTAGGTTGGAGTCATTAAAACTCGTTTTTCAACCACTCCACAAATTATAATTTTGGCAAGTTTGTGCATGACACAAGTAATTTTTCCAACAATTGTTTACAGACAGATTATTTCACTTTTAATTCACTGTATCACAATTCCAGTGGGTCAGATGTTTACATACACTAAGTTGACTGTGCCTTTAAACAGCTTGGAAAATTCCAGAAAATGATGTCATGGCTTTAGAAGCTTCTGATAGGCTAATTGACATGATTTGAGTCAATTGGAGGTGTACCTGTGGATGTATTTCAAGGCCTACCTTCAAACAGTGCCTCTTTGCTTGACATCATGGTAAAATCAAAAGAAATCAGCCAAGACCTCAGGAAAATAAAAAAATTGTAGACCTCCACAAGTCTGGTTCATCCTTGGGAGCAATTTCCAAACGCCTGAAGGTACCATGTTCATCTGTACAAACAATAGTACGCAAGTATAAACACCATGGGACCACGCAGCCGTCATACAGCTCAGGAAGGAGACGCGTTCTGTCTCCTAGAGATTAACGTACTTTGGTGTGAAAAGTGCAAATCAATCCAAGAACAACAGCAAAGGACCTTGTGAAGATGCTGGAGGAAACAGGTACAAAAGTATCTATATCCACAGTAAAACAAGTCCTATATCGACATAACCTGAAAGGCCGCTCAGCAAGGAAGAAGCCACTGATCCAAAACCACCATAAAAAAGCCAGACTACGATTTGCAACTGCTCATGGGGACAAAGATCGTACTTTTTGGAGAAATGTCCTCTGGTCTGATGAAACAGAAATAGAACTGTTTGGCCATAATGACCATCGCTTTGTTTGGAGGAAAAAGGGGGCTGCTTGCAAGCCGAAGAACACCATCCCAACTGTGAAGCACGGGGGTGGCAGCATCATGCTGTGGGGGTGCTTTGCTGCAGGAGGGACTGGTGCACTTATCAAAATAGATGGCATCATGAGGAAGGACAATTATGTGGATATATTGAAGCAACATATCAAGACAGGATCAGTCAGGAAGTTAAAGCTTGATTGCAAATGGGTCTTCCAAATGGACAATGACCCCAAGCATACTTCCAAAGTTGTGGCAAAATGGCTTAAGGACAACAAAGTCAAGGTATTGGAGTGGCCATCACAAAGCCCTGACCTCAATCCTATAGAAAATGTGTGGGCAGAACTGAAGAAGTGTGCGAGCAAGGAGCCTACAATCCTGACTCAGTTACACCAGCTCTGTCAGGAGGAATGGGCCAAAATTCACCCAACTTGTTGTGGGAAGCTTGTGGAAGGCTACCCGAAATGTTTGACCCAAGTTAAACAATTTAAAGGCAATGCTACCAAATACTAATTGAGTGTATGTAAACTTCTGACCCACTGGGAATGTGATGAAATAAATAAAAGCTGAAATAAATCATTCTCTCTACTATTATTCTGACATTTCACATTCTTAAAATAAAGTGGTGATCCTAACTGACTTAAGACAGGGAATTTTTACTAGGATTAAATGTCAGGAATGGTGAAAAACTGAGTTTAGATGTATTTGGCTAAGGTGTATGTAAACTTCCGACTTCAACTGTATTTAATATTTGAGATTCTTCAAATAGCCACCCTTTGCCTTGATGACAGCTTTGCACACTCTTGGCATTCTCTCAACCAGCTTCACCTGGAATGCTTTTCCAACAGTCTTGAAGGAGTTCCCACATATGCTGATCACTCAACACCATTATCCCAGAAACCCTAGACCTACTCCAATTTGCATACCACCCCAACAGATGATGCAATCTCTATTGCGCTCCACTCCACACTGCCCTTTCCACCTGGACAAGAGGAACACCTACAGCTCAGCGTTCAACACCATAGTGCCCTCAAAGCTCATCACTAAGCTAAGGACCCTGGGACTAAACACCTCCCTCTGCAACTGGATCCTGGACTTCCTGACTTGCCATCCCCAGGTGGTAAGGGTAGGTAACAACACATCTGCAACGCTGATCCTCAACACGGGGTTCCCTTTAGGGGTGCGTGATCAGTCCCCTCCTGTACTCCCTGTTCACCCATGACTGCATGGCCGGGCACGACTCCAACACCATCATTAAGTTTGCAGACGACACAACAGTGGTAGGCCTGATCACCGACAATGATGAGACAGCCTATAGGGAGGAGGTCAGAGACCTGGCCATGTGGTGCCAGGATAACAACCTCTCCCTCAACCTGATCACGACTACAGGAAAAAAAGAGGACTCTGCATGCCCCCAATCTCATCGACGGGGCTGCAGTGGAACAGGTTGAGAGCTTCAAGTTCGTTGGTGTCCACATCACCAACAAACTATCATGGTCCAATTACACCAAGACAGTCGTGAAGAGGGCACAACAAAGCCTATTCCCACTCAGCAGACTGAAAAGATTTGGCATGGGTCCTCAGTTCCTCAAAATGTTCTACTCTACAGCTGCACCATCGAGAGCATCCTGACTGGTTATATCACTGCCTGGTATGGCAAGTGCTTGGCCTTTGACCGCAAGGCACTACAGAGGGTAGTGCGTACGGCCCAGTACATCACTGGGGCCAAGCTTCCTGCCATCCAGGACCTCTATACCAGGTGGTGTCAGAGGAAGGCCCTAAAAATGGACAAAGACTCCAGCCACCATAGTCATAGACTGTTCTCTCTGCTACTTCACGGCAAGCGGTACCGGAGCGCCAAGTTCTAGGTCCAAAAGTCTTCTTAACCCCCAAGCCATAAGACTCCTGAACAGCTAATCATGGCTACCCTGACTATTTGCATTGTCCCCCCCACCCCACACCCTCTTTTACGCTGCTGCTACTCTCTGTTTATTATCTATGCATAGTCACTTTAACACTACCCACATGTACATATTACCTCAATTACCTCGACTAACCTGTGCCCCCGAACATTGACTCTGTACCGGTACCCCCTGTATATAGCCTCCCTACTGTTATTTTATTTTACTGCTGCTCTTTAATTATTTGTTATTTTAATTTTTTACTGATCTATTTTTTACTTCACACTTATTTTTCTTAAAACTGCATTGTTGGTTAAGGGCTTGTAAGTAAGCATTTCACTGTTGTATTCGGCGCATGTGGCAAATACAATTTGATTTGATTTGAATACATTTTCTGATGTATTTTTTAAATGTTTTATTTATTTTAACAGGGAAGACATTTTGAGACCTAGGTCTCTTTTTCAAATGAGCCCTGTAGAATTCAACATAAATATACACATAACAAATATATACAGTTAAACTCAGTTTTTCACAATTCCTGACATTTAATCCTAGTAAAAATTCAGTTAGGATCACCACTTTATTTTGAGAATGTGAAATGTCAGAATAATAGTAGAGAGAATGATTTATTTCAGCTTTTATTTCTTTCATCACATTCCCAGTGTGTCAGAAGTTTACATACACTCAATTAGTATTTGGTAGCATTGCCTTTAAATTGTTTAACTTGAGCCAAACGTTTCGGGTAGCCTTCCACAAGCTTCCCACAACAAGTTGGGTGAATTTTGGCAAATTCCTCCTGCAGAGCTGGTGTAACTGAGTCAGGTTTGTAGGCCTCCTTGCTCGCACACGCTTTTTCAGTTCTGCCCACACATTTTCTATAGGATTGAGGTCAGGGCTTTGTAATGGCCAAACCAATACCTTGACTTTGTTGTCCTTAAGCCATTTTGCCACAACTTTGGAAGTATGCTTGGGGTATTTGTCCATTTAGAAGACCAAGCTTTAACTTCCTGACTGATGTCTTGAGATGTTGCTTCAATATATCCACATAATTTTCCTTCCTCATGATGCCATCTATTTTGTGAAGTGCACCAGTCCCTCCTGCAGCAAAGCAGCCCCATAGCATGATGCTGCCACCCCCGTGCTTCACGGTTGGGATGGTGTTCTTCGGCTTGCAAGCCCATCCCTTTTTTCCTCCAAACAAAGCGATGGTCATTATGGGCAAAGAGTTCTATGTTTGATTCATCAAACCAGAGGACATTTCTCCAAAAAGTACGATCTTTGTCTCCATGTGCAGTTGCAAACAGTAGTCTGGCTTTTTTATGGCGGTTCTGGAGCAGTGGCTTCTTCCTTGCTGATCGGCCCTTCAGGTTATGTCGATATAGGACTCGTTTTACTGTGGATATAGATACTTTTGTACCTGTTTACTCCAGCATCTTCACAAGGTTCTTTGCTGTTGTTCTGGGATTGATTTGCGCTTTTCGCACCAAAGTACGTTCATCTCTAGGAGACAGAACGCGTCTCCTTCCTGAGCGTTATGACGGCTGTGTGGTCCCATTGTGTTAATACTTGCGTACTATTGTTTGTACAGATGAACGTGGTACCTTCAGGCATTTGGAAATTGCTCCCAAGGATGAACCAGACTTGTGGAGGTCTACACATTTTTTCTGAGGTCTTGGCTGATTTCTTTTGATTTTCCAATGATGTCAAGCAAAGAGGCACTGAGTTTGAAGGTAGGCCTTGAAATACATCCACATGTACACCTCCAATTGACTCAAATCATGTCAATTAGCCTATCAGAAGCTTCTAAAGCCATGACATCATTTTCTGGAATTTTCCAAGCTGTTTAAAGGCACAGTCAACTTAGTGTATGTAAACGTTTGACCCACTGGAATTGTGATACAGTGAATTATAAGTGAAATAATCTGTCTGTAAACAATTGTTGGAAAGATTACTTGTGTCATCCACAAAGTAGATGTCCTAACCGACTTGCCAAAACTATAGTTTGTTAACAAGACATGTGTGGAGTGGTTGAAAAACGAGTTTGAATGACTCTAACCTAAGTGTATGTAAACTTCCGACTTCAACTGTATACAGATTAAAATACAAAAACACAGTCATGGGAAGCACAAATAAAACATCACATATGATTTTTGTCTACCATTTCCCCTCATAGACAGGACATTGCAACCATGCAACAGACGAGTCCTACTACTACCAACTGCCTCTCCTGCACGACTGTTAGCCCAGATGGTTTCAAACCCTGACAAATCATTGGAGGCATTTGTCGATATACATGGAATTACGATGCACATAGAGCCAGTCTCCAGTCCGGATGCATCTTCTGGTGCAGGAGATGAGGTTTTTCTGTGAGTGTAAGTGTGGGCTGTGAGTGAGCGGTAGATCAGAGCGGCCAGTGTCTGTCTACCACCCTGATGTGCTGACGCGCTCACTGCCGTGCTCAGGTAATTACAGCATCTGTTAAGAGCTCTGCTGATTGTTTTTCATCTCCACATGGTCGCCACTCCAGAAAACCAATTACCTCAGGGAATGCTAAATCACCAGGCTCCCTTTTGTTATTTTACTCAGCTTTTACAAAAGACACACTAAAACTTGGAAAGCAAAGGGATTTGTTTCGTGGTTTTGTTGCTCAAAGACAGTAATGGTATCTAACGCTCAGTGGTTCTGCTAAATACAACCTTCTTTTTATTGTAGTTGTATATCTCATTGACAACCACTGTGTTAACTGTCAGGTGCTACTTATGCTAGAAGTGGTTTATAATTGCTGTTGCATGCAGCGAGTTGCATGCAGTGAAGTGTCTGCTAAAACATTACAAATTATAGGAAGATGTGATACAATGTAATCTCTGTAAAAATGATGGATCGCAAGCATTGGCCCATGAAAATGCTTAGGATGTGTGACACATTTGCTTTACCAGTCAAGATCAAACATAAATGAATCAGGTGGAATACGTTCACACAGGTGGAGAAATATGAGCTTAGTTATTAGGTTTGTCGGAAAAATTGTGTGAACAATTTCAAGCAAGTACCGTTCCTCAAGGATAGGATATATTGTAATGCAGTGCTACCTCTACTGCTGAGCTAGACTGGTTCTCTAACCTGACAGGCATGCAGGTAGGGTCATTCCCTTTTCCCATAGAGCATCAGAGGTCAGATCTGAGTGGACTCCTTAATTTATAAAACAGATCAGGAAAATTGTGTAATTCACATTAACTGCTGATTTAATTCAAATAATTTGTGGTGTGTACAAAATCGTTTTTCTTACCCTCTGACCTCAATCTCTGATGTCCTTTGGAGCCATGGCAATGACTTTGACTTCTATTTTTTCATCCCCTGCTCCTCTCTTGCTCCAACCCGGCAATGTTTCTGTGAAACCTCTAAGCCGATTTCAGTTTCGCAAAAAAGAAAAGGCCACAATGAGCAAAGTGAAAGGCATTATTCTCCTGGAGCTCTGGCGGATAAGCTTTATAGTGCTGCCTCAACTCTCTTTTTATTTCTGCACTCCTTTAAACTACCGTGTCTAATTGCGATGGCATTTTTAATTAAAACTCAAGGATATGTGGTTGTTTGTGAGGAGAGACTAATCTTCCTGTGTCCCTGCCTCTCCCCGTCCCTGCTATCTGCCATCTATCTGCCTAATGAGAAATTGGAACAGCCAGCGGAGGACTTGTTGATATTTGTCCTTCTCTAAGTGGCTTTCTGCACTTTCCCGATTAGCAACTGGGCCCCAGACGCCAGCTAACACATCTGCAGCTCCAGGATACATCAAGCTAGCTAGCACACCTGGATTATTCATGATAACCATGCAGAGACAGGTCTTCCTTTGACTTGGCGTCGTGCAGAAACTTTGAAAAAAGAAACAGAGTAGTGTCTAAATCACGTTGTGTTCTAGTTACTTCCTTCCTCTTTTTTCTATTTGTGTTCAGAATTCAATTGTGACCAATGGATGAATCTCCCATCTATGATGATCTTGAATCTTGGTATGTGAGGTAATTTTTTTAGAAGTACAATAGACCAACATAGCTACTGGAATAGGTCAAAGCTGTGTGCTGCAAAGCCTTGGTTGAGCATGGGTGGAGTAGGCATTGTGGTGCTTGTGTGAATTTTGTTTATTTTTCGCCGGAAGGTGATTTTCTTTTAAAGATGCATTATACAACATTTCCACATGCAAAACCAGATTTTGTTTGAGCAAACAAGTATTCCAAAAGGTCTGGGCCTTAATGGCACAGGTGGTATGCTTGCATAACTGCAAGGGTTGCTGGTTTAAACACTTGTCTGCTGGCTGTTGCCCTCTAATAGCTAAAATCAGTTTTAAACTATTAAAGTATGTTTAGAATTTATCATGGATATTCAAAAGTCATTGTCTGCAGTTTTCAGAAGTGATTATCTCAATTGATTGTGACAGTCTTACATTGTAAAATATGACTAAATTCCCATTGAAAGTAAAGTAAAGGAAAATGGTTTTATGTCATTGACTTTCAAAGGTCATATAACTCAGCCATTGAGACTAAACAAAGATATCCCCATGTACACTCGAGCCGCAGCTTTCGTGTGCCAGCTTGTTTCTAGCCTAAAGCACTGCAGTTATGCATCCTATACATTTATATAATCCGGGTTTGGGTGAGCAGAAGCCCCCTTCCCCCATCCCTAGCAGCGCACCACTGGAATAGCCATGCATGACAGAGTTGTTGACAAATATCCAACAAATGGCTAGTCCAGCATCCAGATCAGAGCTGTATATACAATCAAGACGGTCAAATGGCAGAGTTGTTAGTTTTGCACTGTTGATCATCACAGATTTGGATTAAAATGTCAAGAAGACAGGAGAAGGAGCGTACTGGAATCTATTCTGGATGTTCGAAACTGGAGAGTTTTTCTAATACTAGCAAACATGCATTTGCACACTGGAGTGCATAACCACGCTGTTTACATGTGCATTTGTTTTCTCAGCTACAGTTTGAGTTGTGTCCTGTCTGACAGTGAAATATGGCTAGCTCTTACCGTAGATTGGACTATGGAGTAGCTAGCTAGCTAGTGTTTTAAAAGCCCATTGTATGCACTGTAAGGTAGCAATGTGACAATTTGCCCAACGTTTGGTGTTGGTTTTGAACTGATGTAGCTAGCTATATAGCTAGCTATGTTTTGTGGAAACATTTGGGACTGGCATTTGGACGTGAGCTAGCTTTCGTTAACTAGCTTCTATGTCAAGGTCAGCTGTTGTTGTCTGGCTCTAGCTAACTAGATAATGGCTGAAGTAATTTTTGTAAACACCTTCCATAAGAAATATATTTAGCTACCTGTCTTTGCCTGTTCGTTAGCTAGCTAGCTTTCAGCTGGCTGGTGTTAGCTAGCTAAAGAGGCTAGCTGCTGGACTTTGGACAAGCAAGCTAATGTTAGCAAACATTAGCTAGGTAACGTTAGCTAGCTAGCTAGTTAATCAAAATATCAGTTTGCATTTATTGATTAACCGAAGCTTGAAGACCACCATATAGCTAGCTTTCTACAGTAGCCTAGGTTTGTTCTCAGTCATTTCTTATGACTGAACAACCAAATTTCTCGGCCCAGTTAGATAGAACTCTGAGTTTCGGCTGAAAATATGTTTGCATTGTCAGAAATTCTACAAGAATATAGCACATTGTTGGTTCTTAATGGGTGGAAATATGCACGTGAGAGCGATTTAAATTATAACTGTAATAAAAACTGTTGCACCTACAAACTTAGTCTATCCAATTTTTTTAAGTCCAATGGTCACTTTATGGATGATATACAGTGGGGAAAAAAGTATTTAGTCAGCCACCAATTGTGCAAGTTCTCCCACTTAAAAAGATAAGAGAGGCCTGTAATTTTCATCATAGGTACACGTCAACTATGACAGACAAAATGAGAAAATAAAATCCGGAAAATCACATTGTAGGATTTGCACACACTGTTGCTGGTATTTTGGCCCATTCCTCCATGCAGATCTCCTCTAGAGCAGTGACGTTTTGGGGCTGTCGCTGGGCAACACGGACTTTCAACTCCCTCCAAAGATTTTCTATGGGGTTGAGATCTGGAGACTGGCTAGGCCACTCCAGGACCTTGAAATGCTTCTTACGAAGCCACTCCTTCGTTGCCCGGGCGGTGTGTTTGGGATCATTGTCATGCTGAAAGACCCAGCCACGTTTCATCTTCAATGCCCTTGCTGATGGAAGGAGGTTTTCACTCAAAATCTCGATACATGGCCCCATTCATTCTTTCCTTTACACGGATTAGTCATCCTGATCCCTTTGCAGAAAAACAGCCCCAAAGCATGATGTTTCCACCCCCATGCTTCACAGTAGGTATGGTGTTCTTTGGATGCAACTCAGCATTCTTTGTCCTCCAAACACGACGAGTTGAGTTTTTACCAAAAAGTTATATTTTGGTTTCATCTGACCATATGACATTCTCCCAATCCTCTTCTGGATCATCCAAATGCACTCTAGCAAACTTCAGACGGGCCTGGTCATGTACTGGCTTAAGCAGGGGGACATGTCTGGCACTGCAGGATTTGAGTCCCTGGCGGCGTAGTGTGTTACTGATGGTAGGCTTTGTTACTTTGGTCCCAGCTCTCTGCAGGTCATTCACTAGGTCCCCCCGTGTGGTTCTGGGATTTTTGCTCACCGTTCTTGTGATCATTTTGACACCACGGGGTGAGATCTTGCGTGGAGCTCCAGATCGAGGGAGATTAACAGTGGTCTTGTATGTCTTCTATTTCCTAATAATTGCTCCCACAGTTGATTTCTTCAAACCAAGCTGCTTACCTATTGCAGATTCAGTCTTCCCAGCCTGGTGCAGGTCTACAATTTTGTTTCTGGTGTCCTTTGACAGCTCTTTGGTCTTGGCCATAGTGGAGTTTGGAGTGTGACTGTTTGCGGTTGTGGACAGGTGTCTTTTATACTGATAACAAGTTCAAACAGGTGCCATTAATACAGGTAACGAGTGGAGGACAGAGGAGCCTCTTAAAGAATAAGTTACAGGTCTGTGAGAGCCAGAAAACTTGCTTGTTTGTAGGTGACCAAATACTTATTTTCCACCATAATTTGCAAATAAATTCATTAAAAATCCTACAATGTGATTTTCTGGAGAAAAAAAATCTCAATGTGTCTGTCATAGTTGACGTGTACCTATGATGAAAATTACAGGCCTCTCTCATCTTTTTAAGTGGGAGAACTTGCACAATTGGTGGCTGACTAAATACTTTTTTCCCCCACTGTAGTCTCATTTTAATCCAACGTCTAGAATTTGAGCTAGGTAGGCGCTGAAAATACTTTGAAAACTCAATTGCTAACCAACCATAAAAAATCTAGTATGTGGTTCTTCGTAACGGCAGGACGGCTCATTTTATCTGATGAAAGCATACAGTACGACGCTGTGTGCCTCCAGACTCTCAATATATTCGAGGCAGATTAAATAAACAAGGATCAACAAAGAGAGAGCTATCTTACATACATACCCACTCCTGTCTAGGTAAACCTGCACAAGGCAAATGCTGCTGTAAACCACAATACAGTGAGGGAAAAAAGTATTTGATCCCCTGTTGATTTTGTATGTTTGCCCACTGTCAAAGACATGATCAGTCTATAATTTTAATGGTAGTTTTATTTGAACAGTGAGAGACAGAATAACAACAACAAAATCCATAAAAACGCATGTCAAAAATGTTATAAATTGATTTGCATTTTAATGAGGGAATCAAGTATTTGACCCCCTCTCAATCAGAAAGATTTCTGGAGGCTGAGATATCCGCTCGTTACTTTTATACAATATCCGCTCGTTACTTTTATACAAGTAACGAGCGGATATTAGGAGCACACTCTTAAAGGGAGTGCTCCTAATCTCAGCTTGTTACCTGTATAAAAGACACCTGTCCACAGAAGCAATCAATCAGATTCCAAACTCTCCACCATGTCCAAGACCAAAGAGCTCTCCAAGGATGTCAGGGACAAGATTGTAGATTACATTTACATATACATTTTTGTAGATCTACACAAGGCTGGAATGGGAGTGGGTGGGGTTATATCCTTCCTGTTTGGCCCTGTCCGGGGGTTTCTTCGGATGGGGCCACAGTGTCTCCGGACCGCTCCTGTCTCAGCCTCCAGTATTTATGCTGCAGTAGTTTATGTGTCGGGGGGCTGGGGTTAGTTGGTTATACCTGGAGTACTTCTCCTGTCTTATCCAGTGTCCTGTGTGAATTTAAGTATGCTCTCTCTAATTCTCTCGTTCTCTCTTTCTCTCTGAGAACCTGAGCCCTAGGACCATACGTCAGGACTACCGGGCATGATGACACCTTGCTGTCCCCAGTCCGCCTGGCCTTGCTGCTATTCCAGTTTCAACTGTTCTGCCTGCGGCTACGAAACCCCTACCTGTCCCAGACCTGCTGTTTTCAACTCTTAATGATCGGCTATGAAAAGCCAACTGAGAGACCTGAGCCCTAGGACCATACGTCGGGACTACCGGCCGTGGTGACTCCTTGCTGTCCCCAGTCCGCCTGGCCTTGCTGCTATTCCAGTTTCAACTGTTCTGCCTGCGGTTATGGAACCCCTACCTGTCCCAGACCTGCTGTTTTCAACTCTTAATGATCGGCTATGAAAAGCCAACTGAGATTTATTCCTGATTATTATTTGACCATGCTTGTCACTTATGAACATTTTTGAACATCTTGGCATGGTTCTGTTATAATCTCCACCCGGCACAGCCAGAAGAGGACTGGCCACCCCTCATAGCCTGGTTCCTCTCTAGGTTTCTTCCTAGGTTTTGCCTTTCTAGGGAGTTTTTCCTAGCCACCGTGCTTCTACACCTGCATTACTAGCTGTTTGGGGTTTTAGGCTGGGTTTCTGTACAGCACTTCGAGATATTAGCTGATGTAAGAAGGGCTATATAAAATAAAATTGATTGATTGATTGATTGAATGGGCTACAAGACCATCGCCAAGCAGCTTGGTGAGAAGGTGACAACAGTTGGTGCGATTATTCGCAAATGGAAGAAACACAAAAGAACTGTCAATCTCCCTCGGCCTGGGGCTCCATGCAAGATCTCACCTCGTGGAGTTGCAATGATCATGAGAACATTGAGGAATCAGCCCAGAACTACACGGGAGGATCTTGTCAATGATCTCAAGGCAGCTGGCACCATAGTCACCAAGAAAACAATTGGTAACACACTGCGCCGTGAAGGACTGAAATCCTGCAGTGCCCGCAAGGTCCCCCTGCTCAAGAAAGCACATATACAGGGCCGTCTGAAGTTTGCCAATGAACATCTAAATGATTCAGAGGAGAACTGGGTGGAAGTGTTGTGGTCAGATGAGACCAAAATCGAGCTCTTTGGCATCAACTCAACTCGCCGTATTTGGAGGAGGAGGATGCTGCCTATGACCCCAAGAACACCATCCCCACCGGGTGTTTTTCTGCTAAGGGGACAGGACAACTTTACCGCATCAAAGGGACGATGGACGGGGCCATGTACTGTCAAATCTTGGGTGAGAACCTCCTTCCCTCAGCCAGGGCATTGAAAATGGGTCGTGGATGGGTATTCCCGTATGACAATGACCCAAAACACATGGCCAAGGCAACAAAGGAGTGACTCAAGAAGAAGCACATTAAGGTCCTGAAGTGGCCTAACCAGTCTCCAGACCTTAATCCCATAGAAAATCTGTGGAGGGAGCTGAAGGTTCGAGTTGCCAAACGTCAGCCTCGAAACCTTAATGACTTGGAGAAGATCTACAAAGAGGAGTGGGACAAAATCCCTCCTGAGATGTGTGCAAACCTGGTGGCCAACTACAAGAAACGTCTGACCTCTGTGATTGCCAACAAGGGTTTTGCCACCAAGTACTAAGTCATGTTTTGCAGAGGGGTCAAATACTTATTTCCCTCATTAAAATGCAAATCAATTTATAACATTTTTGACATGCGTTTTTCTGGATTTTGTTGTTGTTATTCTGTCTCTCACTGTTCAAATAAACCTACCATTAAAATTATAGACTGATCATGTCTTTGTCAGTGGGCAAACGTACAAAATCAGCAGGGGATCAAATACTTTTTCCCCTCGCTGTACATGTTTGAGCAGCAATAGCCTTCGTCCGGTCGAAGACAGTCAACATGTTGGTTATTGTGGTGCAACAATAAAGCAGTTGGGAGTAGCATTTTTCAGTTTTTGTCTTTTTTTTCTGGCCCAACATGGATTTAGAAATGTTGGATGTGCATATCACCCAAACACTGATCAAACACATAACTGCTCCCTGTGTGGTGCTTGGACATGGGGATGGCAGAAGCCCATTGTCCTGACTGACTGTCAGGCCCAGTAGGCCTTGTAGAGCTAGCCACAGCTGAGGTTCAGTGTACTGAGGACATTAGTAGTGTGCTCCATTGCTCCACTTCATGGAGGGGGCCAAGTGCCCAGTAGCCCAGCTGAGGAGGCCATGTCTGGCCATGCCTGGATGCTAGCTGGCTAGCCCCAGAGGTAGACGACAACCAGAGCATGAATCAGCCAACTCAGCCAAGCTTACACATCCCAAACAGGCTTTCAGCTTTGGTGGTTTGCCATAAGACTGTTTGTGGTTGGTCTCGGGTTGACATACAAAGTACTGTTAATGTTTTTGTTGATAAGAGTGCCAGATCTCATCAACTCACTCTGGCATCAGAAAACATGCACGTCTGAAGATACATTTTAATGCAAGAAGATGTTCAAAACACATACAGTGGGGAAAAAAGTATTTAGTCAGCCACGAATTGTGCAAGTTCTCCCACTTAAAAAGATGAGAGAGGCCTGTAATTTTCATCATAGGTACACGTCAACTATGACAGACAAAATGAGAAAATAAAATCCAGAAAATCAAATTGTAGGATTTTTTATGAATTTCTTTGCAAATTATGGTGGAAAATAAGTATTTGGTCAATAACAAAAGTTTCTCAATACTTTGTTATATACCCTTTGTTGGCAATGACACAGGTCAAACGTTTTCTGTAAGTCTTCACAAGGTTTTCACACACTGTTGCTGGTATTTTGGCCCATTCCTCCATGCAGATCTCCTCTAGAGCAGTGATGTTTTGGGGCTGTCGCTGGGCAACACAGACTTTCAACTCCCTCCAAAGATTTTCTATGGGGTTGAGATCTGGAGACTGGCTAGGCCACTCCAGGACCTTGAAATGCTTCTTACGAAGCCACTCCTTCGTTGCCCGGGCGGTGTGTTTGGGATCATTGTCATGCTGAAAGACCCAGCCACGTTTCATCTTCAATGCCCTTGCTGATGGAAGGAGGTTTTCACTCAAAATCTCACGATACATGGCCCCATTCATTCTTTCCTTTACACGGATCAGTCGTCCTGGTCCCTTTGCAGAAAAACAGCCCCAAAGCATGATGTTTCCACCCCCATGCTTCACAGTAGGTATGGTGTTCTTTGGATGCAACTCAGCATTCTTTGTCCTCCAAACACGACGAGTTGAGTTTTTACAAAAAAAATCTATTTTGGTTTCATCTGACCATATGACATTCTCCCAATCCTCTTCTGGATCATCCAAATGCACTCTAGCAAACTTCAGACGGGCCTGGACATGTACTGGCTTAAGCAGTTGGACACGTCTGGCACTGCAGGATTTGAGTCCCTGGCGGCGTAGTGTGTTACTGATGGTAGGCTTTGTTACTTTGGTCCCAGCTCTCTGCAGGTCATTCACTAGGTCCCCCCGTGTGGTTCTGGGATTTTTGCTTACCGTTCTTGTGATCATTTTGACCCCACGGGGTGAGATCTTGCGTGGAGCCCCAGATCGAGGGAGATTATCAGTGGTCTTGTATGTCTTCCATTTCCTAATAATTGCTCCCACAGTTAATTTCTTCAAACCAAGCTGCTTACCTATTGCAGATTCAGTCTTCCCAGCCTGGTGCAGGTCTACAATTTTGTTTCTGGTGTCCTTTGACAGCTCTTTGGTCTTGGCCATAGTGGAGTTTGGAGTGTGACTGTTTGAGGTTGTGGACAGGTGTCTTTTATACTGATAACAAGTTCAAACAGGTACCATTAATACAGGTAACGAGTGGAGGACAAAGGAGCCTCTTAAAGAAGAAGTTACAGGTCTGTGAGAGCCAGAAATCTTGCTTGTTTGTAGGTGACCAAATACTTATTTTCCACCATAATTTGCAAATAAATTCATAAAAAATCCTACAATGTGATTTTCTGGATTTTTTTTCTCAATTTGTCTGTCATAGTTGACGTGTACCTATGATGAAAATTACAGGCCTCTCTCATCTTTTTAAGTGGGAGAACTTGCACAATTGGTGGCTGACTAAATACTTTTTTCCCCACTGTATGTTCTGAATAAAATTTAAAAAAAATTGTCCAGCAAGGCAAGGTAGTCTGATGAAATTAAGAACAATTTGAGTTTAGTGAAGTTTGGTCTGAGGTTTTCAGTGTGCACTATTATAATGCATCATCCAGGTTAGACTCATATGGTCCAGAGTAGACACACCTAGTTTTGCCCTGGTCCTAACATATCAGCACAACATCATTAGATAACCTGCACTACCGTGACGATTCACACCCTCATCCTCTGATCTGGTCTGCCCCATATTGTTGTGTCCTGCCTGGTCCTTGCTCTGTGTTGAGTGTATAAACACTCATGATATGGCTCTCCAGGCCTGAACTGCATGCTGGAAGTGAGGCATGGTTCCCAGCGGGCGGCTTAGGGGCATCAGAGCTTGTCCTGTCCTGGACTCCCCGTGGCCAGTGTGTTATTGTGGGCTCAGCACGAGGAGGGTGGTGTAGCAGCCAGATCATTCAAGATTGATGTCGAAATTGGACGTCTATCCATGTCCTGAGGATGTTGGGAAATCCATTCAAAACCGGCCACTAGGGGCAACAGTAGGCTTGGATTTAGCTAGGGTGTTGTAATCCCATGACTCTGGATCAGAAGGTTGCATGCTCGATCCCAGTCGTGGACACTGTATTTTTTATTTTAGGTTTTCAACCATTTTGAATGAGTGCCTAAACTTAATGTTTTAACCCTATCCCAAACCTTAACCCTTACCTTAACCATTCGAAATGAGTGCCTAAACCTAACCCCTAACTTCGAAATTTGACATTTGGAGAAATGGAACGATACAGAACAGCAGGATCAACAAAAACACTTCGAAATTTGACGTTTGAAGCTATTTCAAAATGTGACGTTTCGAGAAGGTGGATGAACGTCTAATTCTGCAGTGAGAATGTGAGAGCTTGTTGTGTGTAGAGGTTCCTGGTTCATCCAGACAGCTGAGCTGTCTGGCTGGGTCTCCCTGGGCCTCGCTGGGCTAGCTCGCTGGGTCTCTGGCAGGGTGAGGGGGACCAGGTGTCAGTTCTCTCCTACAAAGACCTTTGATGCCAGAGTTCAGCTAGACCCTGTCAGATCTGGAAAATACCACTTCTGTCATAGTTCTACTCTTGGAGCAGATCTAATGGCATTGAACTTGTTTTATAATCACTGCCTAAGCATCATAACATTATACAGTGATTAAACATAAGTAGTTGCATGTGGTTATGACAGCATTTGACAGGCTTTGGGCCATTTTAATCTCGACCGCTGTTAATCCTGCCATCAATAATCCTGTCCATATTGTTAACAGCTCGCTAATGGCTTTTGTCTTATCTTTCCCGAAGCGAAAATGGAAGATCAAGTCCTCTCCTCATTTGTTCCACAGAGGCCAAAGCATATAATTTTACTTACTGACTTACAAAAGCCATGGCTATAAAGGTGTGTTTTCTAGTTGTACATCAGACTTGGTACATTGCTGTTTGCCTGGCACTCCCTTATTGCCCTAACATGCTCCGCAGACTCCTTCCAAAGAGGTTGAGTCTATGTCGAGCATCATAATGAGACTATTTCTGTCACAGGTCAACAATACAGTTGTGAGTTAATAATGAGCATGAAGTGTAGATCCTAGATTTAGAGTTAGAAAACGTTTAAAAAAAGGTTTTTACTGTCACTCCATATAATACAATAATACAAACACTAAAAGCAATCATGGTCAAACATGGTACCTGACATCATCTATACACATAAAAAAAAGTACCTATGTTTTGTGTGTGTACTTGATGCCTTCATCAGAGTGCCCTTGAGAAGAGAGTCATATTCATTATGGATGGTCACGACACGGGAGAATCACAGGGAAAATGTGATATGCATATTAAAGGTGATGGATTAATGGATTATATTTTAATTGGTCTGTTATTTTTAGTGGTTGATTGGATTGTTCTTTGCAGCTTATTTATCTTGGGGTTGCGGTTGATTAAGAAACTAACCAACTTAAAACCACACTGGGTTAAAAGATTATCTCAAAATATTAAAATGTAGTTATTGTATGGAAATGTTTGCAGAGCTACAGACAAAATCCAAATAGTTCTGAGAACAACGGTCCCTGAAACTAACAGTGCCTCCTGCCTTATCGTGAACCAGATGGTTCTCACAGGGACTGTGGGTCCATGTGGCTGTAGAGGTGAAAGGGCAACGTCTAGCTATGACTGGGGGTCAATGGTCACCCTGTCCAGACTGTCTGTATGACAGACATTTCCTGTTCCTGTCAACACAGTCTGTGCAGGCCACACTAACAAACAGCACACCCTCTGTGGAGATACAGTGAGGAAAAAAAGTATTTGATCCCCTGCTGATTTTGTACGTTTGCCCACTGACAAAGACATGATCAGTCTATAATTTGAATGGTAGGTTTATTTGAACAGTGAGAGACAGAATAACAACAAAATAATCCAGAAAAACGCATGTCAAAAATGTTATTTTATTTTTAGTCATTTAGCAGACACTCTTATCCAGAGCGACTTAGAGGAGCAATTAGGATTAAGTGCCTTGCTCAAGGGCACATCGACAGATTTTTCACCTAGTCGGCTCGGGGATTAGAACCAGCGACCTTTCGGTTACTGGCACAACGCTCTTACCCACTAAGCTACCTGCCGCCCTCAATTATAAATTGATTTGCATTTTAATGAGGGAAATAAATATTTGACCCCTCTGCAAAACATGACTTAGTACTTGGTGGCAAAACCCTTGTTGGCAATCACAGAGGTCAGACGTTTCTTGAAGTTGGCCATCAGGTTTGCACAAATCTCAGGAGGGATTTTGTCCCACTCCTCTTTGTAGATCTTCTCCAAGTCATTAAGGTTTCGAGGCTGACGTTTGGCAACTCAAACCTTCAGCTCCCTCCACATATTTTCTATGGGATTAAGGTCTGGAGACTGCCAAGGCCACTCCAGGACCTTAATGTGCTTCTTCTTGAGCCACTCCTTTGTTGCCTTGGCCGTGTGTTTTGGGTCATTGTCATGCTGGAATACCCATCCACGACCCATTTTCAATGCCCTGGCTGAGGGAAGGAGGTTCTCACCCAAGATTTGACGGTACATGCCCCGTCCATCGTCCCTTTGATGCGGTGAAGTTGCCCTATCCCCTTAACAGAAAAACACACCCAAAGCATAATGTTTCCACCTCCATGTTTGATGGTGGGGATGGTGTTCTTGGGGTCATAGGCAGCATTCCTCCTCCTCCGAGTTGAGTTGATGCCAAAGAGCTCGATTTTGGTCTCATCTGACCACAACACTTTCACCCAGTTCTCCTCTGAATCATTCAGATGTTCATTGGCAAACTTCAGACTGGCCTGTATATGTGCTTTCTTGAGCAGGGGGACCTTGCGGGCGCTGCAGGAATTCAGTCCTTCACGGCGTAGTGTGTTACCAATTGTTTTCTTGGTGACTATGGTCCCAGCTGCCTTGAGATCATTGACAAGATCCTCCTGTGTAGTTCTGGGCTGATTCCTCACCATTCTCATGATAATTGCAACTCCACGAGGTGAGATCTTGCATGGAGCCCCAGGCTGAGGGAGATTGATAGTTATTTTGTGTTTCTTCCATTTGCGAATAATCGCACCAACTGTTGTCACCTTCTCACCAAGCTGCTTGGCGATGGTCTTGTAGCCCATTCCAGCCTTGTGTAGGTCTACAATCTTGTCCCTGACATCCTTGGCGAGCTCTTTGGTCTTGGCCATGGTGGAGAGTTTGGAATCTGATTGATTGATTGCTTCTGTGGACAGGTGTCTTTTATACAGGTAACAAGCTGAGATTAGGAGCACTCCCTTTAAGAGTGTGCTCCTAATCTCAGCTCGTTACCTGTATAAAAGACACCTGGGAGCCAGAAATATTTCTGATTGAGAGGGGGTCAAATACTTATTTCCCTCATTAAAATGCAAATCAATTAATAACATTTTTGACATGTGTTTTTCTGGATTTTTTTGTTGTTATTCTGTCTCTCAATGTTCAAATAAACCTACCATTAAAATTATAGACTGATAATTTATTCGTCAGTGGGCAAACGTACAAAATCAGCAGGGGATCAAATACTTTTTTCCCTCACTGTACATCATAGCCCTGTCCATGGTCCTGATTCAAATTACAAAAGCGCTGTTCAGGGTTCCTGATTCAGGATACAAAAGCCCTGTCCATTGACCTGATTCAGGACACAAAAGCCCTGTCCATGGTCCTGATTCAGGACACAAAAGCCCTGTCCATGGTCCTGATTCAGGACACAAAAGCCCTGTCCACGGCCTTGATTCAGGATACGAAAGCCCTGTCCACGGTCCTGATTCAGTATACGAAATCCCTGTTCATGGTTCTGATTCAAGGTGAATGGAAACAAAGAATGGAAATATTTTCTATTAGACATTGCCTGCAATCCAATTGCTAGTGGTGTGGTATATGGCCAATATACCACTGCTAAGGGCTGTTCTTATGTGCGACGCAACGCTGAGTGCCTGGATACAGCCCTTAGCCGTGGTATATTGGCCATATACCACAAACCCCCGAGGTGCCTTATTGCTATTATAAACTGGTTACTAATGTAATTAGAACAGTAAAAATAAATGTTTTGTCATACCCGTGGTATACCACGGCTTTCAGCCAATCAGCATTCAGGGCTTGAACCACCCAGTTTATAAAGTCCAATGGAATACAGATCAAATGTCTAAATGTCTACCCTCTGATTGTAAGGAAAATTCAAAGGGTATACTGTAAGGGCAAGGACAGACGAACATGCAGCCACATTTAGACAGAAGAAAAGAGAGACTGCTGTCGACACAGCATTGAAATACGTTTCACTACGAACTGTGATGATGGTGAAAGATGACAAGAAATATCAAGAATTGTATGGTAGATGTACTGAAGAGCTGCTCTCCTGTCCCTTACTCAGCTTGACGTCCATAGACATACTGTATATGGAGGTGAATGTAAAGATTCTACAACGGGTTGGTCAAAACAACCATTGTGATTGGTTGAGACGCGTTCTAAGCCATACTAAAAAACCTGTCCCATCAGCCTACCAGCCAATTCATTAAGTTGATATCCACTGTAAAAAGCATCTAGACATTATTTCCCCTTACTTCTAGCCTAACATTTGGTTTGCAACAACAGTGGTTTGTACAAACGTTGCTGTCTGTCTCTCGACATTTGCAACATTGATTCAATATTGAAATTTGATCTCCGCTGTCCTATTGAGAATGAATTGTCAGGGCGAGACGGACATCTTTTGTCAGCTAGTCGAAATCATGAATCAGCATAATTTGTATGGATATATACAAAGATATGTCAATAGAATAACAGGTCAAACTAAATGAAATGTAGTTACTTTGCTGTTATTCTAGCTGCACGGTTTGACGTGACTGTGTTAACTGTAGTTGGCTAGCTAGCAGGCAAGGGATAAGAGAACATTTCGAACGAACGACTGGGTCGCGTCCACAGATATAGAACAAAAAGACTTAACAACTGGGTCTCGTCTCCGACAACCTAAACGATAGAATGAACAGACATCTTTTCAAATTTTTATGGATATATACAAAGAACTGTCAATAGAAAAACAGGTCAAACGACATGAAATGCAGCTAGTTTGCGGTCTTAAGAGCTTCAGTCTAAAGTGATTGCATTATCTGTGTAGTTGGATAGCTCTTCTGAACAGTGTCCTGACGAGAGAGCACCGTTTCTACTCCAGGCGAAATCGGTCATCATTAGCTCATTATTATGGATGTATCCAAAACAGCTTAAACAAATGCAAATGCAGCTACTTTGCTGTTATTCTGGCTGCACTGTTTGACATGACTGTGTTAGCCATAGTTGGCTAGCTAGCAATCAAGCCATAAGAGCATTGCCAGACAGCATGGCAACGGAACATTTAGAATGACCGACAGGGTCGTTCCATAGATATAGAACAAAAAGACTTAGCAACTGGGTCACGTCTCTGACAACCTAACCAAAATGAACGGCCAGCAACCATAAACGTTTTGGGACTAGGCCTATATTTTCGTTGAGAGATGAAATAGTAGCCTATGAAAACAATTGTGACCGACCGCCTTGATTCGGTCTCATGTAGCGAAATTTGAAATAGTGTTTTTGACATTGGATATTAGAGACTCAGAACTAGAAAGTTGTACAGTATATCATATACTGCAGTTGAGGAACAATGGGAAAGTAATTCTGTTTTGAAAGTTGATCGACTTGTAACCCCACTTTTGAGAAGATGGCCCTTGAATGTTTTGGTACACATACTGGAGAGCTCTTCTTTGTCTACACCCATTCAGCATCGTTCACACCATCTTAAGCCATAGCCCCACACATCTCTTTAAGGATTCCCATGTGAGGCCATGTGCTAAACAAAGAGTTTAGTAGACAATCAAAGATTTAAAGACTAAAAGTGGTAAAAGTAGTAGCCTACTATAAGGAAAAACTCCAAGTTTATTTGTCACATGCACAGGATACAGAAGGTGTAAACGGTACAGTGAAATGGTTACTTGCATAGTAGCAATATCAAAAACAGAAAGTTTCCAGACAAAAATATTTTACAAATATTTTATAATTATTAGATGACGCTTATCCGACACACTTGTCTAAATTGATGGAATGTGAAGGAAATGCTATAACCACCTGCCAGCCACATCTAGCTAAGTGGATGGGTCCCTATTGACTAGACATGTACACATGTTCATGAAATACAATAGATGACCGTAATCACCCCCAGACACACCTGGCTAACTTGATGGGTCATGAAATCATCTGGCGAAGTGGAGCCTTTTGTTTAGACATGTAGCTACAGTGGGGAGAACAAGTATTTGATACACTGCCAATTTTGCAGGTTTTCCTACTTACAAAGCATGTAGAGGTCTGTAATTTTTATCATAGGTACACTTCAACTGTGAGAGACGGAATCTAAAAAAATCCAGAAAATCACATTTTATGATTTTTAAGTAATTCATTTGCATTTTATTGCATGACATAAGTATTTGATCACCTACCAACCAGTAAGAATTCCGGCTCTCTGTTAGTTTTTCTGTAAGAAGCCCTCCTGTTCTCCACTCATTACCTGTATTAACTGCACCTGTTTGAACTCGTTACCTGTATAAAAGACACCTGTCCACACATTAAATCAAACAGACTCCAACCTCTCCACAATGGCCAAAACCAGAGAGCTGTGTAAGGACATCAGGGATACAATTGTAGACCAGCACAAGGCTGGGATGGGCTACAGGACAATAGGCAAGCAGCTTGGTGAGAAGGCAACAACTGTTGGTGCAATTATTAGAAAATGGAAGAAGTTCAAGATGACAGTCAATCACCCTCCGTCTGGGGCTCCATGCAAGATCTCACCTTGTGGGGCATCAATGATCATGAGTAAGGTGAGGGATCAGCCCAGAACTACACCTCCCGAGTGGCGCAGTGGTCTAAGGCACTGCATTGCAGTGCTAGCTGTGCCACTAGAGATCCTGGTTCGAATCCAGGCCCTGTTGTAGCCGGCCGTGACCGGGAGACCCATGGGGCGGCGCACAATTGGCCCAGCGTCGTCCAGGGTAGGGGAGGGAATGGCCGGCAGGGATGTAGCTCAGTTGGTAGAGCATGGTGTTTTCAACGCCAGGGTTGTGGGTTTGATTCCCACAGGGGGACAGTATTATAAAAAAAAGAATGTATGCACTCACTAAACTGTAAGTCGCTCTGGATAAGAGCGTCTGCTAAATGACTAAAATGTAAAAAAAATTACACGGCAGGACCTGGTCAATGACCTGAAGAGAGCTGGGACCACAGTCTCAAAGAAAACCATTAGTAACACACTACGCCGTCATGGATTAAGATCCTGCAGCGCACGCAAGGTCCCCCTGCTCAAGCCAGCGCATGTCCAGGCCCGTCTGAAGTTTGCCAATGACCATCTGGATGATCCAGAGGAGGAATGGGAGAAGGTCATGTGGTCTGATGAGACAAAATATAGCTTTTTGGTCTAAACTCCACTCGCCGTGTTTGGAGGAAGAAGAAGGATGAGTACAACCCCAAGAACACCATCCCAACCGTGAAGCATGGAGGTGGAAACATCATTCTTTGGGAATGCTTTTCTGCAAAGGGGACAGGACGACTGCGCCGTATTGAGGAGAGGATGGATGGGGCTATGTATCGCGAGATCTTGGCCAACAACCTCCTTCCGTCAGTAAGAGCATTGAAGATGGGTCGTGGCTGGGTCTTCCAGCATGACAACGACCCGAAACACACAGCCAGGGCAACTAAGGAGTGACTCCGTAAGAAGCATCTCAAGGTCCTGGAGTGGCCTAGTCAGTCTCCAGACCTGAACCCAATAGAACATCTTTGGAGGGAGCTGAAAGTCTGTATTGCCCAGGACCTTGTGAAGCTGCTGGAGGAAACAGGTACAAAAGTATCTATATCACAGTAAAATGAGTCCTATATCGACATAACCTGAAAGGCCGCTCAGCAAGGAAGAAGCCACTGCTCCAAAACCGCCATAAAAAAGCCAGACTACGGTTTGCAACTGCACATGGGACAAAGATCGTACTTTTTGGAGAAATGTCCTCTGGTCTGATGAAACAAAAATAGAACTGTTTGGCCATAATGACCATTGTTATATTTGGAGGAAAATGGGGGCTGCTTGCAAGCCGAAGAACACATTTTACATTTTACATTTTAGTCATTTAGCAGACGCTCTTATCCAGAGCGACTTACAGGAGCAATTAGGGTTAAGTGCCTTGCTCAAGGGCACATTTACGTCATTTAGCAGACGCTCTTATCCAGAGCGACTACAAATTGGTGCATTCACCCTATAGCCAGTGGGATAACCACTTTACAATTATACTTTTTTTATTTTTTTGGGGGGGAGGGGGGGGGTAGAAGGATTACTTTATCCTATCCCAGGTGTTCCTTAAAGAGGTGGGGTTTCAAATGTCTCCGGAAGGTGGTGAGTGACTCCGCTGTCCTGGCGTCGTGAGGGAGCTTGTTCCACCATTGGGGTGCCAGAGCAGCGAACAGCTTTGACTGGGCTGAGCGGGAACTATGCTTCCGCAGAGGAAGGGGAGCCAGCAGGCCAGAGGTGGATGAACGCAATGCCCTCGCCTGGGTGTAGGGACTGATCAGAGCCTGAAGGTACGGAGGTGCCGTTCCCCTCACTGCTCCATAGGCAAGCACCATGGTCTTGTAACGGATGCGAGCTTCAACTGGAAGCCAGTGGAGTGTGCGGAGGAGGGGGGTGACGTGAGAGAACTTGGGAAGGTTGAACACCAGACGGGCTGCGGCATTCTGGATGAGTTGTAGGGGTTTAATGGCACAGGCAGGGAGCCCAGCCAACAGCGAGTTGCAGTAATCCAGACGGGAGATGACAAGTGCCTGGATTAGGACCTGTGCCGCTTCCTGTGTAAGGCAGGTTCGTACTCTCCGAATGTTGTAGAGCATGAACCTTTAGGATCGGGTCACCGCCTTGATGTTGGCGGAGAACGACAGGGTGTTGTCCAGGGTCACGCCAAGGCTCTTCGCACTCTGGGAGGAGGACACAACGGAGTTGTCAACCGTGATGGCGAGATCATGGAACGGGCAGTCCTTCCCCGGGAGGAAGAGCAGCTCCAACACCATCCAAACCGTGAAGCACGGGGGTGGCAGCATCATGCTATGGGGCTGCTTTGCTGCAGGAGGGACTGGTGCACTTCACAAAATAGATGGCATCATGAGGAAGGAAAATTATGTGGATATATTGAAGCAACATCTCAAGACATCAGTCAGGAAGTTAAAGCTTAGTTGCAAATGGGTCTTCCAAATGGACAATGACCCCAAGCATACTTCCAAAGTTGTGGCAAAATGGCTTAAGGACAACAAAGTCAAGGTATTGGAGTGGCCATCACAAAGCCCTGACCTCAATCCTATAGAACATTTGTGGGGAGAACTGAAAAAGCATGTCGAGCAATGAGGCCTACAAACCTGACTCAGTTACACCAGCTCTGTCAGGAGGAATGGGCCACAATTCACCCAACTTATTGTGGGAAGCTTGTGGAAGGCTACCCGAAACGTTTGGCTCAAGTTAAACAATTTAAAGGCAATGCTACCAAATACTAATTGAGTGTATGTAAACTTCTGACCCACTGGGAATGTGATGAAAGAAATAAAAGCTGAAATAAATCATTCTATTATTCTGACATTTCACATTCTTAAAATAAAGTGGTGATTCTAACTGACATAAGACAGGGAATTTTTACTAGGATTAAATGTCAGGAATTTGGCTAAGGTGTATGTAAACTTCTGACTTCAACTGTACATAAATGCCTTATAACATATGATGCTGTACTTACTATAAGGTCAGACACCTTTGGTCATTCAAATATATTAACACTTAGGGAATGATCACTAACAGCTCAAATAAATAAACATTACATTCATTTACATTCCCTTTTATTTGTACATTTTCAAAACAATACAACAAATACATTAAGTTTCAAAAATTACAGCAATGCAATTACACTGAACAAAAATATAAACGCAACATGCAACAATTTCAAAGATTTTACTGAGTTACAGTCAATTGAAACAAATTAATTAGGCCCTAATCTATGGATTTCACATGACTGGGAATACAGATATGCATCTGTTGGTCACAGATACCTAAAAAAAAAGTAGGGGCGTGGATCAGAAAACCATTCAGTATCTGTTGTGACCATAATTTACCTTATGCAGTGCAACACATCTCCTTCGCATAGAGCTGATCAGGCTGTTGACTGTGGCCTGTGGAATGTTGTCCCACTCCTCGTCAATGGCTGTGTGAAGTTGCTGGATATTGGTGGGAACTGGAACACGCTGTCTTACACGTCAATCCAGAGCATCCCAAACATGCTCAGTGGGTGACGTGTGGTGAAGTATGCAGGCCATGGAAGAACTGGGACATTTTCAGCTTCCAGGAATTGTGTACAGTTCCTTCCGACATGAGGTCGTGCATTATCATGCTGAAACATGAGGTGATAGCGGTGGATGAATGGCACGACAATGGGGTCTCAGAATCTCATCACAGTATCTCACAGCATTAAAATTGCCATCAATAAAATGCAATTGTGTTTGTTGTCCGTAGCTTATGCCTGCCTGCTCACTCTGTTCACAACATTGACATCAGCAAACCGCTCGCCCACACGACACCAGACACACTGTCTGCCATCTGCCTGGTACAGTTGAAACCGGGATTCATCTGTGAAGAGCACACTTCTCCAGCGTGCCGGTGGCCATCGAAGGTGAGCATTGGACGTACTGGCAAATTCTCGAAAATGATGTTGGAGGCAGCTTATGGTAGAGAAATTAACATTACATTATCTGGCAATAGCTCTGGTGGACATTCCTGCAGTCAGCATGCCAATTTTACACTCCCTAAAAACTTGAAACATCTGTGGTATTATGTTGTGTGACAAAACTGCACATTTTGGAGTGGCCTTTTATTGTCCTCAGCACAAGGTGCACCTGTGTAATAATCATGCTGTTTAATCAGCTTCTTGATTTGCCACACCTGTCAGGTGGATGGATTATCTTGGCAATGGAGAAATGCTCATTAACAGGGATGTAAACACATTTGTGCACAACGTTTGAGATAAATATGCTTTCTGTGCGTATGGCAAATTTCTGGGATCTTTTATTTCAGCTCATGAAACATGGGACCAACACTTTACATCAGGGATCATCAACTACAGTGGGGGAAAAAAGTATTTAGTCATCCACCAATTGTGCAAGTTCTCCCACTTAAAAAGATGACAGAGGCCTGTAATTTTCATCATAGGTACACGTCAACTATGACAGACAAATTGAGGATTTTTTTTTCTCCAGAAAATCACATTGTAGGATTTTTAATGAATTTATTTGCAAATTATGGTGGAAAATAAGTATTTGGTCACCTACAAACAAGCAAGATTTCTGGCTCTCACAGACCTGTAACTTCTTCTTTAAGAGGCTCCTCTGTCCTCCACTCGTTACCTGTATTAATGGCACCTGTTTGAACTTGTTATCAGTATAAAAGACACCTGTCCACAACCTCAAACAGTCACACTCCAAACTCCACTATGGCCAAGACCAAAGAGCTGTCAAAGGACACCAGAAACCAAATTGTAGACCTGCACCAGGCTTGTAGACCTGCACCAGGCTAGAGTGCATTTGGATGATCCAGAAGAGGATTGGGAGAATGTCATATGGTCAGATGAAACCAAAATATAACTTTTTGGTAAAAACTCAACTCGTCGTGTTTGGAGGACAAAGAATGCTGAGTTGCATCCAAAGAACACCATACCTACTGTGAAGCATGGGGGTGGAAACATCATGCTTTGGAGCTGTTTTTCTGCAAAGGGACCAGGACGACTGATCCGTGTAAAGGAAATAATGAATGAGGCCATGTATCGTAAGATTTTGAGTGAAAACCTCCTTCCATCAGCAAGGGCATTGAAGATGAAACGTGGCTGGGTCTTTCAGCATGACAATGATCCCAAACACACCGCCCGGGCAACGAAGGAGTGGCTTCGTAAGAAGCATTTCAAGCATTTTCAAGGTCCTGGAGTGGCCTAGCCAGTCTCCAAAAATATCACTGCTCTAGAGGAGATCTGCATAGAGGAATGGGCCAAATTACCAGCAACAGTGTGTGAAAACCTTGTGAAGACTTACAGAAAACGTTTGACCTGTGTCATTGCCAACAAAGGGTATATAACAAAGTATTGAGAAACTTTTGTTATTGACCAAATACTTATTTTCCACCATAATTTGCAAATAAATTCATAAAAAATCCTACAATGTGATTTTCTGGAATTTCTTTTCCTCATTTTGTCTGTCATAGTTGACGTGTACCTATGATGAAAATTACAGGCCTCTCTCATCTTTTTAAGTGGGAGAACTTGCACAATTGGTGGCTGACTAAATACTTTTTTTCCCCACTGTATATTCAGCCGCGGGCCGATTTCTTCTTGAGCGAATGGTCGGGGGTCAGGAACACAATTACAAATAATTTGTAGACTGCAAATTGACCGCAAAAAGCCCAAACTGATACAGTATAATGGTTGCATAAAACATAATCATTTCAAACCTTGCTTACATTTGTCTCGCTATTATGTGTGGGAATACTTGGGAACAGATTTCTTAAATTGAAATCACTTGGAGCTGATTTCCTAGTGTTTTTACAGTCTTTTATGTCCTACAATGAAACAAAAAGTATACTTTTTTATAATTGTTTTGCTCAGAAAACTTGGGAGGCCAAATAAAACCACCGGCCCGTGGGCCGTCAGTTGGGGAACCCTGCTTTACGTTTTGCTTTTATATTTTTGTTCAATGTACTTCTAACATTACACAGGGCTGTGAGTATTGTAGCTTGTCCCTGAGCTGGCAGACAAATGGTTCTTGCCTCTCTCGTGGCTGGAGGTACTGCATGTTGGTTCCAACCTTAAAAGTAACAAAAAAATTTACATTTTTGTCATTTAGCAGACACTCTTATCCAGAGCGACTTACAGTTTGTGAGTGCATTAATTTTTCATACTGGTCGCCCGTGGAAAACGAAACCACAACCCTGGCGTTGCAAGCGCCATGCTCTACCAACTGAGCTACAACAACAAAGAAAGTTAGCAGGTCTGTTAGGAAATGCCTTTGTCACACCATCTGGATAAGGGCATTTCTGTGCCGAGCGAGAAACACTAAATGGGAAGATGGGAAACTCCATTCAATTCGTATTATTATATTCCTTTAATTTACAAATCTCATGATGTGACTATTTGATGTGGCTGTATCTAGGGGTATTTGTATTTAGCTGAGCCTGCTAGCTAGCTAAATTTCGGCTAGCTAGCAATTGCTGTGAAGTCACCGAAATTATTTGAAATAACGATTAAGCTAGCTAAAGTATGTATTCTAACTCAACACTTTACTACAAACTCATTTAAATTACAATAAATAAATGTTAACTTACTTGTTTTTTGCTGTCCAGTGGCAGCACAAGTGGGCATTTGATTTGCAAACTCGTCACATGATCAGCGTCTCATCATCAAAAGTGCTTCAGGTTCACAGAATTTTGTAAATTTTCAAATTACAAGTAATAGTAGAAAAGTGTCAACCATTCATGATATATGAAAAATGATTATCCAAACATTAACAATGATTTCATATTTGTTAATATTTAAGTGACATCTGCATTAAATTTCGGTTCCAAGGTCAAATAAATGCCCCCAATGTGAATCACTGTGTATGGAATACATATTTGCCTAGAGTAAGAACTATTCTGGGTGCCGCAGTAAAAGTATTGTAGGGAATACTCAGTAGGGTCTGTAGACATGTATACATGGTGTCATTTCATGGGGCTCTGAATAATACGGAGTGTTGCTGACCTTTTACGCCACCAATTCCATCGGCGGCCCGAATCACATCATATGTGAGCTTACTGCACTACAGAAAACCAGATAACCAAACAACAGTGCATGCTCACTGAAGTTTCTTACATTTTTCCCAGAATTTAAAAGTAATCCGCTGATGTGGTTTAAGCATTGTTGTGAACAGCAAATCCAATTTTGTTGTTTTTACATTAAAATAGTGTGAAAAACTGGGGTAAACCAGAGAAAATGAAGGAAATCCGAAACCTGGAAAAACAAAATCAAGAAAACTGAATTTTGGGAGAAAAGAAACAGAAGTAGGCAAAACATTTCAACAGATTTTAAAAGGCCCTAACAACATTTTTTGCTGTGCATGACTGCACTTTAGAGTGTGTGTCATCCTGCAGTACAGCATTTTGGGGGAAGTTAAGGTTTGTCCAATATTGACTATGCACCCAAGATGGAAAGAGGTTGGGCCATCCTAGAAATGTTTGAGTGAAATGTAATATAATATATACAATTTAGCAGACACTTTCATCCAAAGCGAGAATACATTTTTACGTATGGGTGGTCCCAGGAATCGAACCCAATATCCTGGCATTGCAATGCTCTGACAAGATGCCTGACAGGGTTATAAATGCTTTGTGATGCCTCAATTTAATTTGATTTGCTTATGCCACCCTTTGTAAATCATAATATTTGACATTGTGGGTTATGTCACATTTGACATTGGTGGTTATGCCACACAGTTATGCCATATTTATGAACCCTTTATTAAGCATGACATAAGGTTATAGATCATTTGTAACACATTTATGTAGTGTTTATGAAGGCTTTATGAAGCCTTTATAAGTTACATGTCATTTAAAAGCGGGACCAATAACAGATTCACTACATGGAACAACATATAGTCCCAATTTATTTTCAAAAGGAAGCTTGTTCTGAAGTGTCTCTCCTATATCTGAGAGATAAAAGAAAGATCAGTAATATGATTTGATTCTTTCTTTCTTTTTTTTACATGTATTTAAACTCTTATTTTTGGCACTATCCAGTCTCCATATAGGCCTATACTTCCATAAATGTTTTCAACTGGTACCGGGGGGACCTTGAGACATGCATGTGTTCATGAGAGTCTCACCTTTCCACAGAAGGGTCATGTTAGTGTGTAGCCCAAACAAACAATTTTGTGAGAAGACTGATTTTCGGGATGTCTCATGGTCTAACAAACACTGCTCTAGCTCTGTCACCGCAGATGAGGAAGTGCGACATTGGCGGATGCGGTGGATTGAGACGTGTCCAATGCAAAAAAACAGATATCTTTACTTTAAACTGGCAGATTTGTATGGGGATTTTTTATTATTATGCTAATTTGATTTTCGTGGGGGCGGGGACATAGACTTAATTGGTAACCAGTTGTAGAAAAGCAATTGTACACTCGAGGTTGTGCAAAACAAAATTTTTTTTAGCATGCCCTCTTGTGTACAATTGCTTCAACAAAAAGCTGAAAACAATTTAATCACCATTCTTAAAAATGATTTCTGTTTAACAGTATATTGGCACAGTGTTAGCTTTCTAAAGCAATTCAAGTCCAACGGCTATTCCGTTCTCCTATTTTAACATACTGGGAAATGTTGATTCCTGAAACATCTTATTCTCTGTATTTCTCTGCATTTCTGTATGAAATATAAAAGCTTCCTGTAACCATTTACATTAACATTTTAATGTAACTAAGGGAAACACAGACAATAGCCTTTTTCTTCTTCAAAACATCTCTTTCTCTCTACCCTGACATTTCTTTCACCCACACTCAAAATGAGGTTCATACAATCCCAGACATTCTTTAACAGGCTCAGTTTAGCAGCACATCCATGTCAAGGTCAAGGACAGCCACGGAGGAACTGTGTGACTACTGAGGGAACAGTACCAGCAGGCGGTAGGAACAGAGATAGGCCTACCGGTTAGGGAGATGAGAGAGGGAACATGAGAGACGGGGATGGGTTTGTTTTGCAGCCTGAGGAATGCTCAAGATGCCTGCAATCTGAATGCCTCTCACTGAGAGCAAATTAAAACGCTTGCGTAAATCACTACAATCTGGACGTTGTCACATCACCAGAGGCCTTTGTAAAAGAGAGGGAGCGATAAATGAGAGAGAGAGAGAGAGAGAGAGAGAGGGAGAGGATAAGAGAGAGAAAGTGAGAAAGCGAGAGAGAGACAGGCGCAATAAAACAAATCTAATAACTAATTACATTGTTTCTTCCTCTTGCTATAAACACAGGATCGCCATTGGGGGAACTGTTATCATTTTTATTTGAAGGAGAAGAAGAGGAAGGAATGGAAAAAACGGTGGCAGAAATAATTAAAAGTGCCCTTATCATCCCCTGTTTTCTGTGAGGTGAACAGGAGAGGCAGCATTAAATGTCACTGGAGAGGAGAGCTCTTTGAAATGTATGTGTCACCGTGTTTATGAATCCATTTATTGGTCTGGCTCTGTCTCTCTGACTGCAGTGTGTTCAGTAATGTGTCTGTAGAAGACAGACTCCAGGACTTTCTGTGCTAATTTTGGTGGATGTTTTCCATTGTAAATCTTATGAAGTTTCATGTTAAACGTTTTGAGTGGGTGTTCAACAAGTGAGTGAGTTCATTAGAAGTTTGTTAAATGAGCTTGAATGGTTCACATTTCAGAGACAACAACAAAAAACAGTTTGTGGCTGTAATTTTATTGAATTGTATCTGTAAATGGAAGAAGGAACACTTTCCGATTGTGTTTAATAATTGAATGACTCAGAACAAATAAAAAAGTGTTGCAAATCCTGCAATGAATTGAATGAACATCTCCTGCTTCATAAAAGGGATGTTCTTGGAGAGCAGGGACCATGCCAGCTTCCTATTCAGATGGTTGTTGGAAGACTTGAATATTATATTGGTGCCTAAAATTGCTTTGGGTGGAATAATCATAATCTAAATGCTTAAAATAGTCTCTTTATCTCCGGAATGTGGATTATGATTATGAGAGGTTGACTATTCATTGATGGGCCTAGATGAATCCACCATGCTTTTCATTTAGTTCCACATTTAATTATTCTCTTCTTGTTTTGTTTCTAATTGAATTGCTCTCCCTCCCTCTCTCTCTCTCTCTCTCTCTCTCTCTCTCTCTCTCTCTCTCAACATCATTTGCTGGAGAACTTTGAGGGCTCAATCTGGGAATGCCATCAGTGGGACATTGTCTCGCTGCAATTAAAGTGATGAGTGGATGCAGCTATTAGTGTGTTCATTACATTATGCTACTGCTCTGTGCTTGATCAGGAAACCCATAGCTAACAGTATAGGCCCCTGTCAAACCCTGACAGTATGAAGGCTGTTTTCTGCCCAAGCCTTGGTGTGAGGCAGCTTGATGTACAAGTACAGTCTATCACAGGGCCTCACGCCCAATCTATCTTCTTAGTGCCAGAAAATCTGTCCAGCATCTCCGTTAATGCTGATTGCCAAGCAGAGGGGCATTGTGTCTCATTTTTACAGTCTTTGGTATGACTCGGCCGTGGATCGAACTCCCAACCTTCCAATCTCATGGCGGACACTCTAACCACAAGGCTACAGTACATCTGTTTATGTTTATGGCATGTATAAAAGTCAATGCTATAATTGTTTTAGAGAAATGTTTAAGGTAGACTCAGCGTTTTGACATTGCATCAGGTATTGCGATGACTGCGATGCAAGACTTTGCTCTCACACAGTCACACATAGTATCTGTGCATGGGTTCACTTCACACTGATACAATGTAGTAGCTACTGGACCACAACAGTGGAGAAGTTTAACCTTTCACTTTAACGCTCTTAGTTTTTGTGGAAATTGACCCACTACTGCTGTTTACTTTGTGCATCGCTGAGTCATCCTTTAAGTAGCTAAAGCAGATTGACACACAGGCTATTGTTTATGGATGTTTTGATTATTTTATTTTGTGTCTTGAAGATAAAAGCCTATCTTTCCACTTAGAAGATATAGGCATATTGTTGGGCAGGGAACTCTACTCCACAGGGGACTCTTCTCCACTCTGCTCCATCCAACCAGTAGCCCTCTCAGCACAAGCTGGTAACATTTGCCATTCTTTTTCTAGGAGAAATGCTTAACCACATGGGTTACTGTAAACAGGTTCAACACAGAATGTGGCTCTGTCAAAAGATATTCACTGAGCTATGATTTGCAGTGGCCCAAAGCATTTAAAATGATCATAAGCTTGTTCCACTGACAGGCGATGAAGATAAACAAGAATGACATCAGTGAGGCAATGCATTACACTGTCAAGGCTGAGACGTAATACTTAGTACGACGCGAAGCAACAATTAAAATGATCTACCATTGGACTTCAGTCTGATAATTGTTTGTCAGTCAGGTAATACAAATCATGATAGGTTAATGATCATGGAAAGGTTGTGTACCACCCCTTAGCAAATTCATGTTCCTTCAGACAGTCCACATGTTCATGCTTCAATGTTTCACTATTTACTGTACATACCGTAGGTATTGCACTTAATATTGAGGGCTCCATTGAGGGCTCCATTTGACATGTGCAGCTTTATCTAAAGCCTTCCCTTTAAATTTGGTGTACCTTTTAATAGGAATTTTCTCAACAGACTCGAATATATGAATATATGAAGAGAACAATTCTGAATAATACAGATCAATTAAAGAAAGTAATTTAAATACACGCATATTCGTCTCCTTTTCAGCACCAATTGGTAGATCGAAAAATACTCTGATCTTTATATTATTTAGGGTTAGGAAAGTATTTTTATTAATAATAAAAAAAGAGGTTTGGAGAACATTTAAGCACAAAATATATTGATGAATCAAAAATTCAGTGGTTTGATTCAGCCTGAAAGTTGACATATTCAATTGTTCAATGTCACGGATTCTGCCGAGGCTGCCTTTCCTCCTTGCTCGGGCAGGCTTCGGCGTTCGTCGTCACCGGAGTACTAGCTGCTGCCGATCTATGTTCTATGTTTCTATGTTCTACCTGTTGTTGTCTGATTGTTTCACACCTGTTTCTCATCTTGTAATTACTCCGTCCCTATTTAACCCTGTGGCTCCCATTGTGCTCTGTGCGTGTTTGTTTATTGTTTCGTGTGTCGTTGGTGAGCGGGTTTGTTCCTCCCTGCATGGAGGTTTACTTGGTTCTTTACGTGTTCAGTAAAGTTAAGTTTTCATTTAGTTCTGTGTCCTGCGCCTGACTTCGTCTACCTCATCATTTGTGGATGAGATTTTCAGGGACCTGCACGGACAAGGGGTAGTGGTGTATATTGATGACATCCTTATATACTCCGCTACACGGGCCGAGCATGTGTCCCTGGTGCGTAAAGTGCTTGGACGACTGTTGGAGCATGACCTGTTTGCTAAGGCAGAGAAATGCCTGTTCTTCCAGGAGTCCATCTCTTTCTTGGGGTACCACATGTCCGCGTCAGGTGTGAGGATGGAGAGTGACCGCATTTCGGCCGTGCGTAATTGGGCGACTCCAACCACGGTAAAGGAGGTGCAGCGATTTTTGGGTTTTGCCAATTACTACCGGAGATTTATCCGGGGCTTTGGTCAGGTAGCAGCTCCCATTACCTTGTTGCTGAAGGGGGGGCCGGTGCGTCTGCGGTGGTCAGCTGAGGCGGACAGGGCTTTTAGTCGTCTGAATGACCTGTTTACCCCGGCTCCAGTGCTGGATCATCCGGACCCCTCCTTAGTCTTCACGGTTGAGGTGGACGCGTCGAGGCTGGGATGGGCGCTGTACTGTCTCAGCGCTCGGGTACGCCACCTAAACTCCGCCCCTGTGCGTTCTTTTCGAAGAAGCTCAGCCCGGCGGAGTGCAACTATGATGTGGGGGACCAGGAGCTGTTGGCTGTGGTCGAAGCTCTAAAAGCGTTAGAGATATTGGCTTGAGGGGGCTAAACACCATTTTCTCATTTTGACTGACCACCGCAATCTGGAGTACATCCGGGCAGCGAGGAGATTAAACCCTCGCCAGGCAAGGTGGTCCATGTTTCTCACCCGTTTTGTTTTCACCCTTTCTTACAGGCCAGGTTCCCAGAACGCTAAGGCAGATGCTCTGTCCCGACTGTATGACACAGAGGAGAGTTCCATGGAGCCCACTCCCTTACTGCCGGCGTCGTGTCTGGTGGCACCGGTGGTGTGGGAGGTTGACGTGGAGATCGACCGGGCGTTGCGTAACGAACCCACTCCTCCCCAGTGTCCAGAGGGTCGTGTGTACGTACCGATGGATGTCTGCGATTGTTTGATCTATTGGGCTCACACATCACCCTCCTCTGGTCATCCTGGCATAGGTTGGACAGTGCACTGTCTTAGTGGGAAGTACTGGTGGCCCACCTTAGCTAAGGACGTGAGGGTTTATGTTTCCTCCTGCTCGGTGTGCGACCAGTGTAAGGCTCCTAGACACCTGCCCAGAGGGAAATTGCAAACCCTACCCGTTCCACAACGACCATGGTCCCACCTATCGGTGGACTTCGTGACGGATCTTCCCCCCTCACAAGGGAACACCATGATCCTGGTCGTTGTGGATCGGTTTTCTAAGTCCTGCCGCCTCATTCCTCTGCCCGGCCTCCCTACGGCCCTACAAGCAGCTGAGGCCCTATTTAAACATGTCTTCCGACACTACGGGGTACCTGAGGATATAGTGTCTGATCGGGGTTCCCAGTTCACCTCAAGGGTTTGGAGGGCGTTCATGGAACGTCTGGGAGTCTCGGTCAGTCTGACCTCAGGGTTTCACCCCAAGAGTAACGGGCAGGTGGAGAGAGTCAACCTTGGGGGATTCTGCCGAGGCTGCCCTTCCTCCTTGCTCGGGCAGGCTTCGGAGTTCGTCGTCACCGGAGTACTAGCTGCTGCCGATCTATGTTTTATGTTTCTATGTTCTACCTGTTGTTTTCTGATTGTTTCCCATCTTGTAATTACTCCGTCCCTATTTAACCCTGTGGTTCCCATTGTGCTCTGTGCGTTTTTGTTTATTGTTTTGTGTGTCGTTGGTGAGAGGGTTTGTTCCTCCCTGCGTGGAGGTTTACTTGTTTCTTTACGTGTTCAGTAAAGTTACGTTTTCATTTAGTTCTGTGTCCTGCGCCTGACTTCGTCTACCGCATTACACTGACACCGTGATATTAAATCAATGAACTATTGGAAGGTGAGAAAAGTGTACAACAGGGGTTGAACAGTAGTCCTATAAATATACTCGAATAATCCTCTAATTATGGAACTGTGATGACAACGGTCCAGTTGCCGTGTCGTGAACGGTGCGCCAGGCTCCAGGATTAAACTGCTACGTATGGTCTGCATTCCATAATGATTCAAATAGGCTACATGTCCCAAATTATTGCATTACTTGTAATACGATAGCCTAATATGATCCACTAATGCTAGCGATCCTCAGGAACAACCACAGAAAAGGTAAACTAATGATGTAATGGAATGATGCAAAATGTAAGGAAACTAACACTAAAGTGACAGTTATAAATATATGTGGGTTAAACTGACGGTGCCTACCGATAGTGGCTAATATTTAACACAATACAAATTGTAAAAAAAAATCCAACACCATCATTAAGTTTGCCGACGACACAACAGTGGTAGGCCTGATCACAGACAATGATGAGACAGCCTATAGGGAGGAGGTCAGAGACCTGGCCGTGTGGTGCCAGGATAACAACCTCTCCCTCAACGTGAGCACGCCCCCATTCTCATAGACGTGGCTGTAATGGAACTGGTTGAGAGCTTCAAGTTCCTTGAGGTCCACATCACCAATGAACTATCATGGTCCAAACACACCAAGACAGTCGTGAAGAGGGCACGACAAAGCCTATTCCCCCTCAGGAGACTGAAAATATTTGGCATGGGTACTCGGATCATCAGAAAGTTCTACAGCTGCACCATCAAGAGCATCCTTACTGGTTGCATCACCGCCTGGTATGGCAACTGCTCGGCCTCCGACCGCAAGGCACTACAGAGGGTAGTGCGTACGGCCCAGTACATCACTGGGGCCAAGCTTCCTGCCATCCAGGACATCTATACCAGGCGGTGTCAGAGGAAGGCCCTCAAAATTGTCAAAGACTCCAGCCACCCTAGTCATAGACTGTTCTCTCTGCTACTGCACGGCAAGCGGTATCGGAGCGCCAAGTCTAGGTCCAAAAGGCTTCTCAACAGCTTCTACCCCCAAGCCATAAGACTCCTGAACAGCTAATCATGGCTACCCGGACTATTTGCACTGCCCCCCCACCCCCACCCCATCTTTTTACGCTGCTGCTACTCTGTTAATTATTTATGCATGTCACTTTAACTCTACCCACATGTACAAATTACCTCAACTACCTCAACTAGACGGTGCCCTCGCACATTGACTCTGCACCGGTACCCCCCTGTAAATAGCCTCCCTACTGTTATTTTATTTTACTTCTGCTCTTTTTTTCTAAACACTTTTTTGTTGTTGTTGTTTTATTTTACCTTTTTATAAAAAAATAAACACATTGTTGGTTAAGGGCTGTAAGTAAGCATTTCATGGTAATGTCTACACCTGTTGTATTCGGCGCATGTGGCAAATAACATTTGATTTGATTTGATTTGATTGCACACAGGTGGACTTTATTTGACTAATTTTGTGACTTCTGAAGGTAATTGGTTGCACCAGATCTTATTTAGGGGCTTCATAGCAAAGAGGGTGAATACATATGCACGCACCACTTTTCCGTTATTTATTTTGTATAAGTTATGTTTTTCATTTCACTTCACCAATTTGGGCTATTTTGTGTATGTCCATTACATGAAATCCAAATAAAAAATCAATTTAAATTACAGGTTGCAATGCAACAAAATAGGAAAACACCAAGGGGGATGAATACTTTTGCAAGGCACTGTATCTGTAGACACACCTCCGCCACACCTTAATTTCTTTTTTATCTCCACCCCAAACAAATAGTGGGTGAATAGCATGCCATTCTCATGCTTAAGTTCAAGGTCAGAATACATGTAGAGAGAAAAGTGCATAAAAAGTTAAATTTACATGCGCTTAACTCGGTTCGGAATTCCCCCATATGTGCCTGGTTTAAGAAGAATAAAGTGGATCTCTGATACTGAGGACTAAGTGGTGGACAGACAGCCAACAGCACTTGGTGATTGTATTGTGTCACCTCAGCTGCAGTGTGCAATGGTGATGGATAGATAGCTGTGTGAACTCTGAAGGAGTTAAGAATGACTGCATGGAGCCCCTGACCTTTTACCCCTACTGGTTCCATGCTTCCTACAGTCGTTTACAAGACAACACAGTGGTGTTTTAGCTACCCAGCTGTAGGGGATGTGAGTCAATGTTACTGTGGAGTACATGTACATCCCTGCAAAGTCCCCTTAAGCAAATCCAATTTGACTGACTTGACAAGATTATGTCACTCTCCCTCTCACCAGCTCTGCCTGTTTCGCTTCACCACTGTGGGTGAAAAGGTGTCAGCTCAACCGCTTGATTGGTCAAGTCACCCACCAGAGACACTTAACAGCTTCAATCTCCCAGCTCAAATATTTGTTGTTTTGTTTTGTTCACTCAAATGGAATAAAAAGCTAAAGTTAATGAGTATCGACATCCTCTGTGGGTTTGCTATACAATTGCATTGCCAAGCAAAATAATAATAAATTGAGCTGGATTCCAAAGCTGGAGGGCGAGAAAGAGAGAGAAACCCCCCCCCAAAGGTCGCAGAGTTTTATTCAGAGAAGATAGAACGAGGAGTGTTCCAGAATGCTCCCTGTGGAGCCCTGTGGAGCCGTGTGGTCAGGGTTCTGTGCCAGAGTGACCTCTCACCCCTTGTGCACTGCTGACTATTTCATGTACAGACACCAGATCACAGCGGGGCCAACCCGCAGAGTTTGGACCCACCAAGAATTCATTACCCGGGACCGGGCTATGTTGAATAGGAAATAATATCCCTAATAAGCGGGAATTAAAAGAGCATGGTTGGGAATGTGCAAGCTTCAGAACCGCATTTGGGCTGCCAAAGGTTAACGCTTAACATTTTCCATGGGCTGCGGCGGTGCAGTCTGGGCTCCAGCGTCAGGCATACTCGATGCCAATCTGTGAGCGGCGACAGAGTGTTCCTTATGATGTCAGTGGCTGGGGAAATTGGAATCTTTATCTCTCACTCTGTGCACTGACTGCCAGGTTGTTGGCGTTCCAAACACGTCTGGCTTTGTTAATTACAGAGAGAGAGAGAGAGAGAGAGAGAGAGAGAGAGAGAGAGAGAGAGAGAGAGAGAGAGAGAGAGAGAGAGAGAGAGAGAGCGAGAGAGAGAGAGAGAGAGAGAGAGAGAGAGAGAGAGAGAGAGAGAGAGAGAGAGAGAGAGAGAGAGAGAGAAAAGCTGTAATCTGTTGTTAAATAATGACTGATAGAAATCTATGTTCTGGATATCACAATAATGTTGAGATGCTGAGAGAGCTCCAGTACCTTTGGTCCCCCCAGTTCACTTTACATGCATTTTTTTTATTCAGTCACCAATGTCCCATTGGGTAAAGGGGAGATCAAGCTATACAGCATTGCTTTCACTTTAACCATCAAGGGGTTTCTTAGCAGCACCTTCATAGGTGGTAGTACAGCCAGTCCAAACACACAGACACCCACTGTCAGTCATTTGTTAGACACAAACAGGCATTCACACACAGGCATGCACACTCACCTGCTGTTCAACATGTCAGACCTATAGGCTCTCTCCTCTATCTGTCAAGTGTTCACTTTCAAAGCCCATTTCCCAATGTATGCAGTCCAATCTCCCTCTGGCCCAATCCACCCTCCCAGCACCTCTACACCACTTCTCTCTCTCTCTGTCTACTCCCTCCATCCCTCTCTAATTCCCTCTCTTTCCTTTCCACCCTCTTCATTTCTCTCTCTTTCATTCTCTCCCCCTCTATCTCCCTCCTCCTTCCTCTCGTGTCTCCCTCTCTACCTTCCCATCTCCCCCTCTCTCTCTGTCTCCACCCTCCCCTCCATGCTCCGGGTGTGGGAGGGAGGCCCGGGGATACGGGTACATTAATAATGCAGTGCTGCTGGAAACCAAACACGCTGCAGAGGAGTGCTGTGTAGAATGCTAAATAGGTATTTGTTTGTGCATCAATGCCCCCTTTCCTCTCTCCCCCCATCCGTCCTCCCGTCACTACACTATAGCCCCCTGCCTCAACCGTCTTCCAGAGGCACTGTTTGGATCAGTCTGCCTCCTGTTTGTACTTTGTAGGGACCAGGTATGGTGGTCGTAATTGTTACATTGGTGTTAAAATGAGAGAGAGAGAGGTTTTATGTGCTGTGATTTTTTTTGAAACCTACTTTTCTGTTTGTATGTAGATTTTAGTGATTTCAACTTCCACATGTATACATCAAAAGAGATGGGAGGAAATACCTTTCCTTGAGAAAGATGGGAGAGTTCTGACAGTTCTTCAAGTTTTCAAGTCTCTGGAAGTCTGTAGTCAAGTATTGTGGTCTTTCAGTGAAAACACTATTTTACGTTGGCTGTGGAAAGCTGGATTATTTACAGGAGTGTTAGCAGCAGTTGGCAGCTGGCACTGATAGTTGGTTGGTGTCAGAGTTTCCCTACTGCTGCTAGCACTCCTGTAAGAACAAAGTGCAGTTCAACAGTGTATAATTCTCCAATTGCATTACATATCAATGAAGCCCTGTTCCATAGATGCATCGGTTAGAATTTTTTTGGAGGTACAGAGTTCAGAAGCCAGTAGTTGACAAGCATAAATATGTCACGATGAATCTGGCCAAAAGTATTGCAGTATATGGGAAATAGGGTGTCATTTGGGACAGACCAACAGTCCGGCTGGGTGAAATATCATCCAGAGGGGGACCACAATCACCTCCAGAGCCTCTCCACTGTACCCCTGTCCTCTCAGACACAGGCAGGTTGTGACTCATTGATCCACAGGGTCATAGGGTCATAGGATTACAGGATTGATGCCCAATGCTCTGTCAGACCCATTACACCACTGAGAAGACGATGATGACCGCTTTAGTTTGGCTATGATTGCCTATGTCTTTCATTATTTGTGCCATATGATTATACTTTTTTCCTATTGCTTTCACTGTGCAATTCCCATTGATTCAAATCAGTGTTTGGCCAGATCGCAGGGTTGATCCTCAAGCGAAAATAAGCTACCATACATACAGTACATACAATACACACAAAGAGGTCTGGAGGTCACATGATATAATGTAACTATGGGTTTGACCTTATAGATTCTATGGGTAAGTAGGAGTCCAGGTTTATGCCAAAATCATTATCATAAATATGATAAAATGGGATGCATGATGAAGAATGAAATGGACATCATCAACAACAACAAAAAATATAAATACGTGACTTATGGCTAACCAATAAAAATGTATCTGAATGATTAACATATGTTGTTGTAAAAAACATTAATTCAATCAAATGTAAATACAGTATTTGACAAACACATACAGACAGGGTCTTTGTCAATGTAACTTGACAAGGTCTTGTGCATCCAACCAATGTCTCCTCTGGGGGTGGTATTTAGGTGTTTGGCCTAAATAAAGACAAATCTGGGCTGATTTCTAAGATAATTCACAGCGCTGGAATTAGTTCCTTCATTACTCAGGCCTGTTTTAAAGTTGCGGTTTTATTAAGTGTGTTTTATTCTCCTTCTTTTAATGTACTGAAGAGATACAGACCTTTAGAAAATCCCTTTAAGCCCAACCATGGTTGGATGATATATTCCAGTCTCCTTTTTATTCATGTTATTTGTTGACACAGGGACCAGACAATAAGCATATGGTAACACTTACTATGATCAACTATCCTGCGGGACAGTAATATAATGCTGCATTGCTTGTTTCTTATTCAATTTAAATGTTACACCATTTACAATGAACGTCTTCTCAGAGTAATGTTTTTTAAGTGTTTATAAATTATACATTGAAATGATTTACTTAGCATAAATGTAGGGTGTAAAATTAAAGCCATTGATGCTATTGTAGGTAATACATTCAGGTTGCCTTTGCCTCTTGGCTTACCACTGGGTCTGTTTAGAGAGAGCATTAAGGTTGCTGTGTGTATTCTTTCTTTCACTCCACATTTGCCATTCAGATTGATACAGAAACAAATAACAAATGTACTTCTCCTGTGCTTGTTTCACTCCAATGGATGTGTGCTCAGTGCATACAGTGCATGTGGTGTGTGTATGTAGGCATGTCTGTAGGCATGCCTTAGAGCACTAATACGTGGAAATAGTTCTGTGTGCTTGGTGCTTGAGTGCATTCTAATCTGGATGTGGTCATTTATGCAAATGTGTGTGTGTGTGTGGGTGTGTGTGTGTGTGTGTGTGTGTGTGTGTGTGTGTGTGTGTGTGTGTGTGTGTGTGTGTGTGTGTGTGTGTATGCAGGTGTTTGTGTGCAGGGGTGTGTGTGTAGGTGTGTGTGCGCAACAGGGAGGAAGGGAAGAAACTACAGTGACTAGAATTATCAAAGGATTGGATTTAGTTGGACGGAACAGTGGGAATGGAGCCCTGGCCAGGTGCATATGTTTGTTGGTTGGCTTTGTTTGTTCTAGTCACTAGTCTGCACATTCTCTCCTTATACACAATGTCTAATTAAATGTTATCTAACTCTTATTGACTGTATATTAACTTTATCTTGATTGGGCATCATAAGCCCTGAATCCAGATTATGTGAGAGTTTGCAAACATATACAGTACCAGTCAAAAGTTTGGACACACCTACTCATTCAAGGGTTTTTCTTTATTTTTACTATTTTCTAGATTGTAGAATAATAGTGAAGAAATCAAAACTATGAAATAACACATATGGAATCATGTAGTAACCAAAAAATACATTTTATATTTGAGATTCTTCAAAGTAGCCACCCTTTGCCTTGATGACAGCTTTGCACACTCTTGGCATTCTCTCAACCAGCTTCATGAGGAATGCTTTTACAACAGCCTTGAAGGAGTTCCCACATATGCTGAGCAATTGTTGGCTGCTTTTCCTTCACTCTGCCATCCAACTCATCCCAAACCATCTCAATTGGGTTGAGGTCGGGTGATTGTGGAGGCCAGGTCATCTGATGCAGCACTCCATCACTCTCCTTGGTCAAATAGCCCTTACACAGCCTGGAGGTGTGTTTTGGGTCATTGTCCTGTTGAAAAACAAATTATAGTCCCACTAAGCGCAAACTAGGTGGGATGGTGTATCGCTGCAGAATGCTGTGGTAGCCATGCTGGTTAAGTGTGCCTTGAATTCTAAATAAATCACAGACAGTGTCACCAGCAAAGCACCCCCACACCATCACACCTCCTCCTCCATGCTTCACGGTGGGAACCACACATGTGGAGATCATCCTGTTACCTACTCTGCGTCTCACAAAGACACTGTGGTTGGAACCACAAATCTCAAATTTGGACTCATCAGACCAAAGGACAGATTTCCACCGGTCTAATTTCCATTGCTCATGTTTCTTGGCCCAAGCAAGTCTCTTCTTCGTATTGGTGTCCTTTACATTTACATTACATTTACGTCATTTAGCAGACGCTCTTATCCAGAGCGACTTACAAATAGGTGCATTCACCTTATAGCCAGTGGGAAAAGCACTTTACAATCTTTTTTTCTTTTTTTCTGGGGGGGGGGTAGAAGGATTACTTTATCCTATCCCAGGTATTCCTTAAAGAGGTGGGGTTTCAAATGTCTCCGGAAGGTGGTGAGTGACTCCGCTGTCCTGGCGTCGTGAGGGAGCTTGTTCCACCATTGGGGTGCCAGAGCAGCGAACAGTTTTGACTGGGCTGAGCGGGAACTATGCTTCCGCAGAGATAGGGGAGCCAGCAGGCCAGAGGTGGATGAACGCAGTGCCCTCGTTTGGGTGTAGGGACTGATCAGAGCCTGAAGGTACGGAGGTGCCGTTCCCCTCACAGCTCTGTAAGCAAGCACCATGGTCTTGTAGCAGATGCGAGCTTCAACTGGAAGCCAGTGGAGTGTGCGGAGGAGCGGGGTGACGTGAGAGAACTTGGGAAGGTTGAACACCAGACGGGCTGCGGCATTCTGGATGAGTTGTAGGGGTTTAATGGCACAGGCAGGGAGCCCAGCTAACAGCGAGTTGCAGTAATCCAGACGGGAGATGACAAGTGCCTGGATTAGGACCTGTGCCGCTTCCTGTGTAAGGCAGGGTCGTACTCTCCGAATGTTGTAGAGCATGAACCTACAGGATCGGGTCACCGCCTTGATGTTAGCGGAGAACGACAGGGTGTTGTCCAGGGTCACGCCAAGGCTCTTCGCACTCTGGGAGGAGGACACAACGGAGTTGTCAACCGTGATGGCGAGATCATGGAACGGGCAGTCCTTCCCCGGGAGGAAGAGCAGCTCCGTCTTGCCGAGGTTCAGCTTGAGGTGGTGATCCGTCATCCATACTGATATGTCTGCCAGACATGCAGAGATGCGATTCGCCACCTGGTTATCAGAAGGGGGAAAGGAGAAGATTAGTTGTGTGTTGTCAGCGTAGCAATGATAGGAGAGGCCATGTGAGGATATGACAGAGCCAAGTGACTTGGTGTATAGCGAGAATAGGAGAGGGCCTAGAACTGAGCCCTGGGGGACACCAGTGGTGAGAGCACGTGGTGCGGAGACAGCTTCTCGCCACGCCACTTGCTAGGAGCGACCGGTCAGGTAGGACGCAATCCAAGAGTGAGCCGCGCCGGAGATGCCCAGCTCGGAGAGGGTGGAGAGGAGGATCTGATGGTTCACAGTATCAAAGGAGGCAGACAGGTCTAGAAGGACAAGAGCAGAGGAGAGAGAGTTAGCTTTAGCAGTGCGGAGAGCCTCTGTGACACAGAGAAGAGCAGTCTCAGTTGAATGACCAGTCTTGAAACCTGACTGGTTTGGATCAAGAAGGTCATTCTGAGAGAGATAGCAAGAGAGTTGGCTGAAGACGGCACGCTCAACAGTTTTGGAGAGAAAAGAAAGAAGGGATACTGGTCTGTAGTTGTTGACATCAGGGGGATCGAGTGTTGGTTTTTTGAGAAGGGGTGCAAATCTCGCTCTCTTGAAGACGGAAGGGACATAGCCAGCGGTCAAGGATGAGTTGATCAGCGAGGTGAGGTAAGGGAGAAGGTCACCGGAGATGGTCTGGAGAAGAGAGGAGGGGATAGGGTCAAGCGGGCAGGTTGTTGGGCGGCCTGCCGTCACAAGTCGCAAGATTTTATCTGGAGAGAGAGGGGAGAAAGAAGTCAAAGCATAGGTTTAGGGCAGTGTGAGCAGGACCAGCAGTGTCATTTGACTTAACAAATGAGGATCGGATGTCGTCAACCTTCTTTTCAAAATGGTTGACGAAGTCATCCACAGAGAGGGAGGAGGGGGGGGGGGGGATTCAGCAGGGAGGAGAATGTGGCAAAGAGCTTCCTAGGGCTAGAGGCGGATGCTTGGAATTTAGAGTGGTAGAAAGTGTCCTTAGCAGCAGAAACAGATGAAGAAAATGTAGAGAGGAGGGAGTGAAAAGATGCCAGGTCTGCAGGGAGTCTAGTTTTCTTCCATTTCCGCTCAGCTGCCCGGAGCTCTGTTCTGTGAGCTCGCAATGAGTCATCAAGCCACGGAGCTGGAGGGGAGGACCGAGCCGGCCGGGAGTATAGGGGACATAGAGAGTCAAAGGATGCAGAAAGGGAGGAGAGGAGGGTTGAGGAGGCAGAATCAGGAGATTGGAGGGAGAAGGATTGAGCAGAGGGAAGAGATGATAGGATGGAAGAGGAGAGAGTAGCGGGAGAGAGAGAGCGAAGGTTGCGACGGCGCATTACCATCTGTGTAGGGGCAGAGTGAGTAGTGTTGGAGGAGAGGGAGAGAGAAAAGGATACAAAGTAGTGGTCGGAGACTTGGAGGGGAGTTGCAGTGAGATTAGTAGAAGAACAGCATCTAGTAAAGCTGAGGTCAAGCGTATTGCCTGCCTTGTGAGTAGGGGGGGACGGTGAGAGGGTGAGGTCAAAAGAGGAGAGGAGTGGAAAGAAGGAGGCAGAGAGAAATGAGTCAAATGTAGATGTAGGGAGGTTGAAATCCCCCAGAACTGTGAGGGGTGAGCCATCCTCAGGAAAGGAACTTATCAAGGCGTCAAGCTCATTGATGAACTCTCCAAGGGAACCTGGAGGGCGATAGATGACAAGGATATTAAGCTTAAATGGGCTAGTGACTGTGACAGCATGGAATTCAAATGAGGAGACAGACAGATGGGTCAGGGGAAAAAATGAGAATGTCCACTTGGGAGAGATGAGGATTCCTGTGCCACCACCCCGCTGACCAGATGCTCTCGGGGTATGCGAGAACACATGGTCAGACGAGGAGAGAGCAGCAGGAGTAGCAGTGTTTTCAGTGGTAATCCATGTTTCCGTCAGCGCCAAGAAGTCGAGGGACTGGAGGGTAGCATAGGCTGGGATGAAGTCTGCCTTGTTGGCAGCAGAACGGCAGTTCCAGAGGCTGCCTGAGACCTGGAACTCCACGTGGGTCGTGCGTGCAGGGACCACCAGGTTACAGAGGCAGCAGCCACGCGGTGTGAGGCGTTTGTGTAGCCTGTGCGGAGAGGAGAGAACAGGGATAGGCAGAGGCATAGTTGACAGGCTGCAGCAGATGGCTACAATAATGCAGAGGAGATCGGAATAAAATGAACTAAACATCTGGGAAAGGAGGGAGCGGGGCCTCCCTCACCACAACTCCCAAATATAACTCTCCCAACTTCCACCTCAGAAACTATAATTGTTGTAAACTACAGCGGTTCAATGTTTTCTAGGAATAGACTAACCTAGTTTATTCAGCTAGCTAACTAGGTGCAGTATTATTCCGTGAAAAACGTCTGGGCACCTCGTCATAAGACGCCACAGCCAGCTAGCATGCCGGTCTCCAACAGCAGGGATTAGCACCAATACTCAGCCACAACAACCACCAGTATATCAACACACAAGCAGATCGTTCGTGTCCGTGTCTAACGTTGTGGGTTAGTCCCGACAGCTTGAGCGAGTCCGTCGTCAACTTATTCAGCCAGTTAGTTAGCTAGAATAGTTAGCAAACTAGCTAGCCATTGCTTTCAGACAAAGAAGAACCCCTCCTTTCACGGCACGAACACACAGAGAGAGCCAAACTAACGTTAACTAGTCACCCATGTCCCAAATTCCTTGAGCGACTCGGGCTATCAATATGTATAAAACAAAACACAAGTGTAGGTTATGACTTACCCCTAGCAGCTACTGTTAGCTAGCCAAGTGCAAAGCTAGCCACACTTTAGTAGTGGTTTCTTTGCAGCAATTTGACCATGAAGGCCTGATTCACACAGTCTCCTCTGAACAGTTGATGTTGAGATGTGTCTGTTACTTGAACTCTGTGAAGCATTTATTTAGGCTGCAATCTGAGGTGCAGTTAACACTAATGAACTTATCCTCTGCAGCAGAGGTAACTTTGGGTCTTCCTTTCCGGTGGCGGTCCTCACCATCATGTCTTAAAGTAATGATGGACTGTCATTTCTCTTTGCTTATTTGAGCTGTTCTTGCCACAATATGGACTTGGTCTTTTAACAAATAGGGTTATCTTCTGTATACCACCCCTAACTTGTGACAACACAACTGATTGGCTCAAATGTATTAAGAAGGAAAGAAATTCCACAAATTAACTTTTAACAAGGCACACCTGTTAATTGAATTGCCTTCCAGGTGACTACCTCATGAAGCTGGTTGAGAGAATGCCAAGAGTGTGCAAAGCTGTTATCAAGGCAAAGGGTGGCTACTTTGAAGAATCTCAAATATAAAATATATTTTGATTTGTTTAACACTTTTTTGGTTACTACATGATTCCATATGTGTTATTTCATAGTTTTGATGTCTTCACTATTATTCTATAATGTAGAAGATAGTAAAAATAAAGAAAAACCCTGGAATGAGAAGGTGTGTCCAAACTTTTGACTGGTACCGTATGAGCACTAATGCGCTTGTCCGTCCGCCTGTTCCGCTGTCCGTCCTCCAGTCCGTTTGTCCATCTGCCTCTTTCAAGATTCAGGAATCATATGTCACTTCCTTATTTCCACTACTTGTCTTCTTATTGAAACAACAGGCAGAGTTTAATATGTCCATCGACATGCAGCATATCATATCCAGTTTGAAAGCCAGCAGCTAGTTTGCCTTCGGGGAAAGCCTTGGTCTGTCACAGCACAGCACTAGGAGATGCTTTCACTCTACTGCATTTAACAGTGCGCACCAAAACAGTTTGATGTCTCTGAGAAGGGATTGCATGGCACAGTGAAGCATACTGTAGGGAGGGTTGGTTTGGCTGCTTATTAATGAATAGTGCATGAACGCATGCTGCGATTTAGACTTAAAGGGATAGTTCCAAGGTTTGCTGTCATACATTGTCCATAGACTGCTTACAGGGTAAGGAAACCATAGTGTCATTTTTCAATTTGGGTGAACCATTCTTTTAACATACATCATCTTAGCATGCACAATAAGCTATGACCTAAGTGTCACTTGTCATGGGTTAAATTGGTGTATTCTTTTTTTACAGATGTCAAAATGCTTTTAATATACATTTTACATATACAGTATATGTTTAATTCAGAGGCATTGATGTAATACATTGACAAGACATGGCATTACAAGTATGGTCCCTTTTTCCTTATCCATCCTTGGTTAAATCATATCCCATCTATAACAAGTTGCGGGCATTTAAAGGTGTCCTCAGTGACTTAGCATCCCCCTACATGGAGCTAGGCTGTTCTACATTCAGACTGTGGTGCTGTGGTGAGATGGTGCTCGGCCCAGCCCAAAATAAATGTCAAGACCACTGGAAGGAATTCTTAACTTCTGTCACATATTGATCCTGTCTTATAGAGTTTTCAAACAGAGAATACTGAGAGGGGTTTGAGCCTGTTTCCTCCATTCAAACATTTTCCCCTGACTTATTTGGTCTCCGTAAATCAAACAAGGTGCATGCCTATGTTGAATGATATCCCAACTACTGATAAATGAAATAAAACACTTCTGAGTACTGATAGACAATAATCAAATATGTAATGGTTTCACTTGACATCCACAAAGCATTCAGTGTAAAATGTCCCCAACTCCCTAACTGCTGCAATTGGTGACAAACCATTTGCTCCAGTATACTGTGCTATGGCTAAACCAATGAGGAGGTCCTCTGTGTAGGTCAGGGGTACTCAAATACTATTTGAGAAGGTCTGGTCACACACTACATGGCCAAAAGTATTTGAACACCCCTTCAAATTAGTGGATTCAGCTATTTCAGCCACACCTGTTGCTGACAGGTGTATAAAATCAAGCACACAGTCATGCAATCTCCATAGACAAACATTGGCAGTAGAATAAAAAAAACAACACAGAGTTACATATGGGGTAAACAAAACATAAAGTCAAAAATACAACAGAAAATATATATACAGTGTGTGCAAATGTAGCAAGTTATGGAGGTAAGGCAATAAATAGGCTATTGTTGTCACAAGCTGATGTGGATGCGGGTGTTGGAGTCAGGCGCAGGACACAGAAGCTTAGTCGAAACGACTTTAATTGTCACAAAGACAATAACAAAAATAACGGGCCTCAAACACAGGAGGCGAGCGATTACGCAAACAGTGCGTAAAAACACTAACAACTAGAGCACAATAAAGATTCACCAACGGACAGGCGGACAACAACACACAACTGCAAACAAAACCAAAGGAAACTTATAGGTGACATAATCAATATATAAGACGAAACAGGTGCACCAACAAGACAAAACCAAGCAAACATAGAGAACATCAAGCGGTAGCAGCTAGTACTCCGGGGACGACGAACGCCGAAGCCTGCCCGAACAAGGAGGAGGAGCAGTCTCGGCGGAATTCGTGACAATAATGCAAAATAATTACAATTAGTATTAACACTGGAATGCTAGATGTGCAAGAGATTATGTGCAAATAGAGATACTGGGGTGCAAAAGAGCAAAATAAATAACAATATAGGGATGAGGTAGTTGTGTGGGCTAATTTCAGATGGGCTGTGTACAGGTGCAGTGATCGGTAAGGTGCTCTGACAACTGATGCTTAAAGTTAGTGAGGGAGATAAGAGTCTCCAGCTTCAGAGATTTTTGCAATTCGTTCCAGTCATTGGCAGCAGAGAACTGGAAGGAATGGCGCCCAAAGGAGGTGTTGGCTTTGGGGATGACCAGTGAGATATACCTGCTGGAGCGCAGACTACGGGTGGGTGCTGCTATGGTGACCAATGAGCTAAGATACGGCGGGGATTTGCCTAGCAGTGATTTATAGATGGCCTGGAGCCAGTGGGTTTGGCGACGAACATGTAGTGAGGACCAGCCAACAAGAGCGTACAGGTCACAGTGGTGGGTAGTGTATGGGGTTTTGGAGACAAAACGCTGTGATAGACTACATCCAATTTGCTGAGTAGAGTGTTGGAGGCTATTTTGTAAATGACATCGCCGAAGTCAAGGATCGGTAGGATAGTCAGTTTTACGAGGGCATGTTTGGCAGCATGAGTGAAGGAGGCTTTGTTGCGAAATAGGAAGCCGATTCTAGATTTAACTTTGGATTGGAGATTCTTAATGTGAGTCTGGAAGGAGAGTTTACAGTCTAACCAGACACCTAGGTATTTGTAGTTGTCCACATACTCTAGGTCAGACCCGTCGAGAGTAGTGATTCTAGTCGGGTGGGCGGGTGCCAGCAGCGTTCGATTGAAGAGCATGCATTTAGTTTTACTAGTGTTTAAGAGCAGTTGGAGGCTACTGAAGGAGTGTTGTATGGCATTGAAGCTCGTTTGGAGGTTTGTTAACACAGTGTCCAATGAAGGGCCAGATGTATACAAAATGGTGTCGTCTGCGTAGAGGTGGATCTGAGATTCACCAGCAGCAAGAGCGACATCATTGATATATACGGAGAAAAGAGTCGGCCCAAGAATTGAACCCTGTGGCACCCCCATAGAGACTGCCATAGGTCCAGAAAACAGGCCCTCCGATTTGACACATTGAACTCTATCTGAGAAGGAGTTGGTGAACCAGGCGAGGCAGTCATTTGAGAAACCAAGGCTATTTAGTCTGCTAATAAGAATGCGGTGGTTGAGAGAGTCGAAAGCCTTGGCCAGGTTGATGAAGACGGCTGCACAGTACTGTCTATTATCGATCGCGGTTATAATATCGTTTAGGACCTTGAGCGTGGCTGAAGTGCACCCATGACCAGCTCGGAAACCGGATTGCATAGCGGAGAAGGTACGGTGGGATTCGAAATGGTCGGTGATCTGTTTGTTAACTTGACTTTGAAATACTTTTGAAAGGCAGGGCAGGATGGATATAGGTCTGTAACAGTTTGGATCTAGAGTGTCACCCCCTTTGAAGAGGGGGATGACCGCGGCAGCTTTCCAATCTCTGGGGATCTCAGACGTTACGAAAGAGAGGTTGAACAGGCTAGTAATAGGGGTTGCGACAATTTCGGCGGCTAGTTTTAGAAAGAAAGGGTCCAGATTGTCTAGCCCAGCTGATTTGTAGGGGTCCAGATTTTGCAGCTCTTTCAGAACATCAGCTGTCTGAATTTGTGTGAAGGAGAAGCGGGGGGGGGGGGGGCATGGGCAAGTTGCAGCGGAGGGTGCAGAGTTGGTGGCCGGGTAGTGGTAGCCAGGTGGAAAGCATGGCCAGCTGTAGCAAAATGCTTGTTGAAATTCTCGATTTTTGTAGATTTATCTGTGGTGATAGTGTTTCCTAGCCTCAGTGCAGTGGGCAGCTGGGAGGAAGTGCTCTTATTCTCCATGGACTTTACAGTGCCTAAAACTTTTTGGAGTTAGTGCTACAGGATGCAAATTTCTGTTTGAAAAAGTTAGCCTTTGCTTTCCTGACTGCTTGTGTATATTGGTTCCTAACTTCCCTGAAAAGTTGCATATCGCGGGGGCTATTTGATGCTAATGCAGTACGCCACAGGATGTTTTTGTGCTGGTCAAGGGCAGTCAAGTCTGAGGAGAACCAGGGGCTATCTCTGTTCTTAGTTCTGTATTTTTTGAATGGGGCATGTTTATTTAAGATTGAGAGGAAATTACTTTTAAAGAACAACCAGGCATCCTCTACTGACGGAATGAGATCTATATCCATCCAGGATACCTGGGCCAGGTCAATTAGGAAGGCCTGCTCGCTATAGTGTTTTAGGGTGCGTTTGACAGTGATGAGGGCCCGTTACGGACGCAGGCAATAAGGCAGTGATCGCTGAGATCCTGGTTGAAGACAGCGGAGGTGTATTTAGAGGGTAAGTTAGTCAGGATGATATCTATGAGGGTACCCATGTTTACAGATTTAGGGTTGTACCTGGTAGGTTCGTTGATAATTTGTGTGAGATTGAGGGCATCTAGTTTGGATTGTTGTATTCGGCGCATGTGGCAAATACAATTTGATTTGATTTGATTTGTTATAACAGCAAAGGGGGGACCAGCTCCATATTAATGCCATGATTTTGGAATGAGATTTTCAACAAGCAGGTGTCCACATACTTTTGGTCATGTAGTGTACTTTTTCCTCCATACATTTTCCCTGACACCCAAAAGGACTTGTTACATTTTGAATGCTTAGCAGGACAGGAAAATGGTCCAATTCATGCTCTTATCAAGAGAACATCCCTGGTCATCCCTACTGCCTCTGATATGGAGGATTCACTAAACACAAATGCTTAGTTTGTAAATTATCTCTGAGTGTAGGAGTGTGTCCCTGGCTATCCGTAAATAAAAAAAAAACAAGAAAATTGTGCCATCTGGTTAATATAAGGAATTTGAAATTATTTATATTTTTACTTTTGATACGTACATATATTTTAGCAATTACATTTACTTTTGATACTTATGTATATTTAAAAACAAATACTTTTAGACATTTACAAAAAATATATACTGGGTGACTTTCACTTACTTGAATCATTTTCTATGAAGGTATCTTTACTTTTACTGAAGTATGACAATTGGGTACTTTTTCAACCACTGCCTAAACATTTTGTGTGGGTAAACCTGGGGTATGCTCTGCACAGGCAACCACCATGACACCATCTCTCTCACTGCTAGCTGTTGGGCAGGCGAAGAGAATGAGTACTGGACTGTCTACTTGTTTTAAATGTCATTACTAATTAATACTTTTTACCCAGATTTTTATACATCTTGGACATTTACTTTTGCTTTGTGGACGTAAGGAATGGGAATAACTTTTTGTGTCAGTGTCGAGAGTGAACCATGTATTTGCGTTCACAAAGTGGAGAGAGCTTAAGGGATTCGAAACCGACCTTCTGATAAGGTAAGACATAGCTAAATTATCTTGCTAGATATAAAGTGATATGTTGCTTCGCTATTTAATTGTAAATAGCTATAACTATATGCATCCTTGACGTTGTGTTATATTTCTGATGTCAGTGATTTGAAAGTTACGTATCTGATTAGCTTGCCGTGCGGTAGCAGAGAGAACAGTCTATGACTAGGGTGGCTGGAGTCTTTGACAATTTTGAGGGCCTTCCTCTGACACCACCTGGTATAGAGGTCCTGGATGGCAGGAAGCTTGGCCCCAGTGATGTACTGGGCCGTACGCACTACCCTCTGTAGTGCCTTGTGGTCGGAGGCCGAGCAGTTGCCATACCAGGCGGTGATGCAACCAGTCAGGATGCTCTCGATGGTGCAGCTGTAGAACTTTTTGAGGATCTGAGGACCCATGCCAAATCTTTTCAGTCTCCTGAGGGGGAATAGGCTTTGTTGTGCCCTCTTCACGACTGTCTTGGTGTGTTTGGACCATGATAGTTTGTTGGTGATGTGGACACCAAGGAACTTGAAGCTCTCAACCTGTTCCACTACAGCCCCGTCGATGAGAATGGGGGCGTGCTCAGTCCTTTTTTTCCCCTGTAGTCCACAATCATCTCCTTTGTCTTGGTCACATTGAGGGAGAGGTTGTTATCCTGGCACCACACAGCCAGGTCTCTGACCTCCTCCCTATAGGCTGTCTCATCGTTGTCGATGATCAGGCCTACCACTGTTGTGTCGTCGGCAAATTAATGATAGTGTTGGAGTCGTGCCTGGCCATGCAGTCATGGGTGAACAGGGAGTACAGGAGGGGACTGAGCACGCACACCTGAGGGGCCCCCGTGTTGAGGATCAGCGTGGCAGATGTGTTGTTACCTACCCTTACCACCTGGGGGCGGCCCGTCAGGAAGTCCAGGATCCAGTTGCAGAGGGAGGTGTTTAGTCCCAGGATCCTTAGCTTAGGGATGAGCATTGAGGGCACTATGGTGTTGAACGCTGAGCTGTAGTCAATGAATAGCATTCTCACGTAGGTGTTCCTCTTGTCCAGGTGGGAAAGGGCAGTGTGGAGTGCAATAGAGATTGCATCATCTGTGGATCTGTTGGGGCGGTATGCAAATTGGAGTGGCTCTAGGGTTTCTGGGATAATGGTGTTGATGTGAGCCATGACCAGCCTTTCAAAGCACTTAATGGCTACAGACGTCAGTGCTACGGGTTGGTAGTCATTTAGGCAGGTTATCTTAGTGTCCTTGGGCACGGGGACAATGGTGGTCTGCTTGAAACATGTTGGTATTACAGTCAGGGACATGTTGAAAATGTCAGTGAAGACACTTGCCAGTTGGTCAGCACATGCTCGGAGTACACGTCCTTGTAATCCGTCTGGCCCTGCGGCCTTGTGAATGTTGACCTGCTTAAAAGTCTTACTCACATCGGCTACGGAGAGCGTGATCACATAGTCATCCGGAACAGCTGGTGCTCTCATGCATGCTTCAGTGTTGCTTGCCTCGAAGCGAGCATAGAAGTGGTTTAGCTCGTCTGGTAGGCTTGTGTCACTGGGCAGCTCGTGGCTGTGCTTCCCTTTGTAGTCTGTAATAGTTTTCAAGCCCTGTCACATCCGACGAGCGTCAGAGCCGGTGTAGTACGATTCAATCTTAGTCCTGTATTGACTCTTTGCCTGTTTGATGGTTCGTCGGAGGGCATAGCGGGATTTCTTATAAGCGTCCGGGTTAGAGTCCCGCTCCTTGAAAGGGGCAGCTCTACCCTTTAGCTGAGTACGGATGTTGCCTGTAATCCATGGCTTCTGGTTGGGGTATGTACGTACGGTCACTGTGGGGACGACATCATCGATGCACTTATTGATGAAGCCAGTGACTGATGTGGTGTACTCGTCAATGCTATCTGAAGAATCCCAGAACATGTTCCAGTCTGTGCTAGCAAAACAGTCCTATTGCTTGGCATCTGCGTCATCTGACCACTTTTTTATTAACCGAGTCACTGGTGCTTCCTGCTTTAGTTTTAGCTTATAAGCAGGAATCAGGAGGATAGTTATGGCCAGATTTGCCAAATGGAGCACGAGGGAGAGCTTTGTATGCGTCTCTGTGTGTGGAGTAAAGGTGGTCTAGAGTTTTTTTCCCTCTGGCTGCACATTTAACATGCTGGTAGAAATGAGGTAGAACGGATTTAAGTTTCCCTGCATTAAAGTCCCCGGCCACTAGGAGCGCTGCCTCTGGATGAGCGTTTTCCTGTTTAGTTATGGCCTTATACAGCTCATTGAGTGCAATCTTAATGTCAGTATTGGTTTGTGGTGGTAAATAGACAGCTATGAAAAATATAGATGAAAACTCTCTTGGTAAATAGTGTGGTCTACAGCTTATCATAAGATACTCTACCTCAGGCGAGCAAAACCTTGAGACTTCCTTAGTATTTGATTTTGTGCACCAGCTGTTGTTTACAAATATACACAGACCGTCACACCTTGTCTTACCGGAGTCAGCCGTTCTATCCTGCCGATGTAGCGTATATCCCGTCAGCTGTATGTTGTCCATGTCGTCGTTCAGCCATGACTCGGTGAAACTTAAGATATTACAGTTTTTAATGTCCCGTTGGTAGGATAACCGTAATATTAGGTAATATAATTTATTTTCAAATGATTGAACATTGGCTAATAGGATTGATGGAAGAGGCAGTTTACTCGCTCGCCGTCGGATCCTTACAAGGCACCCCGACCTACGTCCACGATATCTCCGTCTCTTTTTCCTGCGAATGACAGGGATTTGGGCCTTGTCGGGTGTCTGTAGGATATCCTTTGCGTCCGACTCGTTGAAGAAAAAATCTTTGTCCAATACAAGGTGAGTAATCGCTGTCCTGATATCCAGAAGCTCTTTTTGGTTATAAGAGACGATGGCAGAAATATTATTTACAGAATAAATTACAAATAACGCGAAAAAACACACATAATAGTACAATTGGTTAGAGGGCTGTAAAACGGCAGCCATCTTCTCCGGCGCCATCAGGTTGAAATCAGCTACTTCACTTCACACCAGTGGCACGGAATAGCCATGATCATTGGAAGAATTGTAAATACATTGTGAAAGGCTATGGAGTTTGGGTTGCAAATTATTCCGATGAAATGCATCCATATATTGGTCTTTTAGTGCCACCTATCACTTAGAGCTGTGGATGCTACGTCGGTTTAATGGCTAAGCTCAGTTGAGCAATGTGTCATTTTGTCGGATGATAGCTATGAAATATGCTGCCATCAGACGCTGTCGCTTATGTATCTTGGCTACATTTGTATCTTCATTTGGTGTTAATTTCAGTTAATAGCCTGTCACTCGGGTTGTTGGAGCTATCTGTTGTATGGTGAACTTGGGCTTCATCAAGGTTTATTTGTGAGTAAATCTGGCTTTGATAATAGCCAGTGCTTACCCAGCCACTAACCTCACCGTATCCATCAACGGAAGCTGCAAATGAGGTCCTTCGTGGAATTACTGGACCTTTCAACAACAGCCACCTCAGGACATCCCCTCTGGGCCCTGCTGATCACAGCATAGCAAGGCTGCAAATCTAACAGCACTTGAATGACACATCTCTCTCCCCCACCCTCTTTCTCTCTTTTTCCCCTTTCTTCTCTCTCTCTACCTCTCCGTCCCTCCTTTCTATCTCCCTCTCCCTCACTCCCCCCTCTCTCTCTCCTAGTGTCCTCCTTCTCTCTCTCTCCCAGTGTCCGCTCATCAGGCAGCAAGCAGCTAGCTTTTCCAGTATGTTTGTTTCCTCAGTATTCCCCAGTTGACTCCTAACCTTTAGTGCTGTTTTAATGTGCCGCCTCTCCTCCCACTCATTGGCAGGCAGAATGTCAGTCCCAATCTCTCCTGACATTTGTGCTGGTGATGTTCTATTATGTGACAAAATATAACACAGGTCTCAACACCCCCCTCCCCCCAAGTCCCAGGAGACAAACAACAGCAAACAACAGGGTTTCAGTGTCACACAAAGCGCTTTGACTGAGCTGTTTAGACTCAGTCCATCTGGAATGGATTTGTTTATTTGTCGCCTCGAGGGCAACAGGAACATTACAGGTATATTCTGAGCAGGCATGTATTCTGAACTAGAAAACTTTCTGAAAACTGAAATTTGATATCAACTAACATTTAAATGTGACTGCAGACAAAAAAAGCATTACTGTAATTGCCAATTTCCGAATATACACTATTAATTCTGAATGGAACACACAGCTTTAGACATACTGTACACCAGCGGTTCCCAAACTAGGGGTATCGACCCCATGTGGGGTCACCTGATATGAAAATGGGGTCGCGGGATAATTTCCCATATATTATAATATCTTCTTTGTGTCTCAACATCATTGTAATGTAGTTAACCTTAAAAAATCTATATGAAAATGATTCAAATCTACAAGATAAAATTCAACCAGAGAGCACACTTAGATCATGGGAAAAGGCCGCACTTGACTATTGCACTTGACCCATGGGGCGGCGCACAATTGGCCCAGCGTCGTCCAGGGTAGGGGAGGGAATGGCCGGCAGGGATGTAGCTCAGTTGGTAGAGCATGGCGTTTGCAACGCCAGGGTTGTGGGTTCGATTCCCACGGGGAAGTATGAAAAATATAAAAAATAATGTATGCACTCACTAACTGTAAGTCGCTCTGGATAAGAGCGTCTGCTAAATGACTAAAATGTAAATGTAAATCATTCCCACGGTGAATGGCTACGCTATGAAACCACACACTATTGCAGGGACTTTGATATTACCAGCCACAAAAACTGACATCAATACCTTTGTTATATAACACTGTTAAACGAAGAATTTATACTATGACTCAAGAACTCCGCAGCTTATGCTCTCCAAATGGACGTTAGCTGTGAGGGCCGAGATGCCCATGCATTGACTTTTGTTCGCTATACATGTCGGGGGATGATATTCACGAGGACATATTGTTCTGTCTCCCGATTCCCGAGCATGAAACGGCATAGGGGATGTTCAGTGTGCTGCATGGCTATATTGACGAAAAACAGAAACCATATGGAATCGAGTGGTGGGCATTTGCACAGATGGGGCTCCATCTATGGCAGGACGGCGGGCAGGTCTCTGCACTCTAGTTATGAATGTGTCTCCCTCTGCCATATTGACGCATTGTATGATACACCGAGAGCAACTGGCGGCAAAAGAGCTGAGCACAGAACTCTGAGACATACTGCAGTAGGTAACTTCGATTGTAAACTACATCAAACCACATCCACTGCGCATATGCCTGTTCGCAAAACAATGTTGAGATACGGGATCAGAGCATGACAATGTTCTATTTCACACCAAGGCTTGGTGGTTATCGAGGGGGAGTGCTGGAAAGATTTTTCACATTGAGAGAGGAACTGTTGTCATTGACAGTGGATGTAAAAAAAACAGACTTGGTTGACTTTCAGTGTAATGTAAAGAAAATATCAGAAAACAGCATCAGTAAGTGTCCTACATGAGTGATGACTGCTCACCTCCAACACTTGGAAGAGCACTTTGGGACACGCCGGGTAAGTGAAATCAAACAGCTGATCGAGCTGTCATGTGACCGAATGCTGCAGACAATGCATTCACTGGTCACTACGGAGGAGTTTTGATTCCTGACTCAAAGGGAATACCCTGCCGTCTCCCTCTGAGCGTTAATGCAGTGTTCAAAACAACTTGGAACTCGTAAATCTCCAACTTCAGTGTGTTCAAGACAACTGGGAACTAGGAAAGAAATGATCTCCGACTTGGAAAAATAGTTTTGAACGGTCATCCAACTCGGAATTCTTTCTAGAGTTCCGACTTTCCGACCTAAAGATCACTGACATCATGATTTGACCTAGTATTTTTCAGAGTTCCCAGTTGTCTTGAAAGCACAATAAAACTCATGGTACGCTACCATTCGCAGCTCATATCTGTTTAAAGCTGGATACAGTGCTCTCATCTGTATTAAAACCAAATATCGATCCAGGTTGGATGTGACAGCGGAGATGAGGTGTGCGCTGTCGATCACTCCCACTGACTTTGAGAAGCTCCGACGCGACATGCCTCAAGCACACCCATCTCATTAGTGGTGGTGAGATAAGAGACATTATGTCAGACTAATTTGCAATTGATTGTCATAGCCCCACATTAAAAGTATGTAATGGTGAGTTGAGAAGACAATCAGAAATACTGTTAGAATGTTTTTCAATTGACTGCCAAATAAAAAAGTAAATATTGGCTGTTAATTTAAAAAGAAATTTCACATGGTTGGGGTCGCGAGAATTTTCTGATTTCAAAATGGGGTCGTGGGCCAAAAAAGTTTGGGAACCCCTTTGGCTGTCCCTATAGTATAACCCTTTTTGGTTCCAGGTAGAACCCTTTTGGGTTCCATGTAGAACCCTATGTGGAAAGGTTTCTTCATGGAACCCAAAAGGGATCTCTAAAGAATTCTCCTATGGGGACAGCCGAAAAACCCTTTTGGGTTGTAGCCACCAAGAGTGTAGCCACCCTTACACTCCAGAGATTGGTAATGAATTGTATTCATACAACATATCTACAGAACTGCAGTCTGGGATCAAGAAAATAATCAGTGCAAATAGAAAACATGTTGCTCTCACAAGCTTGTAACATTTAATTTGTAATTGAAATGAATAGATGCTAATTAAATTAAATGAATAAAGCATAATGGCCAACTCTACCCACTCTGTGTCCCTCTCCAGCTATGTTGTCCTTATACTATCCTTACATCCTTACACATCCTTTTAATTTGCCTTTTGAAAAATGCAATCACAATGATAATTCATACATGTACATTCAGAATGCACTAGATAAGGCAGCATAGTGTAATCAAGAGTTTTGACTGTGTGTCACGATCGTCTAACAGAGAGGAGGACCAAGGCGCAGCGTTGCAGGCAAACATACTCTTTATTAAGAGACACGATCAAAACAACAAACGATACGTGACAGTTCACGGACTACCATAAACAGACTAGAAACAAAATCCCACAAACACGAATGAAAAACAGACTTTATAAAATATGGCTCCCAATCAGAGACAGCCGGCAACACCTGACACTCATTGCCTCTGATTGGGAGCCACTCTGGCCAACATAGAAATAGCACCCATAGAACAAAACACATTGATCTACACACCCTGGCTCAACATAACAGTGTCCCCAGAGCCAGGGCGTGACAGTACCCCCCCCTAAAGGCGCGGACTCCGACCGCGTCAACCAAATACCACAGGGGAGGGACTGGGTGGGCACTCCGCCTAGGCGGCGGATCCGGCTCCGGGCCTGATCCCCGCTCCCTCTCCAACCCCCCAAAGTACTCCTGGTCCGGTCTGGCCCCGCTGGCCGGAGCTGGACTGCACACTGATGGAGCGGATTGCTCTAGCTCCGGCGTAAAACATCTGACCAGTGCCGAACCAGGCACCAGTGGAACAGGCACGGGCCGTGCTGGACTGACAACGCACACCACTGGCTTGGTGTGAGGAGCAGGAGTGAGCCGAACCGGGCTGACGAAACGCACCACTGACTTGGTGCGGGGAGCAGGAACGGGCCGAGCCGGGCTGACGAAGCGCACCACTGACTTGGTGCGGGGAGCAGGAACGGGCCGAGCCGGGCTGACGAAGCGCACCACTGACTTGGTGCGGGGAGCAGGAACGGGCCGAGCCGGGCTGACGAAGCGCACCACTGACTTGGTGCGGGGAGCAGGAACGGGCCGAGCCGGGCTGACGAAGCGCACCACTGACTTGGTGCGGGGAGCAGGAACGGGCCGAGCCGGGCTGACGAAGCGCACCACTGACTTGGTGCGGGGAGCAGGAACAGACCGGACCGTACTGGGGACACACACCACTGGCCCTACACCGGGATCTGGAACGGGCCGGACCGGACTGGTAACACACCCCAGTACCTCTCGCCGTGCCTCTACACCTTCCATCCCCTCTTCTACCAGTGGCCCCCGTAACCTGGCGGCCTCCTCTGCCAACCCGCTGGACCGCTCTATCGCGGCCTCCTGCTGCCCCGACGTCGTGAGCCCCCCCCCTAAAATTTTTCTGGGGGTCTCTCCTCCCCGTGGGCCAGGCCTCTATAGTTCTCGCCCAACTCTCGCTCTTCTGCCTCCAACTCCCGCTATTCAGCTCCTCAATTGGCTTGACCCAGTCGAAGCTCTTCCTCCATTGTTCCCAAGTCCACTCTCTCTGCTCTTCACTCGGCTTGACCCAGTCGAGGCTGCCACGGAGATCTGCTAGGGATTTCCCTGGCGATGGCTCCTCGACTCGCTGCTTGGTCCAGTTGTGGTGGGATTTTCTGTCACGATCGTCTAACAGAGAGGAGGACCAAGGCGCAGCGTTGCAGGCAAACATACTCTTTATTAAGAGACACGATCAAAACAACAAACGATACGTGACAGTTCACGGACTACCATAAACAGACTAGAAACAAAATCCCACAAACACGAATGAAAAACAGACTGTATAAATATGACTCCCAATCAGAGACAGCCAGCAACACCTGACACTCGTTGCCTCTGATTGGGAGCCACTCTGGCCAACATAGAAATAGCACCCATAGAACAAAACACATTGATCTACACACCCTGGCTCAACATAACAGTGTCCCCAGAGCCAGGGCGTGACACTGTGTGTCAGGATAAACATACACACTTTCTCAGAATCATATATTTGGACACGTCCTATAAATAATAACATTACGTTTTGAGTCTACAAACTCTTGAAAATTTGGAAATGCAGTTGCATTTCTGTGGAGCCTGGCTGTTTACCACTAAACCAGTATTTTCTCTCCCCCATCAGCAGGCTCATTGCAGTCATTATAATGATCACCTCACTGTCCCTCTACTCCTAAACCATCATCTCCACAGTGTGCCTGTAATTGTGTTTGCAGCAATTACAACTGCTCCTATTATAATGCTCTTACTGTACTCTCCATCCAGCTAACCATATCTGGATGCCTTAACGTACCTTACCACAGGCCACTCCTTACCTCTTTCCCCTCTAAATTTTCTCTCACTCCCACTTCTTTCTTCACCTGCTGAGTTCTCCCTCTCCTCCTCTACAACTAAATTTCACCCTCTATTCTTTCTCTCCCATCCTTCGATTCCTTCTTAATTTCTCAGTTTCTCACCTCTTTCCCTTCCTTTGCACTACCTTTCCCCCTCTTCCTCTCTCTCTTCTTTTCCATTCTTTGGAGTGCAACCTTTCTCATCACCCCTCTGTTTTCTCTCCTCATCTCCCTCTTTCTGAGATTCCCCTCTTCTTCCTCTCTCCCCCCTCAGCTCAGCTCAGCTCCGCTTCCCTCTACCCCTCCTCTCTCTCCTCTCCTCTCTCCTATTGGAATCCGTCCTGCCGTAGCCCACTGTGGTGCGTTGGTGAAGCCTGTGCGCTACAGTACATCCTGTGGATAGGAAGCATCCCGTGCCTCATCGCTTCCAGCTGTGTGTGAGTTCAGCTGGCTCAGTCCGACCCATCTGTGTGATCCGCTGCCAGATATCTGGGGCTTGGCACCACATGGCCCACCCCTCTCCAAATCTCTCACCAGGAGAGGGAGGGGGAAGGGGGGAAGGGGGAAGAGGTGGTAGGAGGGAGTGGCACAGGTCGGTTACAGGACCTAGAGCACTGCCTCATCTCGCTATATTAAAGCAGCACCGTGAAGACCTGGCTAACGATCTGATTTCTGGAGCATTGGTCTATGATTTATCTTAATTATTAAAGGGAGGGACAGTACACTCTTAGAAAAAAAGGTGCAATCTAGAACCTTAAAGGGTTCTTCGGCTGTCCCCATAGGAGAACCCTTTGAATAAGCCTTTTTGGTTGCAGGTAGAACCCTTTTGGTTCAAGCTAGAACCCTTTTGGGGGTTCTATATGCAACCCAAAAGGGTTTTTACCTGGAACCAAAAAGGATTCCCCTATGGGGACAGCTGAAGAACCCTTTTGGAACTCTTTTTTGTAAGAGTGTACACTCTAGTGGTTGGGGGGAGTACTGTGAAAGAGAGCTAGATGTACGGATGATATAGATACCTTAAATTCCATGGCTAACTGCTTCTGGACAGTGGACACCTCACCTACTTGTCTCAGATGTTCTAAGGACAAATCTAATAAAAAACACAATCCAACACACTGGGTAAGGGCTTTCAATCATTCCTCATGGTTGATTATCTCAAGGCTTCTCTCAATAGTGTTGCACCATGGCTATGGGCCTTGGAGTGTGAATATGGCTTCCCATGGAGGTCTTAGTGCTCAGAGACCCATAGCTCTCATGGAGTACATGGAGTATAGACTTGCTAGATATGCTGTTGAGTTGAAGCCAAGCTCACAGTTAATGCCAGGAGATGTAAGGAGAGGTTTTCTCCAAAAAGCCATAGGGTACCGAGCCAACAGAAACTGTGCAGTCCCACAGCCATATACAGTGCATTTGGAAAGTATTAAGACCCCTTGACTTTTTCCACATTTTGTTACTTTACAGCCTTATTCTAAAATGAATTAAAATTTTTGTTTTTTTCATCAATCTACACACAATACCCCATAATGACAAAGCAAAAACTGAAATATCACATTTAGATAAGTATTCAGACCGTTTACTCAGTACTTTGTTGAAGCACCTTTGGCAGCGATTCTTGGGTATGACGCTACAAGCTTGGCACACCTGTATTTGGGGAGTTTCTCCCATTCTTCTCTGCAGATCCTCTCAAACTCTGTCAGGTTGGATGGGGAGCGTCGCTACACAGCTATTTTCAGGTCTCTCCAGAGATGTTCGATCGGGTTCAAGTCCGGGCTCTGGCTGGGCCACTCTAACCCGAAGCCACTCCTTCCTTGTCTTGGCTGTGTGCTTAGGGTTGTTGTCTAGTTGGAAGGTGAACCTTTGCCCCAGTCTGAGGTCCTTAGTGCTCTGGAGTAGGTTTTCATCAAGGATCTCTCTGAACGCTTGGTATTCAGGCAAAAGAGTTCAATCTTGGTATCATTAGACAAGATAATCTTGTTTCTCATGGTCTGGGAGTCCTTTAGGGGCCTTTTGGCAAACTCCAAGTGGGCTGTCATGTGCCTTTTACTGAGGATTGGCTTCCGTCTGGCCACTCTACCATAAAGGCCTGATTGGTGGAGTGCTGCAGAGATGGTTGTCCTTCTGGAAGGTTCTCCCATCTCCACAGAGGAACTCTGGAGCTCTGTCAGAGTGACCATCGGGATCTTGCTCACCTCCCTGACCAAGGCCCTTCTCCCCCGATTGCTCAGTTTGGCCGGGAGGCCAGCTCTAGGAAGAGTCTTGGTAGTTTTAAACTTCTTCCATTTAAGAATGATGTAGGCCACTGTGTTCTTGGGGACCTTCAATGCTGCAGACATTTTTTGGTACCCTTCCCCAGATCTGTGCCCCGACACAATCCTGTCTCAGAGCTCTACGGATAATTCCTTCGACTTCATGGCTTGGTTTTTGCTCTGACATGCACTGTCAACTGTGGGACCTTATATAGACAGGTGTGTGCCTTTCCAAATCATGTCCAATCAATTGAATTTACCACAGGTGGACTCCAATGAAGTTGTAAATCAAAGGATGATCAATGGAAACAGGATGCACTTGAGCTAAATTTCGAGTCTCATAGCAAAGGGTCTGAATACTTATGTAAATAAGGTATTTCTGTTATTTACTTTTTATAAATTTGCTAAAATAAAATAAAACTGTTTTCGCTTTGTCATTATGGGGTGTTGTGTGTAGGTTGATGAGGATTTAAAAAATAATAATCCATTATAGAATAAGGCTGTAACGTCACAGAATGTGGAAAAAGTCAAGGGGTCTGAATACTTTCCGAATGCACTGTAAACACTCTAAGTTAAGAATTTCACTGTACTTGTGCATGTGACAATAAAACTTGAAATTATATATATAAATTCATATGCAGGCACACACACACCCACACACAGGCACGTACAGTGAGGGAAAAAAGTATTTGATCCCCTGCTGATTTTGAACGTTTGTCCACTGGCAAAGACATGATCAGTCTATAATTTTAATGGTAGGTTTATTTGAACAGTGAGAGACAGCATAACAACAAAAAAATACAGAAATACGCATGTCAAAAATGTTATAAATTGATTTGCATTTTAATGAGGGAAATAAGTATTTGACCCCCTCTCAATCAGAAAGATTTCTGGCTCCCAGGTGTCTTTTATACAGGTAACGAGCTGAGATTAGGAGCACACTCTTAAAGGGAATGCTCCTAATCTCAGCTTGTTACCTGTATAAAAGACACCTGTCCACAGAAGCAGTCAATCAATCCGATTCCAAACTCTCCACCATGGCCAAGACCAAAGAGCTCTCCAAGGATGTCAGGGACAAGATTGTAGACCTACACAAGGCTGGAATGGGCTACAAGACCATCGCCAAGCAGCTTGGTGAGAAGGTGACAACAGTTGGTGCAATTATTCGCAAATGGAAAAACACAAAATAACTGTCAATCTCCCTGGGGCTCCATGCAAGATCTCACTTCGTGGAGTTGCAATGATCATGAGAACGGTGAGGAATCAGCCCAGAACTACACGGGAGGATCTTGTCAATGATCTCAAGGCAGCTGGGACCATAGTCACCAAGAAAACAATTGGTAACACACTACGCCGTGAAGGACTGAAATCCTGCAGCGCCCGCAAGGTCCCCCTGCTCAAGAAAGCACATATACAGGCCTGTCTGAAGTTTGCCAATGAACATCTGAATGATTCAGAGGAGAACTGGGTGAAAGTGTTGTGGTCAGATGAGACCAAAATCGAGCTCTTTGGCATCAACTCAACTCGCCGTGTTTGGAGGAGGAGGAATGCTGCCTATGGCCCCAAGAACACATTTTACATTTAAGTCATTTAGCAGACGCTCTTATCCAGAGCGACTTACATGAGCAATTAGGGTTAAGTGCCTTGCTCAAGGGCACATCGACAGATTTTTCACCTAGTCGGCTCGGGGATTAGAACCAGCGACCTTTCGGTTACTGGCACAATGCTCTTAACCACTAAGCTACCTGCCTCTTAACCACTAAGCTAACACCATCCCCACCGTCAAACATGGAGGTGGAAACATTATGCTTTGGGGGTGTTTTTCTGCTAAGGGGACAGGACAACTTCATCGCATCGAAGGGACGATGGACGGGGCCATGTACCGTCAAATCTTGGGTGAGAACCTCCTTCCCTCAGCCAGGGCATTAAAATGGGTCGTGGATGGGTATTCCAGCATGACAATGACCCAAAACACACGGCCAAGGCAACAAAGGAGTGGCTCAAGAAGAAGCACATTAAGGTCCTGGAGTGGCCTAGCCAGTCTCCAGACCTTAATCCCATAGAAAATCTGTGGAGGGAGCTGAAGGTTCGAGTTGCCAAACGTCAGCCTCGAAACCTTAATGACTTGGAGAAGATATGCAAAGAGGAGTGGAACAAAATCCCTCCTGAGATGTGTGCAAACCTGGTAGCCAACTACAAGAAACGTCTGACCTCTGTGATTGCCAACAAGGGTTTTGCCACCAAGTACTAAGTCATGTTTTGCAGAAGGGTCAAATACTTATTTCCCTCATTAAAATGCAAATCAATTTATAACATTTTTGACATGCGTTTTTCTGGATTTTTGTTGTTGTTATTCTGTCTCTCACTGTTCAAATAAACCTACCATTAAAATGATAGACTGATCATGACTTTGTCAGTGGGCAAACGTACAAAATCAGCAAAATAATCAAATACTTTTTTCCCCTCACTGTATGCATGCACACACTTTCTATATTTTATTTGTAAGATCTTCTCCCATCCACACAAATTCATAATTTCTCTTATTTTCTTTCCTTCCAGCTAATTAATGTTAGTGATTTAACCCATAACCTATAATTACATTTTAGAGACATAACAATGCAGTTGCCATAACTGTATAATTTAGTATCACTGTGAATTATCCTCATAAAAGTCAATAATCTCCCACAGAGCTGTATCACAACATTGAAAAGGAGAAACTAGCCGAGGATATTGTCTGTCAATGATAACACAGTTATTATCTTCCAGAGGTCACCCATATTGGTCTTAAAGAGGATTTAATTAAGCAGCTATTAAATTCTCCATGCTAGCCATGAGATGGTCACAAGACTGTAATATTTAGAGGAAATAATTACCATGTGGGAGTAAGCGTTCCCCACTTTCCTAAGACTCTCCCCCAAGGGAACGTTTCACTGTGGTCTGTCTCTCTTTAGCTAATTATCCAAATGAGGCTTAGAAAACAAAAGCCTTCTTCATTCAGGGTTTCGCCCACGTTTATGTTTCACGTTTCCTCACCATTGCCTTTTAATAGGCGCTACAACTTTGTACAAGATGTCAAGTTAATAGAACACGTTTGATGTCATGTAAGACGGGCTGGGGCCGGACTTTAATAAGGCAGTTAAGTGCTAATGAGTCTGAGTATCGTTCTGTGAGGCCTCAGAGAGTGTTTAAACGCTCGCCGCCGCCTCGGTCGTGGCGAAGGCCCTGGTACTCCCCAAGGGAACAGATACCCCAGTACTAACTGGATTACACTCCACATTCTCTTTGAGAGAAACATAATCCTCTGTTGCAGTGGCTGAACCGCCTTTTCCTGGTCTGTGAGCAGGGTCATGGATAAATGTATATTTTCTTCTCTCTCCCACTATGACAACGATGGGTGGAGCTGGTTGAAGAGGGGTAGAAGCTTGCGTGATGAGTAACCTTGCCTGATATGTGAAGATATTTGTTTGCTCTTCAGGCTCATGCCTAGACTTTAGTTCAAAAAGGCTAACACAGTCTTCTGGCATGCAGGAGACCTGGGTTCAAACCCAGTCGGATGATGGGATATAATTTAGTTTCTTCTTTCCCTCTTTGTGATGTGGCATGTCCTTCAGGCATGTGCACTACATCTCTCTCATCCACCTGCTGGACATATATTGATTCCTACTTATGGGGATGGGTGGGAACATGCTACAACAATACAGGTGTGCTTTTGATGTGTTTTGGAGACCACTGTTGACTGGTTTATTCACATCAAAGGACAGTATTAGGACAGTAGATTTTCAGTGGTTAAGGAAGACCAAGATGCACATGGATCTGTAGTTAGAGAATCTGAAGTGGCAGAAGCTGACTTTAGAGCTGTGAGAGTCCAGGCCGTCTTCTAAGTGCATTGCATGATCATCACCTCCTTCAACTATACTTCTGACATCCATCTCCTCCCTGTACTGTCAGAACTGGAGTGAGCAGCATGCCAAAGCACAAACAAAGGGGTTAGAAAACAGCAGCAGGTAGATGGCAGAACTTGCTCTGTTTCTATCCCCCATCACGAAGCTCTAAGAGGGACTAGTGTGAGAGCATCTTGCCCTCACCTCCAGCACACTGGTTATATTCATTCTGCATCATGGCTGCATCATGTCTGATACCAGGCCAAGACTGGCTTCCATACCGAATGGACTGATACCTCATACATTTACACTATCTGATGCCTAGTCAACAGAAGAGACTGGTTGACTGTGGAGAATAGCAAACCAGTGCTGATACACGTGATGAACTGATTCCTCGCAGCCCCTGGTCAGGTTATTTCCTAACCTGGTCTGGGTCTGTGTTTCTGTTTGTTCCTAGTGTTCACTCACCTGTCAGCCACACCAACCATAAGCACTGGGGCTGTTTTTTACATAAACATTATTATTATTTATCTCCTTTCAGTCCTGATTCATAGCATCCCCTCCAGCCACACAAAACAAATAGAACATGAGTGATCTGATGTTGCCAACTCTGCACCCCATGGGCAGAGAGCAGCTTTCAAACCACACCACATTATTCCCTCCGTTTTAAATAAAAGCAGAGCAGGGAGAGAGGAGTGCAGGGCAAACAAACCTCCAGGACATAAGCCTAGCATGGTGCTGTTGAAAGTAGACATTTCTCTGGACCAACAACTGTACCACTAACATTGAGCCTTTTAAAATGGTGACACTATTCCTCCTGAGGTCTATTTATAATTTTGGAACCAATTAGGACCACTGTTACTTGAAATGATTAACACAGCTGTTCACAAAGGTTCATTTGGAAGGGATGTAAATACAGCACTAATTTTGCTTTTATTTTTAAAAAGGTAAGGATGCCACCCAGTGCTCTCACTATTGCCTCCCATCTTTGATAAACACAGAATTCTGTCGTCCCGTCCCAAAGCGGGTTTGTTAAAAAACGATTATCCTCAGATAACCTCCGTTGTCTATATTTTACATGCTTCATCAGAAACCAAAGCTCATATCTTTGGTTGATTTTGGAACATATGGGACTTGGCTCCAATTTAATTAATATGAGTAAAATACTATATGCCAATCAGCCTACCACTACAGCCAATCAGCCTACCACATCAGCCATAGTAATAACAGGCAATACCTGCTCTGTTCTGTTCAGAATAACTGTGAGGACAGACACTGGGAGACAAGGGGCAGGTACATGGAGTGAATATTTAATATAAACAGACATGAAACAAAATACGGACAGTGTCTGGACAGGGGAAACATAACGACATTATTGCAGACACGGGGATCAAACTGGGGAACAGACAGATATAGAAGGGGCAATCAACAAAGTGAAGGAGTCCAGGTGAGTTCAGTGAGCACTGATGCGCGTAATGATGGTAACAGGTGTGCGTATTGTTGGGCAGCCTGGCACCCTTGAGCGCCAGGGAGGGGCAGCAGGGGCAGGCGTGACAATAACTAGAAGTAGCAGGCAAGGTGATCTCACCTCTGCTATTGTTATTGTCCATGGAGCCCCTGGCCTAGGCAATTTGACAATTGAAAGAAATTACACCAATATCTCTCAATTCTACGGATCACGTCATATCATTATACGCCGACGTTATCTTACTTTTACAATGTATCTCAATTTCTCCCGAAAGCTTTGAATATGATAGACAAATTCAACTCCATCTCAAGTTATTGGGATAAAATTCATAGTGCAGTTGCAAAATGTATAGGGCAAGGTAAGCGAGTCCAGATAAAATTAACAAACTTGAACGAGGGAAAGACGTAGGAGTATCTATAAAAAACTTGAAATTGTATTTCCAGGCACTAGCATTTCGTCCCATCCTAAATTGGTTTAGACCTGATTCTTCCGCCCCCTGGCTGAGTATAGAGAAAAATATGGTGTCTTCCTATTGTCCTGGAAGAGGTGGTCTTCACTGATATATCCCTTAACACTAGAACCGCTGAGCCTTGACGGACCCCCCTTCAAGCTAATGAGCAGTCATTCTGACTGCAACATTCTAATAGTGTAATTAATACATTTAATATACGCTATCGCAAAAATAATAACTTGGTTGTGTTTATGAAGGCCTTGGGTAACATTGGAATACATTATTTATTTTTTTATAATACAATAGCATTTTAATTAGTTGATGTTACCGTATGTAAAAACAAAACCCCACAATAAACATCAAAATTCAAGTGCAATCATTTTTATTTCTGGAGTGCATTTGTTGAAACTATGAAACAGAAAGCATATGTGTTGGAACACGATAACAGGTTATTTTTATAACGACAAAATAAAAAAAATACCCCAACCACCAAGATGCACGGTCAAGACACATGAAAACATCAGTAGCCTAAACATAATTATAAGCGCCAAGTGGCCTTGATAAATATTGAAACTCAGCACAAAAGCAATAATGGCATTATAATGAATATATGTGTCGATATGACAGCAGTCAAATATAGTCAATTATTGTCAGCTAGTGCTTATGTTCGTCTTCACACAATGGCATCAGTTGGATTTAATTTAGCTGTTATCCTTTGTCCTAACAGTTGACACAATTTTCATAACTTTCACTTGCTTGACACACTTTGACATACCTTTGTTAGTTTTAGTGCGTAATAGTCTCCGGTTTTATCTTTATTGTGTCCCCATCATCTTGGCATTCATCAGCACCTTTGTGGAGTACAACGGCTGTACAGGTGCCTTTTTTTTGCGCAGAGGAAGGGAGCTCTCTTTTCACTTTGTTAATGATGCCGGCCAGGCTTGTTTTCTTTGCAAGCAAGGTGTTCGCCATTGACAGTGAAGTGAAGAAATTGTCCATGGTGACATTTCTCCCTTTGCCAATCTAAGGTTCCACAAGCCTCATCACCACATTCTCCAACACTCGCTCACCTGCTGCCCAATGTGGATATTTTCCCAGATATTGAAAGCCGTTTGGCATGTACAATTACACATGCTCTCACTGTGTAGCCTACTCCAAGTAGGCCAGAGTAGACTGACATAGGGTACATACCATTTTAAGATTCTAATTAGAATGGATCAATACAATAGAATGGCCTGCCGGGGCAATTAATTCACAATTGGTGATTACGTAATTATGCATAGTTCGCTTCCCCTTGCTCATCAACTCACCCATTCTCCCCGTCATACTTTATTTAATTTATTTCATATTTTGTTATATGTGTGAAATTACTGTCGTTTTGTTATAGTTTAGGTTCAGTTTCGAGGCAATTATCGGGGTGATTATCAGCTGGGCACTGCACTTTCAAATGTTGGAAGAAGGGGAAAACCATACAGTGCCTTGCAAAAGTATTCATCCCCCTTGGCGTTTTTCCAATTTTGTTGCATTACAACCTGTAATTTAAATTGTTTTTTTTATTTGGATTTCATGTAATGAACTTAAACAAAATAGTCAAAATTGGTGATGTGAAATGAAAAAAATAACTTGTTTAAAAGAATTATTAAAAGAATTATATTAAATAACGGAAAAGTGGTGGGTGCATATGTATTCACCCCCTTTGCTATGAAGCCCCTAAATAAGATCTGGTGCAACCAATTACCTTCAGAAGTCACATAATTAGTTAGATTGCACAAAGGTGGACTTTATTTAAGTGTCACATGATCTCAGTATATATACACCTGTTCTGAAAGGCCGCAGAGTCTGCAATACCACTAAGCAAGGGGCACCACCAAGCAAGCAGCACCATGAAGACCAAGGAGCTCTCCAAACAGGTCAGGGACAAAGTTGTGGAGATGTACAGATCAGGGTTGGGTTATAAAAAAATATCAGAAACTTTGAAGCACCATTAAATCCTTTATTAAAAACAAACCTGCCAAGAGAGGGCCGCACACCAAAACTCACGGACCAGACAAGGAGGGCATTAATCAGAGAGGCAACAAAGAGACCAAAGATAACACTGAAGGAGCTGCAAAGCTCCACAGCAGAGATTGGAGTATCTGTCCATAGGACCACTTTAAGACGTACACTCCACAGAGCTGGGCTTTACTGAAGAGTGGCCAGAAAAAAGCCAATGCTTAAAAAAATAAATAAGCAAACACTCTGGCTTTTTGGCCATCAAGGAAAACGCTATGTCTGGCGCAAACCCAACACCTCTCATCACCCCCCCGAGAACACCATCCCCACAGTGAAGCATGGTGGTGGCAGCATTATTACATTTACATTTGACATTTTAGTCATTTATCCAGAGCGACTTACAGTTAGTGAGTGCATACATGTTTTTTTTTTTTTTTTTTTTCATACTAGCCCCCCGTGGGAATACTGGCCCCCTGTGGGAATCGAACCCACAACCCTGCCGTTGCAAACGCCATGCTCTACCAACTGAGCTACACATCATGCAGTGGGGATGTTTTTCATTGGCAGGGACTGGGAAACTGGTCAGAATTGAAGGAATGATGGATGGCGCTAAATACAGGGAAATTCTTGAGGGAAACCTGTTTCAGTCTTCCAGAGGTTTGAGACTGGGATGGAGGTTCACCTTCCAGCAGGACAATGACCCTAAGCATACTGCTAAAGCAACACTCGAGTGGTTTAAGGGGAAACATTTAAATGTCTTGGAATGGCCTAGTCAAAGCCCAGACCTCAATCCAATTGAGAATCTGTGGTATGACTTAAAGATTGCTGTACACCAGCAGAACCCATCCAAATCAAATGAAACAAACCCCCAAAAAAATCAATTTTATTTCCAGGTTGTAAGGCAACAAAATAGGAAAAATGCCAAGGGCGGTGAACACTTTCGCAAGCCACTGTAGAAAAAATGATATGCCCTCCAAAAACTGGTTATAACTCCAGTTCTGTTTGTGATATTAAGATTCTAACACTGACGGTGTGTTATATAGACTTATAGGCATGACAGAAATGACAGAGTGAAAAAATTAAAATAAATGAGTAGTCAAAATGACTGTTTTAGCAGTTCTAGTGTTAAACAATTTAAACTACACTTTGGTTCTATTATTGTTCACACAATTTATATTTGGTGCAAAATTGAAAAACAATAGAACTGGGAATCAAAATGGTATGCCCATACTCCAATATTTCACAATAATGCCTTGCGATCTGGAGGGCAGCCGTTTGCATCCCCCCCAATGGTCCAAATGTGGAATCCCAAGCTTGCCGATATCATGGACAGCTTGAGAACATTCCACGATTTGAAAGACACATATACATTACATTACCAGGCAACTACTTTTTTCTATATTTACAACTTAGGTCAGCTACGCTGGCCTATGGAGTCCCCTTTGGAAACCCAACTACTGAGTCTTCCGATGATGTGATTTAGAAATACATTATTTGGACTCCAGAAAGGACTGATCTCCATAATATATAAACAACTTTTGGAAAGTTCATATTCTGAGCTAGCCATTAAAAAAGTATGGTCCACAGATCTAAGTGAATCTGAACATCAGCCCTCAGAACAGCCTCAATTCGTTGGGGCATGGACTCTACAAGGTGTCAAAATAAAATAAAATAAAATAAAATGTATTGGTCACATACACATGGTTAGCAGATGTTATTGTGAGTGTAGTGAAATGCTTGTGCTTCTAGTTCCGACAGTGCAGTAATATCTAGCAAGTAATGTCTAACAGTTCCACAACAAATATCTAATACACACAAATCTAAGTAAAGGAATGGAATAAGAATATATAAATATATGGATGAGCAATGCCATTGTCAGAGCGGCATAGGCTAAGATGCAATAGATAGTATAGAATACAGTATATACAGTTGGGAGAACAATTATTTGATACACTATCAATTTTGCAGGTTTTCCTACTTACAAAGCATGTAGAGGTCTGTATATGTTTCCTGTAGGTCTTGACCAGGTTTGCACACACTGCAGCAGGGATTTTGGCCCACTCCTCAATACAGACCTTCTCCAGATCCCTCAGGTTTCGGGGCTGTCGCTGGGCAATACGGACTTTCAGCTCCCTCCAAAGATGTTCTATTGGGTTCAGGTCTGGAGACTGGCTAGGCCACTCCAGGACCTTGAGATGCTTCTTACGGAGCCACTCCTTAGTTTCCCTGGCTGTGTGTTTCGGGTCGTTGTCATGCTGGAAGACCCAGCCACGACCCATCTTCAATGCTCTTACTGAGGGAAGGAGGTTGTTGGCCAAGATCTCGCGATACATGGCCCCATCCATCCTCCCCTCAATACGGTGCAGTCGTTCTGTCCCCTTTGCAGAAAAGCATCCCCAAAGAATGATGTTTCCACCTCCATGCTTCACGGTTGGGATGGTGTTCTTGGGGTTGTACTCATCCTTCTTCTTCCTCCAAACACGGCGAGTGGAGTTTAGACCAAAAAGCTCTATTTTTGTCTCATCAGACCACATGACCTTCTCCCATTCCTCCTCTGGATCATCCAGATGGTCATTGGCAAACTTCAGACGGGCCTGGACATGCGCTGGCTTGAGCAGGGGGACCTTCCGTGCGCTGCAGGATTTTAATCCATGACGGCGTAGTGTGTTACTAATGGTTGTCTTTGAGACTGTGGTCCCAGCTCTCTTCAGGTCATTGACCAGGTCCTGCCGTGTAGGTCTGGGCTGATCCCTCACCTTCCTCATGATCATTGATGCCCCACGAGGTGAGATCTTGCATGGAGCCCCAGACCGAGGGTGATTGACCATCATCTTGAACTTCTTCCATTTTCTAATAATTGCGCCAACAGTTGTTGCCTTCTCACCAAGCTGCTTGCCTATTGTCCTGTAGCCCATCCCAGCCTTGTGCAGGTCTACAATTTTATCCCTGATGTCCTTACACAGCTCTCTGGTCTTGGCCATTGTGGAGAGGTTGGAGTCTGTTTGATTGAGTGTGTGGACAGGTGTCTTTTATACAGGTAACAAGTTCAAACAGGTGCAGTTAATACAGGTAATGAGTGGAGAACAGGAGGGCTTCTTAAAGAAAAACTAACAGGTCTGTGAGAGCCGGAATTCTTACTGGTTGGTAGGTGATCAAATACTTATGTCATGCAATAAAATGCAAATTAATTACTTAAAAATCATACAATGTGAGTTTCTGGATTTTTGTTTTTGATTCCGTCTCTCACAGTTGAAGTGTACCTACTCAGTCTCCCGAGTGGCGCAGTGGTCTAAGGCACTGCATTGCAGTGCTAGCTGTGCCACTAGAGATCCTGGTTCGAATCCAGTCTCGGCCGTGACCGGGAGACCCATTGGGTGGTGCACAATTGGCACAGCGTCGTCCAGGGTAGGGGAGGGAATGGCCGACAAGGATGTAGCTCAGTTGGTGGAGCATGGCGTTTGCAACGCCAGGGTTGTCGGTTTGATTCCCACGGGGGGCCAGTATGAAATAATAATGTATGCACTCACTAACTGTAAGTCGCTCTGGATAAGAGCGTCTGCTAAATGACTAAAATTTAAATATGATAAAAATGACAGACCTCTACATGCTTCGTAAGTAGGAAAACCTGCAAAATTGGCAGTGTATCAAATACTTGTTCTCCCCACTGTATGTTCATTTTTTTTTACTTTCTCTTCTTTTAGGCCCACAGGGAAGGGGTGGTATGGGGAGTGTTTTCTCTGGGAGGGGGTGTGGGAGGGTGGATGTAAAAGCATCCTCGGTTGATAAGCAACCTTGGATGTTTAGGGGGGCGGATGGGTAGATAGAGATATGGGGGAGGGGGACTGACAACCAACCTGTTTGCTAGGCTGGGTGGGAAGGGGTGGAAAATGTGCGGGGGGTTGAACGGAGACATATTGGGCTGGGGGGAATGGGATGGGGAGTTAGGGGTATAGCCCACCTCTTTCTGTTTCTGTTTTCTTTACATACCAATTTTATTATTACAAAATCCTGTGTGATCAATATGATAATTTCTCTGTATGTATGTATGTATGCATGTATGTATTTTTTTTACTTTTTTTATATAGAGTGAGAGCCTACGTGTACATTTGAATAACACAACGTACCAAAGAGCATATTTGCCTTGAAGGAAGTCAGCACCGAGACAGAGAAATAAATAAGTAATTAATAAAGATGAAGTTATTTTCAAAGCGGAAGAGTCACTCAACCATCTACATTTCCTTAGCTACAGACTGTACATGTATGTCATACACTATATACAGTGCATTCGGAAAGTATTCAGACCCCTTTACTTTTTCCACATTTAGAGTCTTATTCTGAAATGGATTAAATACTGTTCTTTCCTCATCAATCTACACACAATACCCCATAATGACAAAGCAAAAACAGAGATGTTCGATCGGGTTCAAGTCTGGGCTCTGGCTGGGCCACTCAAGGACATTCAGAGTTTTGTCCCGAAGCCACTCCTGCATTGTCTTGGCTGTGTGCTTAAGGTCGTTGTCCTGTTGGAAGGTGAACCTTCGCCCCAGTCTGAGGTCCTGAGAGCTCTGGAGCAGGTTTTCATCAAGGATCTCTCTGCACTTTGCTACGTTCATCTTTCCCTCGATCCTGACTAGTCTCCCAGTCCCTGCCGCTGAAAAACATCCCCACAGCATGATGCTGCCACCACCATGCTTCACTGTAGGGATGGTGCCAGGTTTCCTCCAGACATGACACACAGGCCAAAGAGTTCAATCTTGATTTCATCAGACCAGAGAATCTTGTTTCTCATGGTCCGAGAGTCTTGAGGTGGCTTTTGGCAAACTCCAAGCGGGCTGTCATGTGCCTTTTACTGAGGAGTGGCTTCCGTCTGGCCACTCTACCATAAAGGCCTGATTGGTGGAGTGCTGAAGAGAGGGTTGTCCTTCTGGAAGGTTCTCCCATCTCCACAGAGGAACTCTGGAGCTCTGTCAGAGTGACCATCGGGTTCTTGGTCACCTCCCTGACCAAGGCCCTTCTCCCCTGATTGCTCAGTTTGGCTGGCGGTCAGCTCTTGGAAGAGTCTTGGTGGTTCCAAACTTCTTCCATTTAAGAATGATGGAGGCCACTGTGTTCTTGGGGACCTTCAATGCTGCAGACATTTTTTAGTACCCTTCCCCAGATCTGTGCCTCGACACAATCCCGTCTCGGATCTCTACGGACAATTCCTTCGACATCATGGCTTGGTTTTTGCTCTGACATGCACTGTCAACTGTGGGACCTTATATAGACAGGTGTGTGCCTTCCAAATCATGTGTAATCAATTGAATTTACCACAGGTGGACTCCAATCAAGTTGTAGAAACATCTCAAGGACGATCAATGGAAACAGGATGAACCATTTTAGAATAAGGCTGTAACGTAACAAAATGTGGAACAAGTGAAGGGGTCTGAATACTTTCTGAATGCACTGTATTTCATTAACTGGATGTCTTTAACCTCCCCTACAGCCCCTGCAATTGATAATGCAACCCTGGTGGACAATGCTTGTTTCAGTTCCTGAGATAAACTACGAACAGCATTGTGAGTGATGATGTCATTTAAAACAGTTTAATCTGAAATAACATAAAAGTAAAAGAATGAGCGCATGTTAGTAACATGGCTTCTCCGCAGTCCTCTCTGCCACTTGTGGCCTGATTTAAGGCCTGTTATTTTTATCCCCATAAATACATTGAGTCTGGGAGTGCCCCATGGTTTATTGGCTGCCTCTCTCTCTCTCTCTCTCTCTCTCTCTGTCTCTCTCTCACTCTCTCTCTCTCTCTCTCTCTCTCTCTCTCTCTCTCTCTCTCTCTCTCTCTCTCTCTCTGTCTCTCTGTCTCTCTGTCTCTCTGTCTCTCTCTCTCTCTCTCTCTCTCTCTCTCTCTCTCTCTCTCTCTCTCTCTCTCTCTCTGTCTCTCTCTCTCTCCCCAGTGGCCTGGCTTTACTAGAGGAGGGGTGTCATATAAACAGGGTAATATACCAGCCTGCCTTCTATGCACCGGGAAGCATTACCTACCGCTTTAATTCATTTTATCATGCAGAGACAGCCACAATTAATTCCCTGTGAAAAAATAGAGAAGGGGGAGGAAGGGAAAATATAACCCAAAGGAACCTAAAAGGTTGTTAGTTAGGATGCAACAGTGGAACTCCTTTGGATCAAAATGAGGGTGGATGTATTGGACTAGACTTTGTAAGAGCACTGGTGATCATGATGGAGTAGGTTAAAATGACCATTGGAGCAATGGCTGCTTAAACGTAGTTCTGAGAATCACTGGCTTTATTGGGTATCTGGTAACCAGATGATAACACAAACGGAACCAGTTTATCTGGGTTGATTAGCATAGGGATGCATGTTAAATTACTGCGTATCAACACATTGTCAACCGTCGCTAGCTGTGGCATTCCGATGTGATTATGAAATTAATCTTACAACTGGTCTAAGGCGATTGTGTGTGTTTTCTTCTTGGTGCGTCCTACATAAAGACGGATGAGTGAAAAGCTCATCGCTCTGCGTTAAGATGTGAGGAGACACAACTGTCCAATAAATACAGTCCAAGGATGAGAATAGCATTTGTCATCATTGTAACTGTCTCATTAGCCTCTACTAGCCCCCTTTTGATGGATACATGGTAGGGGTTTATAGCGGTAAAACAGTTAGACGAAAATGCAGTGTGCAGGAGAAACAGATAAATAATGGTGTGAAGGTGAGCACCATCCATCTGTACGTTGTCCATTTTAGGACACACTTTGAGTCTATCTCAGTAAGAGTTGAGTCATTTTCAGTAGGAGTTGTGTCAGCAGGAGTTTTGTCATCTGGAGTTGTGTATCTATCTATCTATCTATCTATCTATCTATCTATCTATCTATCTATCTATCTATCTATCTATCTATCTATCTATCTATCTATCTATCTATCTATCTATCTATCTATCTATCTATCTATCTATCTATCTATCTATCTATCTATCTATCTATCTATCTATCTATCTATCTATCTATCTATCTATCTATCTATCTATCTATCTATCTATCTATCTATCTATCTATCTATCTATCTATCTATCTATCTATCTATCTATCTATCTATCTATCTATCTATCTATCTATCTATCTATCTATCTATCTATCTATCTATCTATCTATCTATCTATCTATCTATCTATCTATCTATCTATCTATCTATCTATCTATCTATCTATCTATCTATCTATCTATCTATCTATCTATCTATCTATCTATCTATCTATCTATCTATCTATCTATCTATCTATCTATCTATCTATCTATCTATCTATCTATGAATAATGATGAATATTGTTAACAGATGATGTGTCACGATGATGCTGGAGATATTCAAGAGAACAATACCATTCCTTGTCTCGTGTGGCTCAGTTGGTAGAGCATGGCGCTTGCAACACCAGCGTTGTCATACTTGTCCTACGGGCGGCCAGTATGAAAAAGTATACACTTACTGCTGTAAGTCGCTCTGGATATGAATGACTGTAATGAAGCTTACATTCTTTGGGGGACAGCAGGGCCACGTTCGGTAGCCAAATGTTGTCGAACATTACAGATAGAAATGCCACGAATAGAGCCGATGTGATACCTTATTCTACCAGCTTTGCTTACTCCACTGTCTCTGCCTCCTTACTAGGCTCAAACCAGTGGTACTACGATCGCAAAGACGTGTGACAGCCCGCCAGGACGCAACGTTTTGAAATGTTCAAATATAAATATGCTATGTAGAACAAACACCTCTCTCTGACATGTAGAATATGGAATAACGGTGGCTCTATTCGTGTGATCTAGCTGCAATGTTTGACAATGTTTGGCTACCGAACATGGCCCTAGATAGATAGATAGATAGATAGATAGATAGATAGATAGATAGATAGATAGATAGATAGATAGATAGATAGATAGATAGATAGATAGATAGATAGATAGATAGATAGATAGATAGATAGATAGATAGATAGATAGATAGATAGATAGATAGATAGATAGATAGATAGATATTCTAGAATCATGCTCATATTTTAAATGACCATAAAAATTATAATAATAAAAATAACTCCTGCTGACTCAACTATAACTGACAAAAGTCCCGATGACACAACTCCCGACGACACAACTCTTGATGACACAACTCTTGCTGACACAACTCCTACTGAGATCAATTCAACTCTTACTGAGATCGACTCAAGTCTTACTGAGACAGAGAGCGTCCTAAAATGGACACCTTACATCAGTCCCTAGTGGGAGCGACTGCAGAGCTGATCTGCCAGCGCTAGTGGAGTGGGACAGGCAAAGAGCAGACAAATGGCATGTACTTGACACCTCTATGTGTTACAAGAAGAATAACATTAATGTTCGATCACAGCAAAATGACATGTATGCCATAAATGGGAGTTTTTGACTGCCAAACGGTATGAAGTGCTCAGTCATATACGACAACGTTGAAGTTGTATTATACAGTGTCTGACAGCTGAGATTACATGACTTTCTAGCCTTTTGAAAGCTTGAGAAGGTTTTTATTTGACATAGAGTAAATCCCTTTGGACAAAGCCAGTAAAGTGGCTACTCTGGTTTTCTTATTCAGCTTATAGATGTGTATCACATCTAATGAATGTGATTTTGGTTGGCATTCTCTATGACCTTAGACGAGACAGAAAAGTTACCCTGGGTAAGTTTTAGATTTAAATTTAGATCAAGACAAATAACGGCAAGGGACCCCATCCAGTCAAAGTCATAATTGAAGTGTCGTTCAAAAGAGGGAGAGATGAGCACAGAGTTGTTTTACATTACAGCTCAGCTCTCCAAAGTTCACAAGTGCAGCCATTTTGGGGAAAAACAAACAGCCTGAAGAACAAAGAAAGCTCTGTCACACACGGGGCAGCCCAAGCTTGAACTTATTCACTTCCTCAGTGGGAGGCCCTAGTCTTGGAAAATAATGCGCTCTTTGGGGTCAACCAGTGAAGGGTGCTTGTTTACATGCTATTTAGATGTTCTTTCTCTTCATCCTTAAATATTCTTCCCCTCATTCCACTCTGTCACGTCATCTGATGTTCAAAAAGGGATTCTTTAGAAATATGATCTGCATTCACACAAATAAGCAACCCAATTAGTGTACCGGCGGCAGCTGAGTTGTTTGGGAGACATGTTTTAATTCTCCCTGAAAGGAATGTTAGAGACTGGTTGCAAAATAACCTTTTGGAGACCCTGCAGAGAGAATAATGTATTCAATATCCAATGGCACATCACTGGCGAATGTGAGATAATGAGTATTTGGGGGTGTTCCTCCCGTTGAGCATTAATTTGCCAGTCCTTCATTGGAAAGCCCCCGCAGCTCAGAGAGGGAGGATAAGCATGCCAGTGATATTATGGGCAGTTGTCTTGTCCTATAATTGACCATCGTCTGATCCCACACTCAAATTACAGTAATGAGCTGAGTTGTTTCTCTTCACCATGTTAATTTACCTCCCCTTGATGATGAACTCACTCACACAAACTGTAGACCTCTAGTATCTACCTATCAAAACAACATGACGTGTAATTGATCACGCTGTCATCAGTAGCCTACTGTAATGTTGTTGTGACAGAGTATGATGTAATTAAGCAATAAAGCCCAAGGGGATGTGGTATATGGCCAATATACCACGGCTAAGGGCTGTTGTTATTCACGAGTGCCTGGATACAGCCTTTAGCCGTGGTATATTGTCCAACTGCCTTAATGTTGCTGGACCCAGGAAGAGTCAGCTAATGGGGATCCTTAATAAATACAAAATATACCACAAACCCCCGAGGCGCTATTATAAACTGGTTACCAACGTAATTAGAGCAGTAAAAATAAATATTTTGTCATACCTGTGGTATATGGCCTGATATATCATGGCTGTCGGCCAATCAGCATTCAGGGCTCAAACCACCCAGTTTATAATGCCAGATATAATACATGGACCTGGTTTTCACTGCCTACATTCTAAAGTGATGAGGTTTTTGAGGTTATTCCAATATAGGTAGACATACGCTTCATACACAACTGTCTGTAAAACTCTGAAACAATCATGAGCAAATAACTACAGCTAAGATAATTCAGACTTACTTTCCTTAGACATACTTCCCGGAAAACGACTTGCCCTAAAACTACAGGAAACCTGCAATTAAAAAAAGGTGAAAATATGAAGGAATAAATATTACCATTAGGAAATCTGAATTGACCCGAAAGGCAAACAGATTTGATTAATTTAATGCTTGACTGGCAAGCCTGAGCTTTCACTTCCAAACTAAATGAGAAAAGTACATATTTGAAAAACATGATGTAAGGTTTTTCAAAGCTGTCAGGCAGTGGTGTAAATCCATTAGCAGTACATGGCAGAGAAATCCACTGACAACGTCTTCTTTTCCCCATCTTCCTCTCGATGATTCATGCTACAATTACACGTCTGGCTGAAAGATATCACATTTGATCAAGTCTCTGCTCTTAGATGTTGGAGGTTTGTCAGCTATCATTGGAGTAATATTGAGCAGTTATCTCTAAAGCGCCAAGACAAAGTACAAGACGTCAATCATTTTAGAGATGCTGGCTGAGGAGTAAAAAGCTGGAATATTGTATTTAGTCCTTCTTTAAAGTGAATAAGTGTGATTATGTGGAACTTTAGGAGTAATTTCTGCTTTTAAAAACAGAACATAATAGCACTGTATGTCTAATGAGTGTTTCTATTCTGGGTGTTTGTTGAAATTGAGGCCCTTTTATTAGGTCTTCCTTGGAGTTGGATGAGAAGATGCCACTGTTATTTGTCTTGGTTATATTACAGTTTTTCTGAATTGCTAAAACACTAAACCCCATTCTCTGAACCAAATGCGCAGTGGCCTAAACCCATTTGTCGAATCAATCACTCTTTTTGGAAAACTCTAAACACATTCTCACTGTACACATGAAGCACTGTACACATGAAGCAAGTGTACAGATTACCCTTTGAGCGCAACTCAGAAAGGGTCAAAGATCTACGATTTCAGTATGTGCAAGTAAGTGTACACTCAGACACTTTCAGCGCTGATGCTTACAGTACAATGCTATGCTACTAGCCTACTGTTACTGTAAACTGCACTATATTGTAGTGTATGTAAATCAGGAGTGCATACAAATGCACTATTGCAGAAGTCTGTCTTTCTGTATCACTTACTAAACTACTTATTTATATATGTTTATATATAGAGAGTGTTTGAATTGCATTCCATGGAAAGGCCCCATGAATACATTTTTGTAGATGAAGCAGGGTTCAATCTGGCGAAGAGGAGAGGCAGGAACATAATTGGCCAACGTGCCATTGTGGAAGTCCCTGGCCAGCGTGGTGGCAATGTCACCCTTTGTGCAGCCATAAGTAATCATGGGGTTCTCCACCGTCATGCAACCCTGGGGCCATATAACACTGAACATCTTCTTACATTTCTGGGTGGTCTACGGGATGTTTTGTTTGAGCGTGAGCAGCAGGATCATCAGCAGGCAGTGCATCCTGTCTATGTCGTGGTTTGGGACAATGTCAGCTTTCACCGTGGTGTCCGGATACGCGAGTGGTTCCAATATACAGCCCTTTCCTCAACCAAATATAATAATTTTTCTCTGCGTGGCGGTGTAAGGTCTATGACCGAAACCCATGTACTAGGGAAAATCTCTTACAGGCAATGGAATTGGCCTGGGGTGACATAGGTGTGGAGTGTTGTCAAGGCTGGATCCGGCACAACAGAGGGTTTTTCCCCCGTTGCCTGGCAAGGGACAACGTTGCCTGTGATGTGGACGAAGTCCTCTGGCCGGAACCAGCACAAACACGTGATGCTGAGGCTTTTCATTTAGAGTTTTCTTTATTCTTTGGGCTTTTGCAGTTGGACTACTGTATTTTTATGCAAGTGCTGAATATACATTTACATTTTAGTTATTTAGCAGACGCTCTTATCCAGAGCGACTTACACGAGCAATTAGGGTTAAGTGCCTTGCTCAAGGGCATGTCGACAGATTTTTCACCTAGTTGGCTCGGGGATTAGAACCAGCAACCTTTCAGTTACTGGCACAACGCTCTTAACCACTAAGCTACTATTCAATACTGTATTACTTGCAGTACTTACAATATATTCACTGTACTAAGTTGTGATTACTATACTTTTTGTTTTAATTGCGAAATGCGTTTACTATATACAATAAATTAAAAAAATCTGTAACTACATGCCCTGGACACTGTGTTCTCAATTTTTTTATGTAGTGTCTAATGAACGCTCTGTAGTGTTTATATATTGACTGGCTGTGTGTATGATCTGAAAGCATTGTTTGATTTTGAGCACAGATTAAATGGTTTTGAGGCGATTGTTTGATTTTACCAGAAGAGTCAGGGGTTTTGTGAATGTAGTTTGAAGATTTGGTTTTGAGAAAATGGGTGAAGGTTTCAAGAAATGTGTCTTAGCAATCGAGAAACTGTAGTTCAAATGTACAGGTTAAAATATAATTGTTTGGTACATCGATAAAATTGCTTTGAGTGCTGAGAGAGATTTTTGCTTTTAAAAATTATATGAATGACAAATCTTGATTGCACATTTTCTTTGTTACGTCCTACTAAAATATAGCCTGTAATTGCTCCATTTGCTAGCTGTGGCATTCAGAGAGAGAGCGAGAGAGAGCGAGAGAGAGAGGCAGCACAGCACATGACCTGGCTTTAACCAGCTGGAGAAGAGGGATGAATTAAGCATGTTAACATCAACTGTCTGACAGCTGTTCATACAGACAGACAGACACACACACACACACACACACACTATTGCTAGCATTATCTCCAAGCAATGTAGTACTACACACTACAATACATTTAATCTACATGCTGACCGTGATTTCAGAAGGACTTTAATAGATGGGAGGGTGGGTCTTCCATTAGCTATCCCCAGCCAGCCCAGCAGTCCAGTCCAATCTGTCCAGCAGGTGTCACTGTGGTGCTGGAGAGGCCCACGAACCAGCACTCTGTCTGAGGAGCCAGAGAAGCTGGGAGTCTCATAAACACGTTCACAGAACAGCCCACTCTTAACAGATGCCCCATGTGAAATAATTTAAACAGTAAAACAGCTCATCCTTGGAGTGTGATACATGTGTACCTTCAGCATGGCATTCCCAGGCCTTCATTCCTGGCCCTCAGTCATCCACGCAGGGACAATGAATATGTATAATTTCAAGGTTTTCTCTGGGTAGAATGGGCACTGTTTAATCGTGGCAGTGCTAGCTGTTGAGTGTTGCAGGTAAGGGATGTGTTAAACTAATTGGGATGTATTTTCTCTATGTGGGGTATACAGTGGTATGTGCAAGGCTACAGTGTAGCAGTGGTGTGCTGCGGTCTTGTTTCTGGTGGTGCAGTGAAAAGAGACATGCAAAGACTATGGGAAGGCCCATTCCATTGCTCTGCACTGAAACAGCTGTGTGTTCCAGTGATAGCATTCCTGCACCCATACGACAGTCGCTTTCCCTCTGTCCTCAAATAGCTCTGCTCTGAGAATGGATGATTAGAGTAATTAGCTTCCAATGCCAGACATTGTCTTCCATGCCAATCAGAGGCAGACTGTGTCAGTTTCCAAACCATACAGAGGGCTGGGGGTTTTGTCACGTTCACAGGGTGACAGAGCTCTGGCAGGAGCTGTCTGTTTACATAACGCAGAGTTGTGACCACATCAGTCTCTGGTCAACACTGATGAGCTAATGGGGCCTATTGGGCCCTGCCGTCAGCAAGATGGGGAGAGGGACAGGAAGGAGAGAGCGAGAGGGTGGAGAGAGAGAGGGTGGGGAAGAGAGAGACAGAGAGAAATAGAAAGGAAGTGTGGGAGAAGAAGAATGGCTGCCAGAGACAGAGGGAGAGAGGATGGGATAGAGAGAAAGAGCGAGAGGATAGGGATAGATAAAGAAAGGATGGGACAGAGAGAATTGGATAGATACACTGCTGGGGAGAGAGAGATCCAAGGAGAGAGAGAGAGAGGGGGCGAGGGGGAGGGGTCAAACCAAAGGAAATCAATGTAGTTCCCTCTTGCCGTGCTTCTCAGGCATGGGCATGATTAAGTTAATTGGTTAATGATCATAGAGCCTGGGCTTGTGCCTAATCCTCCTGTGTGTTAGCCCCTTGTGACTTTGGCTCTGAGACTTCAGAGGGAGAATTAGACACTCTAGATGCTTCCATAACATATACTCACACAGTCAGAGAGACAGCTACACACATACATATACATAGAGTATGTGTTCTAGCCCCAGAGAGCAAACTTGATGGTTTGGAGACCACTGAAGAGTCTAGATGTTTCCATAAAACAAGCAAGGTTACAGATGAACAAACCCTCTCTCTCTCTTCCTAATTTTCTCTCTTCTAGGACCTATGAGATAAAGTCATGTATAACTTGCACTATTAAAGGAGTTATTTATACACTGAGTGTACAAATCTCTTTCCATGACATAGACTGACCATGGGAATCCAGGTGAAAGCTATGATCCCTTATTGATGCCACCTGTTAAATCCACTTCAATTAGTGAGTGGCGCAGTGGTCTAAGGCACTGCATCGCAGTGCTAGCTGTGCCACTAGAGATCCTGGTTCGAATCCAGGCTCTGTCGCAGCCGGCCGCGACTGGGAGACTCATGGGCGGCGCACAATTGGCCTATCGTTGTCCAGGGTAGGGGAGGGAATGGCTGGCAGGGATGTAGCTCAGTTGATAGAGCATGGTGTTTGCAACGCCAGGGTTGTGGGTTCAATTCCCACGGGGGACCAGTTTGAAAAATAAAAATAAAAGACAAAAAAATATATATATGTATTCACTAACTGTAAGTCGCTCTGGATAAGAGCGTCTGCTAAATGACTAAAATGTAAGGGGAGGAGACAGGTTAAAGAAAGATGTGTAAGCCTTAAGACAATTGAGACATGGATTGTGTATGTGTGCCATTCAGAGGGTGAATGGGTAGGACAAAATATTTAAGTGCCTTTGAACAGGGTATGGTAGTGTGTATCAAGAATGGTCCACCACCCAAAGTGCTTCTAGCCAACTTAACACAACTGTGGGAAGCATTGGAGTCAACATGGGCCAGCATCCCTGTGGAACACTTTCGACACCTTGAGTCCATGCCCTGACGAATTGAGGCCGTTCTGAGGGCAAAAGAGGGTGCAACTCAATATTAGGAAGGTTCCTAATGTTTTGTCCACTCAGTGTATGTTAGTGTTCCTGCAATAAGATTTATATTGGAAAAACATCCCGAGCCTTGAAAGTGCGCCTTGGAAAACATAAATCCGCTATCAGATGTCAAGATATCAGCTCGCCAGTTGCGAGGCACTGTATAGAACAAAATCACTCTATAAATGAATTGTGTTGCGTCAGGATCTAAAAAGTTCATCCACCACGCAGAGGAGGTGATTATGACGACAAATTACTCCAAAGAGAAGCCATGTGGATATATAAATTAAATTCCGTATCCCCACATGGTTTAAACGAAGAACGATATTTCACCTCCTATAGGCCATATTTAGACTGTTATACAAGAACACTGTTCAAATCAGATTTTGCATATCATTTATGAGCCCCACATATTTATGAATGGTCGAGCCTGATGTCCTTTGTGGTAAGCTATCTCATGAATTGACATAATGTATCCAAGTGAGCGGACACATAAGGCAATTCCTTCATGAATGGTTCACGCCTGATGCCCACAATTGCCCTTCGTGCCCGCTCCCATACCCTATAATTCTGTATTTCTTTGTGACTGTAACTTGTATACAGGTAGACTAGAGAAGCCACATCCCTGATTGGCAGATAAGTGGCAACCCTGATTAGAAGCACCTGCTGCTCATCGGTTGCTCACCTGTGTTCACTACAAATGCTGTTTTGAAGGCTGCAAAGCTGAAACGTCAGTGTACGCTGTCCCTGATGCAGTGAAAATAATAATAATAAAAAAAATGAAGTAAGCTTTATGCGAGATCTTTTTGAGTGCGGACCCATCAGACGTTTTTATTTATTATTTTCTGTCTCTAACACACACACTAATGGATGCACACACACACACGCTTGCACACATGCATTCCTTGTTGTGTATTTCTACAGTGCCTTGCAAAAGTATTCATCCCCCTTGGCGTTTTTCCTATTTTGGTGCATTACAACCTGTAATTTAGATGGCTTTTTATGTGGATTTCATGTAATGGACATATACAAAATAGTCAAAATTGGTGAAGTGAAATGAAAAAAATAACTAAAAAATTAATAACGGAAAAGTGGTGCGTACATACTGTATGTTTTCACCTCCTTTGCTATGAAGCCCCTAAATAAGATCTGGTGCAACCAATTACCTTCAGAAGTCCCATAATTAGTTAAATAAAGTCCACCTGTGTGCAATCTAAGTGTCACATGATCTGTCACATGATCTCAGTATATATACACCTGTTCTGAAAGGCCCCAGAGTCTGCAACACCACTAAGCAAGGGGCACCACCAAGCAAGCGACACCATGAAGACCAAGGAGCTTTCCAAACAGGTCAGGGCCAAAGTTGTGGAGAAGTACAGATCAGGGTTGGGTTATAAAAAAAATATCAGAAACTTTGAACATCCCACGGAGCACCATTAAATCCATTATAATAAATTGAAAGAATATGGCACCAAAACAAACCTGCCAAGAGAGGGCCGCCCACCAAAACTCACGGACCAGGCAAGGAGGGCATTAATCAGAGAGGCAACAAAGAGACCAAAAGATAACCCTGAAGGAGATTGGAGTATAATAATAATATGCCATTTAGCAGACGCTTTTATCCAAAGCGACTTACAGTCATGCGTGCATACATTATTTTTTTTGTGTATGGGTGGTCCCGGGGAACGAACCCACTACCTTGGCATTACAAGCGCCGTGCTCTACCAGCTGAGCTACAGAGGACCATAGTATCTATCCATAGGATCACTTTAAGCCGTACACTTCACAGAGCTGGCTTCATGAAAGAGTGGCCAGAAAAAAGCCATTGCTTTTGTTCGCAAAAAGGCATGTGGGAGACTCCCCAAACATATGGAAGAAGGTGCTCTGGTCAGATGAGACTAAAATTTAACTTTTGGGCCATCAAGGAAAACGCAATGTCTGGCGCAAACCCAACACCTCTCATCACCCCAAGAACACCATCCCCACAGTGAAGTATGGTGGTGGCAGCATCATGCTGTGGGGATGTTTTTCATCGGCAGGGACTGGGAAACTGGTCAGAATTGAAGGAATGATGGATGGCGCTAAATACAGGGAAATTCTTGAGGGAAACCTGTTTCAGTCTTGTGGAGATTTGAGACTGGGACAGAGGTTTACCTTCCAGTAGGACAATGACCCTAAGCATACTGCTAAAGCAACACTTGAGTGGTTTAAGAGGAAACATTTAAATATCTTGGAATGGCCTAGTCAAAGCCCAGACCTCAATCCAATTGAGAATCTGTGGCATGACTTAAAGATTGCTGTACACCATCGGAACCCATCCAACTTCAAGGAACTGGAGCAGTTTTGCCTTGAAGAATGGGCAAAAATCCCAGTGGCTAGTTGTGCCAAGCTTATACAGACATAGCCCAAGAGACTTGCAGCTGCAATTGCTGCAAAAGGTGGCTCTACAAAGTATTGACTTTGGGGGGGTGAATAGTTATGCACGCTCAAGTTTTCTGTTTTTTATGTCTCATTTCTTGTTTGTTTCACCCCAAAAAATATTTTGCATCTTCAAAGTGGTAGGCATGTTGTGTAAATCAAATGATACAAACCCCCCAAAAAATCAATTTTAATTCCAGGTTGTAAGGCAACAAAATAGGAAAAATGCCAAGGGGGGTGAATACTTTCGCAAGCCAGTGCAAACCTAAGGTACTGCAGTATCTACTGTATACAGTATTCACTGTATGAATGAATTAATGAATTAATAAATTAATGAAGTACATTTTATTTCTGTGTCAAGTAGCCAGTTGGCAACCCATCCCTTACGGGATTAATTGACACATAAACAAACTTTACAATAATTCACTGTGATAATTCGGGGATTTTAATAATTCTTCCTGTGTTCTGTGCAATGTGCATCTCATGAAGAGTGAAAAATAAATCAATAAATAATAGTAAATAAGGTTATCCAAGTAATGAATAAAACCCTAGAGCAGTAAAAATAATACAAATGAATACAGATAAATGAAACGAAAGGCAAATAATTTTAGTTTTAAGTGTCCGTGACTTTTTCCACATTTTGTTACGTTACAGCCTTATTCTAAAATTGATTAAATTGTTTTTTCCCCTCATCAATCTACACACAATACCCCATAATGACAAAGCAAAAACAGGTTTTTAGAATTTCTTTCACATTTATTCAAAATAAAAAACGTAAATATCGCATTTACATAAGTATTCAGACCCTGTACTCAGTACCTTTTTGAAGCACCTTTGGCAGTGATTACCACCTTGAGTCTTAATGGGTATGATGCTACACGTTTGGCACACCTGTATTTGGGGAGTTTCTCCCGTTCTTCTCTGCATATCCTCTCTCGCTCAGTTTGGGTGTGGAACGTCGCTGCACAGCTATTTCCAGGTCTCTCCAGAGATGTTCGAACGGGTTCAAGTCCGGACTCTGGCTGGGCCACTCAAGGATATTCAGAAATGTGTCCCAAAGCCACTCCTGCGTTGTATTGGCTGTTTGCTTAGGGTCGTTGTCCTGTTGGAAAGTGAATCTTCACCCCAGTCTGAGGTCCTGAGCGCTCTGGAGCAGGTTTTCATCAAGCATCTCTCTGTACTTTGCTCTGTTCATCTTTCCCTCGATCCTGACTAGCCTCCCAGTCCCTGCCGCTGAAAAACATCCCCACAGCATGATGCTGCCACCACCATGCTTCACCGTAGGGATGGTGCCAGGTTTCCTCCAGACGTGACGCTTGGCATTCAGGCCAAAGAGTTCAAGCTTGGTTTCATCAGACCAGATAATCTTGTTTCTCATGGTCTGAGAGTCCTTTAGGTGCCTTTTGGCAAATTCCAAGCGAGCTTTCATGTGCCTTTTACTGAGGAGTGGCTTCCATCTGACCACTCTACCATAAAGGCCTGAATGGTGAAGTGCTGAAGAGATGGTTGTCCTTCTGGAAGGTTCACCCATCTCCACAGAGGAACTCTGGAGCTCTGTCAGAGTGACCATCGGGTTCTTGGTCACCTCCCTGACCAAGGCCCTTCTCCCCCTTCTTCCATTTAAGAATGTTGGAGGCCACCGTGTTCTTGGGGACCTTCAATGTTGCAGAAATGTTTTGGTACCCTTCCTCAGATCTGTGCCTCAACACAATCCTGTCTCGGAGCTCTACGGACAATTCTTTCGACCTCATGGCTTGGTTTTTGCTCTGACATGCACTGTCAACTGTGGGACCTTATATAGACAGGTGTGTGCCTTTCCAAATCATGTTCAATCAATTGAATTTAACACAGTTGGACTCCAATCAAGTTGTAGAAACATCTCAAGGATGATCAAAGGAAACAGGATGCTGAATTTCGAGTCTCTTAGCAAGGTGTCTGAATAGTTATGTAAATAAGGTATTTCTGTTTTTTATTTTTAATACATTTGCAAAAATTTCTAAAAACCTGTTTTCACTTTACAACAATTATATTTTATTTGTTTTTACTCCTGAACTGCCTCTACCCTCAACCTCTCCGATCATTTTCATGATGTCCATCTGGTTTGCTTCTATATGCCATATATTTCTAACTGTGCTCTTTCACAAAAGCTCTCAACCTATGGGGAGGCTTATGGGGAGATAATAAGGCCCTGTGCCTTTCATATAAAACACACATAGTTACACACAGTTACACACACACACACACACACACACACAGAGAATGTCAGTGAACTCTGATGTGCCATCTCTAAGTGCTAACAGCACTGTTGAAGGTGCTGAAGAATGGTGATGGAGGATGAGCCTGGCTGTCAGCTTGCTGCTCACTATCAAACCTTCCCATAGTGCTCTCTGGGAGAACATCAGGCCCGCTATATCACATTAGCCAATCACAGCCCTCCATGAGGCACCGGACTGCCCAACTGAGAATAACCAATTCATATTAATTTGGTTTCAATAACAGTCTTTTGACTTTCTGTTGTCATATACTGTATTTCCATAAGCAATATGTTATTGACGTTTTTGGAGATGTTGACTTTGTTTTTCTATATTTTTATTTATTTATTTGTACTTTTACCCCTTTTTCTCCCCAATTTCATGATATCCAAATGGTAGTTATAGTCTTGTCCCATCGCTGCAACTCCCCTACGGACTCGGGAGAGGCGAAGGTCGAGAGCCATGCGTCCTCCGAAACACAACCCTGCCAAGTCACACTGATTCTTGACACACTGCTCGCTTAACCTGGAAGCCAGCCGCACCAATGTGTCAGAGGAAACACTGTCCAGCTGGCGACCGTAGTCAGCTTGCAGGCATGGAGTCGCTAGAGCGCGATGGGACAAGGAAATCCTGGCGGGCCAAACCCTCCCCTAACCGGGACAACGTTGGGCTAATTGTGCACCGCCTCATGGGTCTCCCAGTCACGGCCGACTGTGACACAGCCTGCGATCGAACCCGAGTCTGTAGTGACGCAGTGCCACTCGGGAGCCCCTTTTTTTTTTTTTTTATTGTTGTTGATGTTGTTGTTGTTTTTTTGCAGCGTTACTCCGATAGGCTGATGTAATGATTTACCCAGGATGTCCATCCTCTGTCATTATACAGGAATACCAAGGTGTGCCTAAACCATATTGAAGTCAGACACACAACAAACATATCTGAGCTATTAGCTTCTGTGGATGGCATGTTTAGGTCTGACCAAGTATAGACCTAGCTAAATCACTTTCCCAAGCTTAGATAAACATCCCTTCATGGCTCAAAGAGGAGACTGATTTATTTGTCTGTTTATTTATAGCATGGCACAAAGAAAGCACAGCTGAAGGATGAGGGCATGTAGAGCTTCCCAACACCAACTGCATAATAGCTCAATTTGATGGATTCATTTGCACATGGCTGTGTGTGTGCGCGCACGCGTGTGTGTGTGTGTGTGTGCATGCGTGCATGCCTGCATATGTATGTTTATACATGTGTATTCATAACCTTGATTTTATTTATCCCATGAAGAAGGATGTCTCATTCCCCTCACGTACATGAGCAAACAGCGATCTAAACACCTACACACTACAACATGATACTAGGGTCTGTTGGGATGTGCTTTCTCCTCCAACTAGACAGGCTGTCATCTTCTCTCTGAGAATGAAGCCTATATGTGACTACAGGAGCACCTTTTACAAGGCAGGGTTACAGGTTGAGCCCCTCATAAACCCATTGGGGTTAATAGTTGAGATGAGATTGCTGGAAAGCTGAGCGGTATCATGGAAATGTTCCTTTAACCTCTGCGACTTCCGGATTTCAGTGCATGTCAGATTTATTGTGAAGGGCACCCATGTCTGTAGCCTATGGTGGTGTGTGTCCTACTCCAGCATCTCGCCTGACAGAGAGGCGTGTGGAGAAGGCGTGTGCTGTGCTGCATGTGGCCTCTCTGCGTGTGCAGAGACAGACCACTGGATTGTCATTGTCACTCACATATTATATCCTCCCTGTTAGTTTATAGCCCAGTCAGCCATGTGTTCCTGCATGGTAAGTGACGATATTACAGGCTACCTGAAGAGCCACATATCAATCTGGGGTATATTTCTTGACATTGTTATGGGATTACTTATCTGTATGTACATCAGTTTTGTGTGCAAGTATACAGTACATCACTCCTGTGCAAGTGTGTGTGTGTGTGTGTGTGTGTGTGTGTGTGTGTGTGTGTGTGTGTGTGTGTGTGTGTGTGTGTGTGTGTGTGTCTGTGCGTGTGTCCTGGCAGCAGCATTTACATGGCTGAACTGCTGCAGTTCTTGTTGTGTTATCATATCATCCACCAGCATATTGTATGAACATGCGTCTCGTACCCACTGGTGCAGTTGTACCGTAGGTGTGTTAATCATATTACCACCCAGCACACATACTGTACTGTATGCACATGAACTGTGTGTATAGTATACCCATGGGACTGGTGTTTCTCAGTGCCTTCTTACACAGTAATCACCACAATATACTCCAGATAAAGCTGAGCGTCTGATAACAGCGGGGGTGGGGTGGGGTGGGGTGGGGTGGTGGTCGCTACACACATTGACATTAGGAGTACACAACGCCAGGGTTGTGGGTTCGATTCCCACGGGGGGACAGTATGAAAAAATGTATGCACTCACTAACTGTAACTCGCTCTGGATAAGAGCGTCTGCTAAATGACTAAAATGTAAATGTAAAATATGTTAGTGTATATGAGGTGTGTGTGTTTGTAACTAACAGTACTCATTAGACTGTAAAAATAGAAAGTCTCAAAACACCATGCTTGTGTAATGAAACCATGAAAAGTAGTGCCCCTAAGCTGAGATCTGGTGTTTGGAGGGCATTTGAATGTAAACCCAGTCTAAGTGTTTTAATACACAGTGTGGTTTAAAACAGAATAGAAGTACTCTGAAACACCTAAAGTGGTTCTTCAACCAGAATATTGGTGTTTTTAAGAGAGTGTTGTGAAAACACTTTTTGGGGGTTCAATGCATGTAAAATGTAGCATCAGAACACAAAAACTGTGTTTCTCATACAATCAATGGTTTAGAAATGGCAAATGGCTTATAGCCTAAATATTGATTGGTGATAAGGGCCTATGGATAATATTTTTTGTGGAATTCCACCTTTACTTTTTCAATCCTTTATTTAGACAGATTAGAAATAGGAGGGGCAGTAAAATGTTACATTTCATTGAACTTTTCTTGCAGTTCAACCTCCAGTTAGTGCTGGTGGTTTGAACACTGCTTGACAATGCCTGCCAAAACAGTATAAAATGGCAAATGATTACATACATAAAACAATGGTAAACATTAAGACACTTCAGAAAAAGGGATCTAATTCTGCACTAAACAGGACTCGAAACACCAAAATAATGTTTTCAATCTTTTCTGTTAGTGCTCCAAGTCCCTAGCAAGGTGTTGCACAACACTTGATTAAGTTGTGTTACAACACACCATGTAATGTTTCAAAATATCTCAGGATGATGTGTTTCAATACTCCAGCAAAGATAAGGTTTCATCTCCTTCAAGTTAGTGGCAGCTCAGTTGCCAGTAGTTATGGTGTTACAAATACTTCATTTTAAACAGTGTAGGGTACCTTGATGGTGCTCTTGTAGGCCGGCCCAACCCCCGACCTCACTTTTATCAACACTCTATGCAAAAGTTGTATTGTCTTCTCAGGAATTCAGCCTTCTCTGTGTTGCTCTCCATAATCCCCATTCTGTCACACCTCTGGGTAGTAGAGGTGATGTTGTCTTTACATCCTGTAGGTCTGATATCTGATTGGAGGTTAACATTACAGTAATACTATTGGTCAACAACTCAGATTTTTTATACAAAGAGTCAGGTGTTATAAAAGCGTCTCAGATTCATTGTCTCTTTCTCTTTTGTTCCTGACCTGCTCTGGTGAGATACACTCGCTCTCTCTCTCTTCCCCAGGGACTAAGCTATGACTTCTCTCCCACTCTCCCTGTCTGATCATGCCTAGAATAATGCCTTCTAATGCTTGTTAATGCTTTGTAACTTAAGCTTTATGCCTCAAACTATATGTGATTTAATTCACTTTACAAAGTTAATTAAATATCTGGCTTTGATATACACAATTCTTAGTCCTTTCTTAATGATTTATTCCTGTAACTCATCAATAGTCCTGCTTGCATATTGCCAAATCATCCTTATGGAGTCAGATAAACATTTTAATAGACTTTGTTCATTTTAATTACATAGTCTGATTATGGGTCGCATGTGAGGTATACTGCACTTATATAATATACACATATAGTATATCAAATGTTACCACACTACTCTCTCTCTACCTTGATGGCCGTGACACATCTATGAATCCATTTGTCTATGTCAACCTTGGCCATGGACATCTACAGGTAGGATAGGGGGCAAGAAAGATGGAAGGGAGAGAGAAATGAGATGAGGAGAGAGAGTTGAAGATGATGGGAGGGAAAGGCAAAAGGAAAGAGGAGCAAATTATTTTCAAATAAGCATCTATCGCTTTCCAGCCATAAGCATTAGTGGCTGTTGACTTGTGTATTATGCCTTTCAAGGGTCAATAAGTCTGGGCTGTGAAGAAGAGAGAGTTGAAATAACAAAGAGACAGAAAAAAGCATTAACCTGTTTTAAAGTGGAGGAATTGGCCTGGGTCTATATCAACATTGGGTTCCTCCATGCATGCCTTCTGGTCCATGACCTGACTCTCAAATGTAGCATCTGGTAGTTCCAAACTAACCAACACCCACCCCCGCATATGAACACACAATATGAACGCATACACATGCATGCACATACCCACCACACAAAACATTGTCACCGTTTTTATTTTATATTTTTTACATACTTATAGTGTTTGTGTGTGTGTTTCAAGTTTCAACATTTTATTGTCACATGCACAGGATACAGAAGGTGTAAAACCGTACAGTGAAATGCTTAACTTGTAAGCTCTTTCCCAACAATGCAGGATAAAGGTAATGATATAGATAAGGAGAAAAACACATGAAATACAAGAGAAAATAAAAAAGAAGAGAAACATGAGAATGCAGTTATATACAGGTCAGTGCCAGTATCATTAATACAATGTGCAGCAGTACAGGAGTAATTGAGGTAGGTATGTACATGCAAACAGGGGTAAAAGTGACTAGTAGCAGGATAAATCAAATCAAATCAAATCAAATTGTATTGGTCACATGCGCCGAATACAACAGGTTCAGACATTACAGTGAAATGCTTACTTACAGCCCTTAACCAACAGTGCATTTATTTTTAACAAAAAAAATAAAATAACAAAAAAAGTGTTGAGAAAAAAAGAGCAGAAGTAAAATAAAATAACAGTAGGGAGGCTATATGTACAGGGGGGTACCGGTGCAGAGTCAATGTGCGGGGGCACCGGCTAGTTGAGATAGTTGAAGTAATATGTACATGTGGGTAGAGTTAAAGTGACTATGCATAAATAATTAACAGAGTAGCAGCAGCGTAAAAAGGATGGGGTGGGGGGGGGGGCAGTGCAAATAGTCCGGGTAGCCATGATTAGCTGTTCAGGAGTCTTATGGCTTGGGGGTAGAAGCTGTTGAGAAGTCTTTTGGACCTAGACTTGGCACTCCGGTACCGCTTGCCGTGCGGTAGCAGGGAGAACAGTCTATGACTAGGGTGGCTGGAGTCTTTGACAATTTTGAGGGCCTTCCTCTGACACCGCCTGGTATAGAGGTCCTGGATGGCAGGAAGCTTGGTCCCAGTGATGTACTGGGCTGTACGCACTACCCTCTGTAGTGCCTTGCGGTCGGAGGCCAAGCAGTTGCCATACCAGGCGGTGATGCAACCAGTCAGGATGCTCTCGATGGTGCAGCTGTAGAATTTTTTGAGGATCTGAGGACCCATGCCAAATCTTTTCAGTCTCCTGAGGGGGATAAATACCAATGGTAATGATAATCATAATAATAGAACATGGTTAGAAAGTGGCGGGTGCAGGACACATACTAATGGTAATAATAATCATAATGATCAATGTAGTGTGTGTGTGTGTACCTGTGTATCTGTGCCTGTGTATGTTACACAATCTACATTGTTTCATTTGTCGTCTCACCCTCCAGCACCTGCCCCTACCTCAAACTGGGTCCATTGATCAACTCCATCCCGCCTGCTGATTGTTCCAGAATGCCAGCATATTGCCTTTACGAGCTCATTAGGAGGAAAATATTGTTCTTATCGTCAGCTTGTTATGGGAAGAATTTGGTAAACACATTATTTGCGCATGTAATCAGTGTCAGTGGAGAGTGTGAGACAATCAGACAGATCTTCTGGATAAATAAGCAGCCAGGAAAACCAACCAGTAATGAAGCCAGAGGAGGAGAGGAGGAGAGGAGTCCAGAACCTGACCAAAATACACAACTACTGACACTGACCAACACTATTAGAGACACTGACCAACACAACTACAACACTACAACCAACACTACTACAGACACTGACCAACACTACTAGAGACACTTACCAACACTACTAGAAAAACTGACCAATACACCTACAACACTATGACCAACACTACTAGAGACACTGACCAACACTACTACAGACACTAATCAACACTACCAGAGACCAGGGGCGCAACTTTCACTGGGGACATGTCCGGGTTGCGCTCTTTCACTGAGTTGTACAAGGAACAGAAACTGTCTAATCTTTAGTTGACTGATGTAGCTGGCAAGGTAACTGCTGTTTAACTTAACAGAAGAAAAAAAAAAGTGTTTATTCGCAGTGCTGAGCTAGTATTGTAACTGACATGTAACGTTAGCTAATGTTTCACACCCTCTCGACTGAGGTGAATGAATATGCTATGCTAGTGAGTAGCTACCACAGCCAGGTCAGCTCTAGCCTCTAGTTATCTGTCAGATAGCAATATGAGGTGGCTATTATTACTATCTAACAGCAGTTGTTTGTACGGACATGTTTTGTAGCCTTTGTTTTGTCACGTTTCAGAAGTAAATAAACTTGGGAAGCTTTCACCAGTTGATGTACCATTAGAGAGAGAGCTGGCCTAAAGTTGGCTTACATTAGCTATTATTTTTGCCTCAATCAAACTAGACCTGAATCAAAAAATGAAACCATCGGCCAAACAATTGAAGATTGATATTCTGACCTTTTGTCAGTGAAATGTGAGTTATATTAGTCAGTATGTCAATGTAATGTTATTGATCTGTAAGTTTCCCTAGCTAATTCCCTACTTTTCACACTGACACAGTAATAAACAGATCTAACATTACAGGCTTCACTGTCATGGTGCACAGTAGAGGTCTGCGCAGGACCAATTTCTTCAGTCCGCTCCCGCCCGCACCTGCTGGCTTTCTGTCCGACTCCCACCCGCTACCGCAAGAACTGGTCCCAAATCCAACCACAGTCCCGCAATGTTATTTTAGGCGTATTTGACGCAGCCCACTTGCCACCTTTAAGGAGTGGGAAGATTTTCAGACTGAGAAATATGGGTGATCAATATTTAGGCCTATTTCTAGGCAATGTAGTAAACTATAGCCTTATCATAGGCCTATTGAAGCAGTACATTTCCTTGGAAAGATAACTGTCCTGTGCTTCTCCGCCCATGTATACATAGGCTATAGCCTACTCTATTTAAATTAGACCACACACGCACCTGATCTCGCAGGTATGGCTACGAACTGGAGGCAGCAAGAATGATGACAGCGACACTTGATACGTTTTGCGTAGTCCTAAAGGTTATAGCCTACCTTTTAGGAGGACGATTTGCAGGCAGATGACAAATAAATGGGTAATCCATACTTATTGAAAATGAAAAGGCGCAACGCTCGCTCACCATAGTAGCCTAACCTATGTGCGCGTTGTGCCTTTTCCTTTTCAATGATGATTAAAAATGTTTATTGCACTTCGACTCACGTTGGTTGAGCACCCTCCACTTCTTTTCATGATCAATATTTATTTACAGACACTATAGTAAACTACAGTCTAATCATATTTAAGTTAATTTCATATTCAAGTTAACTGCCACGTGATTCTCCGCCCATGTAGGCAGCCTACTCTATTTCAATGAAACCACACATACTAGGCACACTTGAACTTTCACGCCCAACTAGGAGAGGTAGGCTACAGAAGTTGAAGCAGCGAAATCTGAGTTTGTGAATAATGCGAAAAATCTGTGCTTTTAATACTAAATAATCTGTGGGACAAGAAAAATATTTTCATCCCAAAGTAGTCTGTCTGACCGCCCGCTCCTGCCAGCAGCATGAAAAATGAAGACCACGCCGCAATTACCTCTGTCGGGACCCGCAGGTCCCGCAGTCATCCCGCGGGAATGCAGCCCTCTAGTGCAGTCAGTACACAACACAATGCTGATCATGTCTTAGCAGGTTCAGATGGTGACAGCGGTCCCAGCAGGGTCAGACAGCCAGAGAAGATCAGTCTATGTAGCTCAGGTGAATTTTGCAGTATATTCAGTGAATTATACAAAGTTTCATCTTGAATTGATGGGTAGACCTACAGTAGCTACAGGACAGCAGTTTAAGCTTAAAGCTACAGTATTGGATCTGGGAATAATGGTCATTTCAATTATTGAACCATTGATTCTATTCTTGGATAATATAATGTATATATGTACACCAAGATAATTAATTGTCATGACTCATCTTAGGAGGATCAGATGGTGACAGGGGTCTCAGCAGAGTAAGGCAGCCAGGGAAGACCAGTCTGTGACAGAGGTGAGGTGAATTTTTGCAGATAAAACACTTTATTTTCTCTGTCCAGCAAATACTGGACAAGCCAGATGTTATTTTAAGGCAGTCTGACAAACCTCCAAAGTTGATTCCCAAACTGTATCAAGGGTTGATAGAGGCTTTTCCCGATGACACAAAACATGCAAAACAAAAATGTGAGGAAGACCTGGGAGATTCTATTGATGATGATGAATGGATAAAGATATGTTAGAATGCCCAGTCATGTTCATATAATCTCAGACATAAATTATGATCAGTTGGACCACAGAGTGAAGGAAAAGCAGCCAACAAGTGCTCAGCATATGTGGGAACTTCTTCTAGACTGTTGGAAAAGCATTCCAGGTGAAGCTGGTTGAGAGAATGCCAAGAGTGTGCAAAGCTGTCATCAAGACAAAGGGTGGCTACTTTGAAGAATATCAAATATAAAGCATATTTTGATTTGTTTAACACTTTTTTGGTTACTACATGATTCCATATGTATAATTTCATTGTTTTGATGTCTTCACTATTATTCTACAATGTAGAAAATAGTAAAAATAAAGAAAAACCCTGGAATGAGTAGGTGCGTCCAAACTTTTGAGTGATACTGTATATATATACAGTGCGGGAAAAAATTATTTAGTCAGCCACCAATTGTGCAAGTTCTCCCACTTAAAAAGATGAGAGAGGCCTGTAATTTTCATCATAAGTACACGTCAACTATGACAGACAAATTGAGAAAAAAAATCCAGAAAATCACATTGTAGGATTTTTAATGAATTTATTTGCAAATTATGGTGGAAAATAAGTATTTGGTCACCTACAAACAAGCAAGATTTCTGGCTCTCACAGACCTGTAACTTCTTCTTTAAGAGGCTCCTCTGTCCTCCACTCATTACCTTTATTAATGGCACCTGTTTGAACTTGTTATCAGTATAAAAGACACCTGTCCACAACCTCAAACAGTCACACTCCAAACTCCACTATGGCCAAGACCAAAGAGCTGTCAAAGGACACCAGAAACAAAATTGTAGACCTGCACCAGGCTGGGAAGACTGAATCTGCAATAGGTAAGCAGCTTGGTTTGAAGAAATCAACTGTGGGAGCAATTATTAGGAAATGGAAGACATACAAGACCACTGATAATCTCCCTCGATCTGGGGCTCCACGCAAGATCTCACCCCGTGGGGTCAAAAAATTATCACAAGAACGGTGAGCAAAAATCCCAGAACCACACGGGGGGACCTAGTGAATGACCTGCAGAGAGCTGGGACCAAAGTAACAAAGCCTACCATCAGTAACACACTACGCCGCCAGGGACTCAAATCCTGCAGTGCAAGATGTGTCCCCCTGCTTAAGCCAGTACATGTCCAGGCCCGTCTGAAGTTTGCTAGAGTGCATTTGGATGATCCAGAAGAGGATTGGGAGAATGTCATATGGTCAGATGAAACCAAAATATAACTTTTTGGTAAAAACTCAACTCGTCGTGTTTGGAGGACAAATAATGCTGAGTTGCATCCAAAGAACACCATACCTACTGTGAAGCATGGGGGTGGAAACATCATGCTTTGGGGCTGTTTTTCTGCAAAGGGACCAGGACGACTGATCCGTGTAAAGGAAAGAATGAATGGGGCCATGTATCATGAGATTTTGAGTGAAAACCTCCTTCCATCAGCAAGGGCATTGAAGATGAAACGTGGCTGTGTCTTTCAGCATGACAATGATCCCAAACACACCGCCCGGGCAACGAAGGAGTGGCTTCGTAAGAAGCATTTCAAGGTCCTGGAGTGGCCTAGCCAGTCTCCAGATCTCAACCCCATAGAAAATCTTTGGAGGGAGTTGAAAGTCCGTGTTGCCCAGCGACAGCCCCAAAACATCACTGCTTTAGAGGAGATCTGCATGGAGGAATGGGCCAAAATACCAGCAACAGTGTGTGAAAACCTTGTGAAGACTTACAGAAAACGTTTGACCTGTGTCATTGCCAACAAAGGGTATATAACAAAGTATTGAGAAACTTTTGTTATTGACCAAATACTTATTTTCCACCATAATTTGCAAATAAAGTCATTAAAAATCCTACAATGTGATTTATATACACAGTGGGGAAAAAAACTATTTAGTCAGCCACCAATTGTGCAAGTTCTCCCACTTAAAAACATGAGAGAGGCCTGTAATTTCCATCATAGGTACACGTCAACTATGACAGACAAAATGAGAAAAAAATATCCAGAAAATCACATTGTAGGATTTTTAATTTATTTGCAAATTATGGTGGAAAATAAGTATTTGTTCAATAACAAAAGTTTCTCAATACTTTGTTATATACCCTTTGTTGGCAATGACACAGGTCAAACGTTTTCTGTAAGTCTTCACAAGGTTTTCACACACACTGTTGCTGGTATTTTGGCCCATTCCTCCATGCAGATCTCCTCTAGAGCAATGATGTTTTGGGGCTGTCACTGGGCAACAGGGACTTTCAACTCCCTCCAAAGATTTTCTATGGGGTTGAGATCTGGAGACTGGCTAGGCCACTCCAGGACCTTGAAATGCTTCTTACGAAGCCACTCCTTCGTTGTCCGGGCGGTGTGTTTGGGATCATTGTCATGCTGAAAGACCCAGCCACGTTTCATCTTCAATGCCCTTGCTGATGGAAGGAGGTTTTCACTCAAAATCTCACGATACATGGCCCCATTCATTCTTTCCTTTACACGGATCAGTCGTCCTGGTCCCTTTGCAGAAAAACAGCCCCAAAGCATGATGTTTCCACCACCATGCTTCACAGTAGGTATGGTGTTCTTTGGATGCAACTCAGCATTCTTTGTCCTCCAAACACGACGAGTTGAGTTTTTACCAAAAAGTTCTATTTTGGTTTCATCTGACCATATGACATTCTCCCAATCCTCTTCTGGATCATCCAAATGCACTCTAGCAAACTTCAGATGGGCCTGGACATGTACTGGCTTAAGCAGGGGGACACATCTGGCACTGCAGGATTTGAGTCCCTGGCGGCGTAGTGTGTTACTGATGGTAGGCTTTGTTACTTTGGTCCCAGCTCTCTGCAGGTCATTCACTAGGTCCCCCCGTGTGGTTCTGGGATTTTTGCTCACCGTTCTTGTGATCATTTTGACCCCACGCGGTGAGATCTTGCGTGGAGCCCCAGATCGAGGGAGATTATCAGTGGTCTTGTATGTCTTCCATTTCCTAATAATTGCTCCCACAGTTGATTTCTTCAAACCAAGCTGCTTACCTATTGCAGATTCAGTCTTCCCAGCCTGGTGCAGGTCTACAATTTTGTTTCTGGTGTCCTTTGACAGCTCTTTGGTCTTGGCCATAGTGGAGTTTGGAGTGTGACTGTTTGAGGTTGTGGACAGGTGTCTTTTATACTGATAACAAGTTCAAACAGGTGCCATTAATACAGGTAACGAGTGGAGGACAGAGGAGCCTCTTAAAGAAGAAGTTACAGGTCTGTGAGAGCCAGAAATCTTGCTTGTTTGTAGGTGACCAAATACTTATTTTCTACCATAATTTGCAAATAAATTCATAAAAAATCCTACAATGTGATTTTCTTTTTTTTTTTCTCTCAATTTGTCTGTCATAGTTGACGTGTACCTATGACGAAAATTACAGGCCTCTCTCATCTTTTTAAGTGGGAGAACTTGCACAATTGGTGGCTGACTAAATACTTTTTTTCCTCACTGTATATATATATATATATATACACACACACTACCATTCAAAAGTTTGGAGTCACTTAGAAATGTCCTTGTTTTCGAAAGAAAAGCAATTTTTTTGTCCATTAGAATAACATGAAATTAATCAGAAATACAGTGTAGACATTGTTAATGTTTTAAACGGCTATTGTAGCTGGAAACGGCTGATTTTTAATGGAATATCTACATAGGCATACAGAGGCCCATTATCAGCAACCATCTGTCTTGTGTTCCAATGGCACGTTGTGTTTGCTAATCCAAGTTTATCATTTTAAAAGGCTAATTGATCATTAGAAAACCATTTTGCAATTATGTTAGCACAGCTGAAAACTGTTGTGCTGATTAAAGAAGCAATACAACTGGCCTTCTTGAGACTAGTTGAGTATCTGGAGCATCAGCAATTGTGGGTTCGATTACAGGATCAAAATGGCCAGAAACAAATAACTTTCTTCTGAAACTCATCAGTCTGTTCTTGTTCTGAGAAATGAAGGCTATTCCATGCGAGAAATTGCTGTGTACTACTCCCTTCACAGAACAGCGCAAACTGGCTATAACCAGAATAGAAAGAGGAGTGGAAGGCCCCGGTACACAACTGAGCAAGAGGTCAAATACATTAGAGTGTCTAGTTTGAGAAACAGGCGCCTCACAGGTCCTCAACTGGCAGCTTCATTAAATAGTACCCGCAAAACACCAGTCTCAACGTCAACAGTGAAGAGGCGACCTTCTAGGCAGAGTTGCAAAGAAAAAGCCATATCTCAGACTGGCCAATAAAAATAAAAGATTAAGATGGGCAAAAGAACACAGACACTGGACTTTTTCTTTGCAACTCTGCCTAGGTCAGCATCCCGGAGTCGCCTCTTCACTGTTGACGTTGAGACTGGTGTTTTGTGGGTACTATTTAATGAAGCTGCCAGGTGAGGACCTGTGAGGCGTCTGTTTCTCAAACTAGACACTCTAATGTATTTGTCCTCTTGCTCAGTTGGTTGAGTAGGGTTTCAAAGTGGTCAGCCCACCTCAACAGAATCTGGTTTTAGTACTCCAAGAAAAGTCAAAGGGATGATGGAGCAGCTTCTATGGCCGTAGATAGTTTTAACTGAGTTGTAGAAGTTGTGCATGTCGTTTTTTTCTGCGTAAATTTGTCCACCATTTGTTCTGCATAGCACGCAAGGTTGTTCGCACTTCCTTGCATGATGCTCACCTTTACTGCCAGAGGATAGCAAATGTGGGGTTGTTGAGAGTAGCCCTTTGTGCATATAAAATCAAAACAATGTTCATTGGTTGCCTACACAGTTCTGCTAATTATCGCAGGTGCAACGAAATGCTTATGTTTCTAGCTCCAACAATGCAGCAATTTCTAGCAATACAATAAAATTACACACATAATCCAAAAGTTAAAAAAAGAACAATAAATTAAGACGAGCGAGCAATATCACAATGAGCAATATCAGAGTCTGGAATATAAATATATATGTGAATGGTGAGTATGGACAGTATATGAATAGAAAATGTGTGTATAGCATTAGTTATATAGACTGAGCCATGACTAGAATAGATTATTTACATGTAAAGCGGGTAAAACAGTATGTAAACATTATTAATATTGTCCAGTAAGGTTGTGATGGTGTCCAAGTTCTCATCGAACCAGTCCTGATGTTTCCTACCTCTGTAGCCTATGGAGTGGGCCGCTGCCTCATAGAGCACTTAACTGACAGAGGCCCACTTCTGGTCCATGGGGTCCTGTGGGCTCAGAAGAGGCTCAATCTCCCTCAGCCTTTCAGCCAGAGAGCGACAGAACTCGTCCCTTACTGCAGCTTTCTTAAGCGAGGCACAGTGCAGCTACCTCTTATTGGACTTCTGCAGACGTTGGAGGGGACATACTCTCACCTGGAGTTCAGCCAGTATCATACGGTTATCTGTCCAACATTCTGCACCCCTCATGAGTCAGCAGGACATCATTGGTGTCAGTACGTCTCAGTATGATGTAGTCGATCAGATGCCTGTGTTTGAAGCGTGGGTGCATCCATTATGTTTTATATTTGTTATTCTGCTGGAGCAAGGTGTTAGTGATGATGAGGTCAAGCTCGGCACATGGAGTTAGCAGTCTCATGCCATTCTCATTGACCTGGCCAACCATGCCTAACCAGCACTCTGCTCCATATCCTGTTGTTCTGTCCCACCATAGCGTTGAAGTCACCCAGCAGAAAGATCTTGCCATTCCTGGGGAAGCGGTGAAGGGCCTCATCTAGTGACTGGTAGAAGCAGTCCTTTGCCACATACTCTGATGGCAACGTTGGTGCGTATGCACTGAGAAGAGTGGCATAGCGTATCTTGGCTAGGGGAATACGTTGAGACATAAGTCTTTCACTTATGCCGACAGGTGCTTAGGTGAGGCTGTTCTCAAGTGCTGTTATTACACACCTTGGGGTTAGCCTTTCCAGAAGTAGGTGTAGCCCTCTCCCTCCTCTTTCAGGGAACCTTCACCCATGAACCTGGTCTCACTCATGGCAGCAATGTCAATGTTCTAGTGCCTCAGTTTTGCAGCAATCAGAGCTGTTCTCTGATGGGGTCTATCGTTATTGTCATCAGTGTCCAAAAGAGTTCTGAGGTTCCATGTCGCCAGTTTCAGGGAAATTATTTTCTTTAGCATTTTCCGACCGCTGAGTGGAACGCCCGATAGGTGCAGTAGCCTATCCAGGAAGGGGTTAGTGGGACATTTTTAGGCCACCTTTTCCAGGCCTATCCCCAGCTGGGGTGAGCAGTGTGGCTCTTAAATGGGGCTGCTCAGTCACACAGGCGTCTGCCGAGAGCAGCTGCCACTCAAGTCCCAACTGCTGGCGACCATAATAGCCCTGTGCCGCTGGCGTGCAGGGGTCTGATTAAGGGCTCCCGGTGCATTCACTCCTGCCCCCGTCACCATCAGGCTTTAGTCTGGTTTCCGGTTGATGGCTTCACCAAGGTCAGAAGTGGATACCTGAAGTGGATATCTCTGGGGCCAACTGCTGCTCCGAGATCCCTGCCGGTTGGCCTGGAGTTGCAAAACATCCAGTTAACGTGTGCCGCCACAAGGAGGCCCAACAAGAGTCTTGGTCATGCAGAGGCTTTGCTGCGGCAAGGGAAGACTTGTGCATGAAACTGCTACCCAGTTCACCACAAGGGCTAGCTGGTGGCAGCGAGCTGTAAGCGAGAGTATACAAGCACGTGGTAAGCGAGCATGCAACTTACCTCTACCTAGGCACCATTGCACTAGATGCATCACATGCACCCTGCGGTTGCCCACTGACACACTACTACAAACACTGAACAACACAGAACTACAGACACTGACCAACAAACAACTACAGACACTGAACCAACACACAACTACAGACACTGACCAACACACAATTACAGACACTGACCAACACACAACTACAGACACTGACCAACACACAACTACAGACACTGACCAACACACAACTACAAACACTGACCAACACACAACTACAGACACTGACCAACACACAACTACAGACACAACACAGAACTACAGACACTGATTAACACACAACTACAGACACTGATCAACACACTAGAGGGGTATTACACAGAAACGGACCAACACACACTACAGGTGAAGAGAACAGTGGACAGGTGGGGAGGGGTCAAAGGCCACAAAAACAAACTGTGTAGGGAATACATGTACTCGCATGGATGCACAGCACAGATGTACCGCTATGAGGAGATAACATAATGCACCCACTGTGCTATTGATGTCATGATGAAAAACCCCCAGCATAGACCAGCCTAAGTTTCAAGCTTGTCCATGTTGGTCTATGCTGATCCATGCTGGTCTGTGCTGTTCGAGCTGTTCTGACCGGCATGGTCTAGCTGGTTAGGCTGGCCGACCAGCTGGTCAAGCTGGTGATGCTGGTGACCAGCTCATGCTGGTATGCTGGTGATTTTAGTTTGCAGGTGGCCAAGCTGGTCCATGCTGGTCTATGCTGGTCCAGCATGGTCAAGCTGGTCTGGCATAACCACACCCATCATTATCATATTTCCCAGCATGCTCTATTGCAGTTAGATTTGTGTTTGTTTCAATATCTTTTTTGTTTGTTGTGTTTTTGCATGACCATTGATTAATTAATTAATCTTATGCTACACAAAAATAAATAACAAACACATTTTTCTAAACTAATCCAATCTGTTAGTTGGACTTAATGCACCAAACAAACGTTTGTTCCAGTTTAGTTTCTAACACTGGCAGTCATTCTGAATGCAGATTGTGGGTGAATAAAAGTTCTAATTGTTGGATATCCCCACTCTGACTTGATTCCAATATGAATTAAACATCACATTGCAAGCCAGTATAATGTGACTTGCAGGCCTGATATGGCCACTGTAATAGAGAAAAACTAGGCCTTCAAAGTAAGGCCTTGTGATATATGTAATGTACTGTCTTAAGATCTTTGATGCTGGTGAACAGCATATGCTGAACAGCATATGCTGGTACGCTTGTCACCAGCATACCAGCATAAGCTGGTCACCAGCATACCATGCTGGTCACCAGTGTCCAAAACACATGCTGGTATGTTGATCACCAGTGTCCAAAACACACCGAACGCTGGTCACCAGCAACAACACAGCAAAGGCACCAGCAAAAACACAGAGAAGGCACCAGCAAAAACACAGAGAAGGCACCAGCAAAAACAATGAGAAGGCTGGTGACCAGCATGACCAGCCTATGCAAGTCTCTGCTGTTTTTTCAGCAGGGTGTAAAGTGATATGGTGAACTGAATATCAATCGTTCTTTCATTGGGATTAAAATAAAATGATAAACATAATTTAGCAAGTGTATATAATTAAGAAATTGAAAATGAAACCCCTGTAAAATAATCTTCATGGTCATTTTTGATCATGCTGATTTTCCATTGACAAACCTTTCATCCAAGCATCCTTCAACATATTGTATCCCCAATCCTTTCTCCTCTTCCCCAAACCCACTTCTTTCCCACCCACCAATATCTTCATCAGTCTCTAACCTCTGCGACTCCAACAAAATCTGGCTTGCCCACTACTTATTTAAACTGCAAACTGTGTAGTAATCATACTACATACTATTTAGAACTTACTATTTAGTAAAAAGGTATGCAGTAAGCAACAAATATCAACATACTACTCATCCATACTGAAAAGGTGTCATTGAATGCGCAATCACACTTCTTCCCCGCCATTCGTTAAGTTTTGTAGAGTGCGGCAACACCTATTCTGATTATCAGCTGTTGTCGAACACACGGCGGTGATTTTTAAAAAATCTTCCCCAATAGTGTGCTGCACATTCCACTAGATGAAAAGCCGAAATTACTGTAGTATGACATCCGGCATTTAAAGTATACTAGATTTTCAAAATTTCACATACTATAAAATTAAAAAATGTTGCATACTCAAAATGACTACTATTTAGGATGCAAGAATGGGTATTCGGACAAGATCTGCTCTCCCACCCACTTCATGTATGCACGTCTCCAATCATTAGCACTCTCCTCGCTAATATCTTAACCACCGTGCAATGCCATGCAGTACTGTCTCAAGCCTGGCTCAATGAGGAGGTGTGGCCACGCTGAGGAGGTGAGTCAGCCTTCAAACAACACCAGCCATCAATCACCACCGCAGATACTGGGTTTCCATGGTAACCGTGGTCAAGCTGAAGACTGCTCTCTCTCTCTCTCTCTTTCTCATTTCGTTCTTTAACAGACTCACACGTCCTCATCACACACATCCTGTCTGTGGGAAGGTGTCATGTGCTGTATGCTCTATTACGGTTTGCTGTGGCATGCATTTGACATGTGTTTTATTATAATGAGGTCTGTTTGAAGTGGACTACAATGGTAGAAAATAACAGAGAAAATAATTGACTGCTTACACCTTGGCATAGAGATACTTTGTGTAAACTAAAAACCATACCATGAACATGTTTAATGTGCCCTGTAGTCTTCCACCTCTTCCTCAAGGTGTGAGTTCACCCAACCCCCAAACAACGTTGTGTGTCTGGTCCTTTGGGTTCCGAAAACTGAAGTGCATCACACAAAATTATGGGGCCTTGCTCTGTCAAAAGGGCAAAATAATTTCAGCAAAACCCTTGAGAAATAAATATGTCAATCAAAGGTATCTCATGTGCCTGATGGGCTGTTATTGCAGGGATTTAGTCAATGGCTTCAAATTTCACACGCCCCTCACATTTTCTCCAATGATTTAAAACGACCTGTCTCTCGACCATCTTTTTAAATCTTTCTGGATGAGACACAATGCACGAGAGAGAGAGAGAGAGAGAGAAGGAGCAAGAGATAAAGTGAGTGAGAGAGAGAGAGAGAGAGAGAGAGAGAGAGGAAGTCTGAGAAGTAAAGAGCGAGAGATTCTGCCCAAATACATCCTGCTTTTGTAATGAGAAAAATGGCTCTAATGTTATTATACCCTGACCTGCCTTGACTCTTTTCTCTTCTCCTCTCTCTCCTTCTTTCTCTCTCTCACACTCTCTTTTCCTGCTGACAGAGAGAGAACTAAGCAGTAGCATCCCTGCTCCCTCTAAGCTTGAACTCTGTGTGCTGGCGGAATATAGAGTGTAGCTTTTATTTTCTATGTGACTTTCCGTTCAATGAGATTTGGAGAAGGTGACTTTTATCCCTTAGGGGAGAAAAAAAGAAGATGATCTTATGCACTCACACATGGTACAGCACTGGGGTGAGGAAAATAAAAAGAAAGAGAGAAAAAAAACTATTGAAAGCTACAGCACTCAGACCCATTTACTTAGCAACTGCTATCTCTGTGTATGACTCCTGGACTGTTAACTGTGACGGAAGACGGCACAGCATAATATGAAATACAAAGATGTATTATCGGATAGAAGTAATGGAGCCATGCACACAGATATTCCAAAGCTTACCACCCTGTTTAATTTCTTCCTTAGAGAATGAAATAACCCGCAGTATTAACCTTCAAGGCAAAATAGAAGATACTTTTCCTCTACCACAAAAAAGGGATAATTTTCATCTGAGAATCACACATTCACTAAGAAACAAAGCTTAGCATTGGAGCCAAGGGGTTAAGCCAAGTGTCCAGGGATGCTTTTGTGAGAGCCACATCAAGGCTAATGTCAAAAGCAGAATCCCCAAACCCCCCTAGCCCCAACACACAACTCCCCTTCAGCTGAGCTGATCAAAAACTCCCATCTAAAGTAAGCAGCTGTCTATCTATCTGACACCATGCCAGATCTCAGCCATGCCAGATCCATTTCTAATGAGTCCAGTGGGGGAGGGTCCTCGAGAGATCGAGATGTGCCCTGAGGGTCATGGGATGGAAGGGTCACATAGGTGTTTTAAAATTGTGAATAGGCCCTGGGGTCAAAGGGCGTTTGATCTGCGGTACACCTTGAAGTCGGATCAATACACCACTCCGCTGTGGTTTAACCCCCCTCTTTCTTCCCACTTACATCCCCTCTATTTTAATTTTCATTTAATTTCTAACCCACACCTTTTCAGAGGAGTATGCAGGTTGGCTTATAGTGTCAGTTCAATAAGACTCAAGTGAATAAAGTAGGTCTGTGGAAGATTGCACATTTGTTTTCAAAGTTGTTTTTCTATGACGCTCAATAAACACCTCAATATGATCCTATTTTATTGTTTTGACCATTGAGTCTCGTCTGAAAGTGATTATTTTCAGTTTTGAACCGATCTTTTAACCTTATGTAGAGTTTATTGATATTACAAAGTTATTTCCACCAAAAATATCACAACTTTAAAATGGGTAAAACATAGATGGTTAACATACTATAAATCTCTACCTCCCTTCTTCCCAGTGTCTAAGTGGTGCTGCTCAGCCGAGCGCGCTAACGACAACAGCCACATTAAATTACAAAGCAGCATGCTCCATGTTAACAGATGCCTCCGATAGGTTCTTGTCAAGATTACCCACGCTGCTCCGGGGCTGACTGGGTTCTTTCAGGGTGGGGAGTGAAGTTAACAAATGACAATGGAAGCAGAGCCAGTCACAGAGCGGGGCCCCAGATACAGCGTCGTGCCGACACTTCCTCCAGCCCGGGCCATGTGATGCATCTCCCTGGCTGTTTTCTGTTAACTCTGCTCTTTCAGGGCCATCCATTCTACCACACAGCAGCCTGATGTCGCTGCAGCAAACTCTTTCAAGTCTCCCTCCCTCCCATTCCCTTCTCCACCTACACTATCTATCCATTGGACGTTGCAGGTGTGTTCGCGGTGTTTATGGATGCCAGTGGTGGTGTGGAGGGCTGGCTGGGAGGGGAAGGGACACAGCTGTCCTATCCACAGAGCTTACAGTACAATATACATCTGTGTCATTCCTGCCATGTCATGACATATCACCACTATATGTTATCTGGGGAGCTGAGGTGCAGATTTCCATTGTCCTGCAGACCCTGTCCACCATTCTCTCTGAGATTTGAGGAGACTCCCAGACCATGGTTGATCACATCCTTACTTCTGACCAGCCATTTCTCTCCCTCTTCACTGATTCCCTTTTTTATTTCTCTATCCCCAACCTTTGCCAATGAAAATCACACTACAGCAAGATGGTGTGTATCCTAGCTGCCTATTCAGTTGCTGTCAAGCCACTTTATTATTCCTGTGAGCCAGTCAGGAGTAGTCCAGTGGAGTAGCCTACAATGCAGTCTCTCTGACCGCGTGAGGTGCTCTCCCTCTCTCTCTCTCTATCTCAGCTTTCCCTGAGAAAGATAAAGATACTGGTGGCTGATGGGTTTTTATTGGTAGAAATAGCTTCCACTAGTGGGGAAAGCCTCGTAAAAATAAGTGTGCCATTCCAACATAATGCATGTGACATACTGTAAGTTTATGATGAAGATGGTGCCTATCTGGGTTTTCTGACCCGATGTACAGTTGAAGTCGGAAGTTTACATACACCCTAGCCAAATATATTTAAATCAGTTTTTCACAATTCCTGACATTTAATCCTAGTAAAAATTCCCTGTTTTAGGTCAGTTAGGATCACCACTTTATTTTAATAATGTGAAATGTCAGAATAAAAGTAGAGAGAATGATATATTTCAGCTTTTATTTATTTTATCACATTCCCAGTGGGTCAGAAGTTTACATACACTCAATTAGTATTTGGTAGCATTGCCTTTAAATTGTTTAACTTGGGTCAAACATTTCGGGTAGCCTTCCACAAGCTTCCCACAATAAGTTGGGTGAATTTTGGCCCATTCCTCCTGACAGAGCTGGTGTAACTGAGTCAGGCTTTTTCAGTTCTGCCCACAAATTCTCTATAGGATTGAGGTCAGGGCTTTCTGATGGCCACTCCAATACCTTGACTTTGCTGTCCTTAAGCCATTTTGCCACAACTTTGGAAGTATGGTTGGGGTCATTGTCCATTTGGAAGACTCATTTGCGACCAAGCTTTAACTTCCTGACTGATGTCTTGAGATGTTGCTTCAATATATCCACATAATTTTCCTTCCTCATGATGCCATCTATTTTGTGAAGTGCACCAGTCCCTCCTGCAGCAAAGCACCCCCACAGCATGATGCTACAACCCCCGTGCTTCACGGTTGTGATGGTGTTCTTCGGCTTGCAAGCAACCCCCTTTTTCCTCCAAACATAACGATGGTCATTATGGGCAAACAGTTCTATTTTTGTCCAAAAAGTACGATCTTTGTCCCCATGTGCAGTTGCAAACAGTATTCTGGCTTTTTTATGGCGGTTTTGGAGCAGTCGCTTCTTCCTTGCTGAGCGGTCTTTCAGGTTATGTCTATATAGGACTCGTTTTACTGTGGATATAGATACTTTTGTACCTGTTTCCTCCAGCATCTTCACAAGATCCTTTGCTGTTGTTCTGGGATTGATTTGCACTTTTCGCACCAAAGTACGTTTATCTCTAGGAGATAGAACGCGTCTCCTTCCTGATCGGTATGACGGCTGCGTGGTCCCATTGTGTTTATACTTGCGTACTATTGTTTGTACAGATGAACTTGGTACCTTCATACGTTTGGAAATTGCTGCCAAAGATGAACCAGACTTGTGGAGGTCTACACATTTTTTTCTGAGGTCTTGGCTGATTTCTTTTGATTTTCCCATGATGTCAAGCAAAGAGGCACTGAGTTTGAAGGTAGGCCTTGAAATATATCCACATGTACACCTCCAATTGACTCAAATTATGTCAATTAGCCTATCAGAAGCTTCTAAAGCCATGACATCATTTTCTGGAATTTTCCAAGCTGTTTAAAGGCACAGTCAATTTAGTGTATGTAAACTTCTGCCCCACTGGATTTGTGATACAGTGAATTATAAGTGAAATAATCTGTCTGTAAACAATTGTTGGAAAAATTACTTGTGTCATGCACAAAGTAGATGTCCTAACCGACTTGCCAAAACTGTAGTTTGTTAACAAGACATTTGTGGAGGGGTTGAAAAACTAGTTTTAATGACTCCAACCTAAGTGTATGTAAACTTCCGACTTCAACTGTATGTCATTTTCACCCACCACCCTGAGACATAAAAGTGAGACATAAAAGTGGCTGTTTTTACTGTATGGTGTCTGAATTAAATGCAGTTCTAAGGCTGTCTGGAGGGTCCCTACTTCTGTTCCTGAAGAGAGCCCTGCTTCGGGCTGAACTGTCACTATCAGCAGTTCTTAGGTTTTATTCTTGTCATTGTTTTAACCCTGATTCCTAAATCAGTGTAGTCAGTAAATTACAGTAACAAACAAGGTTTTAAAACATGTGCCAACTGAGGGGGTCAGAGTTAGTTGGCCCCTCTTACCTCCGCAACTCATATCAGGGCAACAGTTGCAATATGAGCTGAGCTTCCTGGAAGAAACATAGTGTTTTCACAGGGAGCAGCAGATAATACATCAGGAGATGACTCTCCAGCTAGCGCCACATCATTCCTAAGGATACATCATCCATTACCTTTCTTTTTCCTCTTTCTCTCTTATTGTCTCGCTCAGGTCACAGTGTGTTGTAATCTCAAAGGCAATAAAAGGAAGAGAATAGCTACTCGTTGGATAAAAATGGAATACATTTAAATAGATCTGAAAGCCTGCAATTTGTGCGTGAATTATCATTTGAAGATGAGAACACTCTGAAGTGATCGTCAGATGTCTTGAACCATGGAACTCCATAATTACCTTGTAACCCTACCGCTGGTTCATTTCACAAGGATAATTCACTTACTTAGTTTAAACTGTAACTTGGGGAGTATTTTAGGTGAGAGAAAATAAGTAGGTATGGGACACCTATGTTACAGCCTTGGACATATCATGACTTGCCATAAAGCAGGGGTGGGAAAACTACAGCCTGTGGGTCAGATCCGGCCCACGAGCCCAATCAATCTGGCCCATGGGTGGTTTGGGGGGAAAATTATTATTATGGGTTAAAAAAAACACTCCAGGGGGGAAATAATTATTATGAAAAAAAGAAAAATCCAGGCCACTCTTGAATGTCTAAAACTAGATAAAAAGTATGTAGAAATTATAATGGACCTATATATAACTGCCCTTTTTCTGGCACACAAATTGATTTTGACAAAGAAATCGGTCCCCAAAAAATCTGTGCGGCCCTCCATTGAAATTCAAAGTCCCAGTGTGGCCCTCGAGCCAAAAGGTTTGCCCACCCCTGCCATAAAGACTCCAATGAGTCAGGGCTTGCAATTTCCACATAAATACCACTTGACGTTGTTCCGATAGTGTATAGTGTACAGCACAGATGGCTGGTGGCACCTTAGTTGTGGAGAACGGGCTCATAGTAGTGGCTGGAACAGAATAAATTGAATGGTATTGAACACATCAAAAACATGGTTTTGATGTGTTTGATACCATTCCATTCACTCCATTCCAGTCATTATTATGAGCCGTCCTCCCCTCAGCAGCCTCCTGTGGTGTTCAGAATGTTCCCAAGGTAGTGATGCTCAGCATTCTTGTTGAGACTATAATCTCAGTTCTTGTTCACTAACAGTATCATCTCTATTGCGTGTTGGGAAATATCGTTACAACATTCCGTAAAATGTGCGATTTCAGTTTTATCCCACCAATAATAGGATTAGTTGCGGTGTGAGAGTGGGACTTGCTTACAAGATCAAAGAGGAGAGGGGAAACAAGTTGCTCAGAGGAGACGCGCTGTGTGGCTTGTCCAAGGGGGACACAGTTTGTCATTTAAATGATTTGGCAAAAAATCCAGATATCCTCAAACATTTGAATGGAGATCAGAGGCATGCAAAGGAACATTTGAATTATTACAAGTTAGCCGAAGGGCTCTATTTAGTCTGTATCGCTGAAGCGTTACCGATTACGTAACAGAAATGTAAAGGTAATTTCCAATTGAGCTGACATATGCAGTGTTTACTGTGAATGTAGTCTCCGCTAACGCGGGAACATTACCTTTCATTTTCAATCACGCTGTCAAGCTGAACTTCCGCGATACGGATTGAATAGAGCTCCCTCTGGAAATTTGCTCCCTTACTAACTTTTTTGTTCTGATTTATTTATTTTCTACAAAGACGTTCACAGTACATGCCTGTGTGGTAAGCCTTGATATACTTAATGTGCCATCTTGCTTCCTGCAATGTAATATAACACAAACTATATTAAAATAAAGAGAATAAATTATTTATTTAACCAGGATATCTCTTGACAGAAAGAGGGATAGTAAGAAAGCCAACACAGTGTGTACACAGGCCAATCACATTGCCATACAATCAATGCATCAATGCAAAGTAATACATGAGACCAGATAATAATAATAATGGAATTGCCATGGTAATAAGGCAAACTAGCTTTTGAAAGTTGAGCTTACAAACGTCGACAAAATACAACATGCCGTTCATCCAGGCACATGATTAATTATTGTGTCAAGATGGAAACTTTACCAAAACGCACAAATCAATTGAATCCGACCTCAGTAGATGGAATAATATCCCAGTTGCTTTAAGCAACAGAATATCTATTGTCAAAATGAATATATTGCAAAGACTGAATTTCTGTAGTTCAATGCTTCCCATGGCTCCCCATTCTGGCTATTGGGATAAAATTTATAGTGCAGTTTCAAAATGTAAATGGCAAGGTAAACAGAACTACCCTATGCCTTGACCTCTTTCTCCACTCTCTCTTCAGATGAAATCCTGCGACTAATGATGTCCGGCCGCCCGACAACCTCCCCACTTGACCCAATCCCCTCCTTCCTACTCCAGACCATCTCAGGAGACCTCCCATTCCTGACTTCCCTCATCAACTCATCCTAACCACTGGCTGCGTCCCCTCTGACTTCAAGCTGGCCAAAGTTGCTCCCCTCCTCAAACCAACACTCGACCCCTCTGACGTCAAAAACTACAGACCGGTATCCCGTCTTTCTTTTCTTTCCAAAACCCTTGAGCCTGATGTCTCTGACCAATTCTCTCGTTATCTCTCTCAGAATGATCTTCTTGACCCTAACCAGTCAGGCTTCAAGGCGGCTTAGTCAACTGTGTCACAGAGTCTCTCCAATCTGCCAAAGCTGACTCTCTCTCCTCTGTTCTCATCCTCATAGATCTATCCGCTGCCTTCAACATCGTGAACCATCAGATCCTCCTCTCCACCCTCTCTTTGGGTTGGGCGTCTCAGGCTCTGCACACTCCTGGATTGCATCCTACCTGGCAGGTCACTACTACCAGATGGCGTGGAGAGGATCTGTGTCTGCACCACGTGCTCTCACTACTCGTGTCCCCCAGGTCTTGGTTCTAGGCCCTCTCCTCTTTTATTTTTAAACCAAGCCACTCGGCTCCGTCATATCCTCACATGGTCTCTCCTATCATTGCTATGTGGATGACACTCAACTACTCTTCTCCTTCCCTCCTTCTGACACACAGGTGGCGACACGCATTTCGGCAGACATCTCAACTTGGATGTAGACCCACCACCTCAAGCTCAACCTTGACAAAATGGAGCTGCTCTTCCTCCCGGGAAAGGCTTGCCCGCTCCAAGACCTCTACATCACGGTTGACAACTCCACGGTGTCCCCCTCCCAAAGTGCAAAGAACCTTGGCGTGGCCCTGGACAACACCCTGTTGTTCTCTGCAAACATCAAAGCAGTGACTCGCTCCTGCAGGTTCATGCTGAACAACATCCGTAGAGTATGACCTTTCCTCACATAGGAAGGGCCGCAGGTCCTAATCAAGGCAATTGTCATCTCCCTTCTAGACTACTGCAACTCGCTGTTGGCTGGGCTCCCCGATTGTGCCATCAAACCCCTGAAACTTATCCAGAATGCCGCAGCCCACCTGGTGTTTTACCTTCCAAAGTTATCCCATGTCACCCCGCTCCTCCGCACACTCCAATGGCTTCCAGTCAAAGCTTGCATTATCTTCAAGACCCTGGTGCTTGCCTATGGAGCAGCAAGTGGAACTGCACCTCCTTACCTTTAGGCTATGCTCAAACCCTACATCCCAACCCGAGCACTCCATTCCGCCACCTCTAGTCTCTTGGCCCTCCCACCCCTAGGGGAGGGCAGCTCCCACTCAGCCCAGTCAAATGTCCTTTCTGTCCTGGCACCCCAATTGTGGAACAAGCATCCCCCTAAAGTCAGGACAACAGAGTCCCTGCCCATCTTTCGAAAACATCTAAAATGCTACCTCTTTGAAGAGTATCTTAAACATCTCTCATGGCGTTCTTTTCCCACGAGCACTGACTTTGCCAATAAATACTATGATGAGGAAAAATGTACTTGATACGAATGTGATGTGTTGTTGTCTCACTTAGCTATATTACAATGAGGGCACTAATTGGATAAAAGTGTCTGCTAAATGACTAAAATGTAATGTAAAAATGTAAAACGATCCCGGATAAAATTGACAAATTTACAAAGATGGAAAGACGTAGAAGGACTATCCATACCAAACTTTAAATTGTATTTCCAGGCACTGGCATTTCGTCCCATCCTAAATTGGTTTAGACATTATTCTTCTGCCCCCTGACTGAGTATAGAGAGAAAAATATGGTGTCTCCTACTGACCTGCATATATCCATTAAACAATTTAAACTACGCTTTGGTCCTATTATTGCTCACACAATTTCTATTTGCTGCAAAAGTTCAAAACAATGTAACTGGGATTCAAAATGGCATGCACATACTCCAATATTTCACAATAATGCCGCGCAATCTGATGGGCGTCCATTTGCATCTCCCCAATGGTCCAAATGTGGAATCCGTACCCTTACCGATATCATGGACAGTGATGGTTTGAGAACATTTAAAGATTTGAAAGATACATACACATTACCAGGCAACTAAGTTTTTCTATATTTACAATTTAGGTCAGCTATGCTATGGAGTCCCTTAGGAAACAAACCAACCAATGATGGGATTTATAAATAAATTATCTGGGCTCCCGAAAGGACTGATCTCTATAATATATAAACAACTTTTGGAAAGCTCATATTCTGAGCTAGCCATTAAAAATGTATGGTCCACATATCATAATCTGAACAACCCTTTAACTGGAACAGAATATGGAAAAATATGACCTTGGCATCCCGTAATCCGAACCATCAACAATTTAAGTTTGGCTAGGCGGGGTGGAATACATAGTTTCCGGATGGAGAGGGAGGATGCATACGCGTGGATGTGGACTGTGGGTTGGGGTTATTTTTGTATGCATTTCTTTGATTGTTTTTGTACCTGTACTAAAAAATGACAAAACGACACTAAACATAATATACATTTCAAAGTTTTTACTGAGTTACAGTTCATATGAGGAAATCAGTCAATTAAAATTAATTAATTAGGCCCTGGTCTATGGATTTCACATGACTGGGAATACAGATATGCATCTGTTGGTCACAGATACCTTAAAAGAAGGTAGGGGCGTGGATCAGAAAACCAGTCAGTATCTGGTATGACCACTATTTGCCTCATGCAGTGTGACACATCTTGTTTGTATAGAGTTGATCAGGCTGTTGATTGTGGCCCGTGGAATGTTGTCCCAATCCTCTTCAATGGCTGTGCGAAGATGCTGGATATTGGCGGGACTTGGAACATGCTGTCGTACACGTCGATGCAAAGCATCCCAAACATGCTCAATGGGTGACAAGTCTGGTGAGTATGCAGGCCATGGAAGAACTGGGACATTTTCAGCTTCCAGGAATTGTGTACAGATCCTTGCGACATGGGGCCTTGCATTTTCATGCTGAAACATGAGGTGATGGCGGCGGAAGAATGGCACGACAATGGGCCTCAGGATCTCGTCACGGAATCTCTCTGCATTCAAATTGCCATTGATTAAATGCAATTGTGTTTGTTGTCCATAGGTGAGCATTTGCCCACTGTAGTCGGTTAGGACGCTGAACTGCAGCCAGGTCAAGACCCTGGTGAAGATGACGAGCACGCAGATAAGCTGCCCTGAAACATTTTCTGACAGTTTGTGCAGAAACTATTTGGTTTTACAATCCCACAGATTCATCAGCTATCTGGATGGCTGGTCTCAGACGATCCCGCAGGTGAAGAAGCTGGATGTGGAGGTCCTGGGCTGGCATGGTTACACGTGGTCTGCGGTTGTTAGGCTGGTTGGACGTACTGCCAAATTCTCAAAAATGACTTTGGAGGCATTGGTAGAGGAATTAACATTCAATTCTCTGGCAACAGCTCTGGTGGACAGTCCTGCAGCCAGCATGCCAATTGCATGCTCCCACAAAACTTGAGACATCTGTGACATTTTGTTGTGTGACAAAACTGCACATTTTAGAGTGGCCTTTATTGTCCCCAGCACCGGTGTAATGATTATGTAATCAGCTTCTTGATATGCAACAACTTTCAGATGGGATGGATTATCTTGGAAAAGGAGAACATTTTCACTAACAGGGATGTAAACACATTTGTTCACAAAATTAAAGAGAAATACGTTTTTTGCGTGTATCGATCATTTCTGGGATCTTTTATTTCAGCTCATGAAACATGGGACCAACACTACATGTTGCATTTGTATTTTTGTTCAGTATAAATAAAAAGTTCGTCAAAAAAAAAGATAGAAGATTAGAACAGTTTGGTAATACAACAATTGATATACGGTAGAGTATTTCTGCAGAGGTCCTGTTGATTCAGCACTGTGGTTTTAGATATGTGACCGACCGTCTCGATTCGGTCTTATTAAGCAACATTAGAAATTTTGTTTTTTACATTAGATAAAAGTAGAGACTTAGAACTAGACTACAGTTGAGGAACAATGGGAAAGTTATTCTGCTTTGAAAGTTGATAAACTTGTAACCACATTTTTGAGAAAATGGCCCTTCAATGTTTTGTTACACCTACTGGAGAGCACTTCTTTTTTATTTTTTTATTCTTTTTTTAGATAGATCAGCTTAATATTGCAGATAGATTGTAACTTCCATCAATGTAATTGTCTGCATCACTTCCAATCTCCCATGTTTATTTATATATATATATATATATATATATATATATATATATATATACAAACAGTGGGGAAACAAAGTATTTAGTCAGCCACCAATTGTGCAAGTTCTCCAACTTAAAAAGATGAGAGAGGCCTGTAATTTTCATCATAGGTACACATCAACTATGACAGACAAATGGAGAAAAAAAATCCCAAAAATCACATTGTAGGATTTTTAATGAATTTATTTGCAAATTATGGTGGAAAATAAGTATTTGGTCACCTACAAACAAGCAAGATTTCTGGCTCTCACAGACCTGTAACTTCTTCTTTAAGAGGCTCCTCTGTCTTCCACTCGTTACCTGTATTAATGGCACCTGTTTGAACTTGTATCAGTATAAAATACACCTGTCCACAACCTCAAACAGTCACACTCCAAACTCCACTATGGCCAAGACCAAAGAGCTGTCAAAGGACACCAGAAACAAAATTGTAGACCTGCACCAGGCTGGGAAGACTGAATCTGCAATAGGTAAGCAGCTTGGTTTGAAGAAATCAACTGTGGGAGCAATTATTAGAAAATGGAAGACATACAAGACCACTGATAATCTCCCTCGATCTGGGGCTCCACGCAAGATCTCACCCCGTGGGGTCAAAATGATCACAAGAACGGTGAGCAAAAATCCCAGAACCACACGGGGGGACCTAGTGAATGACCTGCAGAGAGCTGGGATCAAAGCAACAAAGCCTACCATCAGTAACACACTACCTCCTTCCATCAGCAAGGGCATTGAAGATGAAACGTGGCTGGGTCTTTCAGCATGACAATGATCCCAAACACACCGCCCGGGCAACGAAGGAGTGGCTTCGTAAGAAGCATTTCAAGGTCCTGGAGTGGCCAAGCCAGTCTCCAGATCTCAACCCCATAGAAAATCTTTGGAGGGAGATGAAAGTCTGTGTTGCCCAGCGACAGCCCCAAAACATCATTGCTCTAGAGGAGATCTGCATGGAGGAATGGGCCAAAATACCAGCAACAGTGTGTGAAAACCTTGTGAAGACTTACAGAAAACGTTTGACCTGTGTCATTGCCAACAAAGGGTATATAACAAAGTATTGAGAAACTTTTGTTATTGACCAAATACTTATTTTCCACCATAATTTGCAAATAAATTCATTAAAAATCCTACAATGTGATTTTCTGGAAAAAAAATTCTCATTTTGTCTGTCATAGTTGACGTGTACCTATGATGAAAATTACAGGCCTCTCTCATCTTTAAGTGGGAGAACTTGCACAATTGGTGGCTTTTTTCCCCCACTGTACATACATACATATACATACATACACATACATACACATACACACATACATATATACATACACATACATATCCTTTTTAAAAATATATTCCCCTTTATTACTTTCCAACCCCGCCACCCTTTCCCCACTTGGAGTAAACTAGTGAACAACAACGCCTAGGCCTCTACTTCCAGCCCATACCCACTATCTACATTTTATGGACACAGTCAATTTTACAGTAATTATATTTTGTTTGTTTTTTCTCCTGAACTTCTTCTACTCTCAACCTCTCCGATCATTTTCATGATGTCCATCCGGTTTGCTTCTATATGCCATATCTTTCTAACTGTGCTCCTTCACAAAACCTCCCAACCTACAACCCATAAACTTATTATGGACACAGCGTGCCTACATTATTAGTTATCTTGTTATTGTTTGTTGTTAGTTGTTATTAGTCCCATCCTTCAATTCCATTCAACACCTCCCATCTATCTTTTAACACCATCCATATAGGATTTCTATTTGCCATATATATTTCAACTGTACTGTGATGTCTTACAAAAGTTCTGAACCTTTCTATTCTCATTGTTTCTACAGATTGTGAATTGAAAATAAACATTTTTGCTAATAGTATTATTATGTTATTGATCGATTGACTATGACTTTTCAGATCACCCAGTAGTGCTATCTGCAGGGTTAGCTCCAGGTAAATATTGCAATCCTTTAGCCATTCCTGGACCTTTGTCCACAAACAAGCTACAAATGGACAGTACCAAAACAAATGATCTAATGATTCTGTCTCTTCGCAGTAAAATCTGCAGAGCTGGGAAGATTGTATCCCCCATATAAATAACATTCTATTGGTAGCAAGAATTGTATATAATAATTTAAATTGAAAGATTCTAAGTTTTGAATCCGGTGTCGTTTTACGTATCAGTTCATAAACACTATGCCATGGGATCGGTGCGTCAAAAATCTCTTCCCAACTATTTTGCAATCTATATGGGACGGCTGTCAATCCCTTGGTCCTTAAATGAAACTAATATACCTTTTTATTTATCATAGTTTTCCTTAACCAATTATGTTCTTTAATGCAAGGCCGACAGACAAGTTCCTTACTTTCTCCTCCTTCCACTTTCCTCTTCCATTTTTGCGGTAAGGCTGCAATTATTTGGTTGTAATTTTGGGTAGAGCAGACATTTCCATATGTTTTTGTTAGCTGCATGTGCGACATAACTCCACCAGTCCTACCGATGATATCATTTACAAAGATTATGTTTTTTTGTCAATTAGTATATTTGAGTTTAACCACAATATTTGTTGCATTATTTGTTCTGTCGTTTCTGGAGGATTAAATTGAAATTGCAACCAACTTTCTATGGCTTGTTTTAGAAATAGTGATATCTGGGAGATGATTTCCTATTCAAAAACTGAAAGTGAGTGGTTTTAATCTGAATAAAGGGAAAAAGGCCATTCTTGAACATTGGGTGAGACAATCTTACTAATTTGCTAGAGAACCAGTTCGGATTTAAGTATAACTTTTGTATGTCTGAAGCTTTTAGTGATAGGTCTAATGCTTTAATATTTAATAATTTCTGTCCTCCGAATTCATATTCATTATATAAATAGGCCAGTTTAATTTTGTCTGGCTTGCCGTTCCAAATAAAATGGAATCTTTTTTTCTCATATAATTTAAAAAACAGTTCGCTAGGCGTAGGCAAGACCATAAGCAAATAGGTATACTGGGATAACACTAAAGAGTTAATCAGGGTGATTTTTCCACAAATTGACAGGCACCCACCTTTCCATGATAGCAAGATCTTATCTATTTTTGCTAACTTTCTATTATAATTTCTTGAAGTGAGATCATTTATTTCCTTTGGGATATGTATTCCGAGGATATCCACATCACCATCAGACCATTTTATTGGTAAACTACATGGCAATGTAAATTTTTTATTTTTTATTGATCCAATACGTAATATAGTACATTTGTCATAATTTGGTTGTAATCCAGAGAGGTTAGAAAATGTATCTAGATCCTCTATGAGGCTGTGGAGTGATTCTAGTTGTGGATTTAAAAGAAAACATGAATCATCAGCGTACAATGACACCTTTGTTTTTAAGCCCTGGATTTCTAATCCCCTGATATTATTGTTGGATCTGATTTTAATAGCTAACATCTCGATGGCCACAATAAATAGATATGCCTATATTGGACAACCTTGTTTCACTCCTCTTGACAGTTTAAAACTTTTCTGAGAAATAGCCATTATTTACAATTTTACACCTAGAGCTCTTCTTTGTCTACACCCGTTCAGCATTGTTCACACCATCTTAAGCCTTAGCCCCACTAATCTCTTTAGCGATTCACGACATCAGTTGCCTGGTGGTCCAAAATAGCATAACTGGTGTATTTTAACACCAATAAACCCATCCGTTTAAAAATGAATTTTGTATATGTCAATCTAGTAAACCAGGCAACTAAAAGCAATTGTCTAAACAATGTTTTGGTAAGTTATTAGCTTGTTAGCTATCTAGCTAACGTTAAATTAGCTGGCTAGCCAGGTCAAATAATGACTATATCATATAGCTGACAACATCTTAACTGTAGCTAATTTGTATTCATTATTACAGGAAAATAAACTCGCAACAAGATAATTATTTACAAGTTAATGGCGAGCAAATTATAGAAAATAGCTTATGGTTGTGAGTGTGACTAAATAAAAGCAGGGCACTCTACCGGATAATTTTTGAACTTGGACACTGTCTCGTTGGCCTAACGTCATATCCTAATTTGACTTTGGTGCAGGTCATGTTGTTCTTCACATTACCTCTGGTAAACACACACTATATCAAATAACATTTTAGTTTTATCACATGCACATGATACAGAAGGTGTAAACAGTACAGTGAAATGGTACCTTGCATAGTGGAGTCTTTTGTTTAGACATGTAGCTAGCTAGCTAGCTGAACAATGAACCATACTCCCAACTCATAATGTTACTGCCCTGCATGAATCTACAGTAGCTAAATCTAACCAACTAGGTTCAATGTTAGCTAGCTAGCTAACATTAGGCTATAACTAGCCATTCAAATGGCTCTGAGATATGAATAATATTACTACACAGATCATACATTAGCTAGCTTTAACTTGCAATGAAAACGACTTTCTGACAAAGCTAGAAACATATAATATCTGAGAATGTAGCTAGCTACACTCTCTTACCCGTATACAATGGATGAATGCTTCTCCCTCTCTGTCACGGAATTTTTATCATAGGTACACTTCAACTGTGAGAGATGGAATCTAAAACAAAAATCCAGAAAATCACATTGTATGATTTTTAAGTAATTAATTTGCATTTTATTGCATGACATAAGTATTTGATCACCTACCAACCAGTAAGAATTCCGGCTCTCACAGACCTGTTCGTTTTTCTTTAAGAAGCCCTCCTGTTCTCCACTCATTACCTGTATTAACTGCACTTGTTTGAACTCGTTACCTGTATAAAAGATACCTGTCCACACACTCAATCAAACAGACTCCAACCTCTCCACAATGGCCAAGACCAGAGAGCTGTCAAAGGACATCAGAGATAAAATTGTAGACCTGCACAAGGCTGGGATGGGCTACAGGACAATAGGCAAGCAGCTTGGTGAGAAGGCAACAACTGTTGGCGCAATTATTAGATAATGGAAGAAGTTCAAGATGACAGTCAATCACCCTCAGTCTGGGGCTCCATGCAAGATCTCACCTCGTGGGGCATCAATGATCATGAGGAAGGTGAGGGATCAGCCCAGAACTACATGGCAGGACCTGGTCAATGACCTGAAGAGAGCTGGGACCACAGTCTCAAAGAAAACCATTAGTAATACACTACGCCGTCATGGATTAAAATCCTGCAGCGCACGCAAGGTCCCCCTGCTCAAGCCAGCGCATGTCCAGGCCCGTCTGAAGTTTGCCAATGACCATCTGGATGATCCAGAGGAGGAATGGGAGAAGGTCATGTGGTCTGATGAGACAAAAATAGAGCTTTTTGGTCTAAACTCCACTCGCCGTGTTTGGAGGAAGAAGAAGGATGAGTACAACCCCAAGAACACCATCCCAACCGTGAAGCATGGAGGTGGAAACATCATTCTTTGGGGATGCTTTTCTGCAAAGGGGACAGGACGACTGCACCGTATTGAGGGGAGGATGGATGGGGCCATGTATCGCGTGATCTTTGCCAACAACCTCCTTCCCTCAGTAAGAGCATTGAAGATGGGTCGTGGCTGGGTCTTCCAGCATGACAACGACCCGAAACACACAGCCAGGGCATCTAAGGAGTGGCTCCATAAGAAGCATCTCAAGGTCCGAAACCTGAAGGATCTGGAGAAGGTCTGTATTGAGGAGTGGGCCAAAATCCCTGCTGCAGTGTGTGCAAACCTGGTCAAGACCTACAGGAAACGTATGATGTCTGTAATTGCAAACAAAGGTTTTTGTACCAAATATTAAGTTCTGCCTTTCTGATGTATCAAATACTTATGTCATGCAATAAAATGCAAATTAATTACTTAAAAATCATACAATGTGATTTTCTGGATTTTTGTTTTAGATTCCGCCTCTCACAGTTGAAGTGTAACTATGATAAAAATTACAGACCTCTACATGCTTTGTAAGTAGGAAAACCTGCAAAATCGGCAGTGTATCAAATACTTGTTCTCCCCACTGTACATGGCAAACCAATCAGAACTCATCTCTCGGCATGTCCAGCCCATCCATTATCTCAGCCAATCATGTCTAGCGGGAAGGTTCTTGTCTTTTTCCGTGGCTCAACCAACTTGGTTCGTCATTTATCAATTGTATTCATATTTACAGATAGCATACAAGTTTGTTATTAAGGCACATGTAAGTTCAAATGTTCCAGAAGGCATTTCTGCCCAAAAACGCATTTAAAAAAATGTTTACGTTCAAATGCCTCTCTTGTGAAGTAGTAATGCGCGACATATGCCTAGTTTCCTGAAATGAGTCACATATACCATGCAGTTTTGATGCTTGCATCCCATAAGAAAGAAGCAGAATCCAGCTGAGAAATGTGCTGTACAGTATGTAGCATGCATGTGTACACGTTGAAACACAAAGTTGAGAAGAGGGTCATGAATAAGATATTAGTAATCTGCCATGTCCACTGACTGTATGTGTTTGATGATATAAACACAGACAAAAAGCTCTTTAGGTCTCATCATTTGAACCTCAAGTCTTCAAAGCAGGCTGATTACCAAATTCTGTTTGCGGATTAAGTCTAGTTACAGAGACAACATGCTGCCTATTTTTTAAAGACATACAGTATGTCATCATGATGTCCTTGATGAATGGTGGCTCCTCTATGTGGTTCTCCACACAGACACATCTACATGTACAGTATGTGGCTGTTGACCTCTCCCACCAATCTTCAAAGTAGAACAAACATCAAAGACAAGGGAAAGAGAGAGGGAGACAAAGAAAGAAACACAAAGAGAGAGAGAAAGATAAATAAATACAGAGATTTTCACTTTGCCCATGTCTGCATTGGGGAGAAAATAAGAAAAGTAACAGGTGTTGACTGTAAGTGTAAATGAGGGTGTGATAAAGGTATGATTGTACTTTTAGGGTTGTATTGCTAGAAACTCTCTGATCTTGTGAAATCTGGGCTCATCTATCATCGTCACCTCGTCGATAGTTGAGAAAAGTATTAGAGCACAGCCATTATAGATGTTACATATTCCAAATAAACCACCAGCATCTTTGACATCACATCAAAGACATCTCCATTTTTTTCAGGTTACCTTGTGGACTGCTTATGACTGTTAAGACAACACATTCTCGAGTCAATATGGCAGATAATCCACAGGAACCACTGAAATGTCCAGGAGTCCCATCAGAGACAATTAACATGGGACAGATCGAAAAGAGAGATGACCATTCTTGCGTCAACCAGAGACCTTTGAAATTCTCTCTCTTCAGATACCCATCATCTGTCATTATCAGGGAGAGAAAATCACCACAACAGAGCACAACACAAGCACAACACGAAATTGGGATCCTTAACGTTAAAAAAAATCCCTAACCGGAAGAAAATGTTTTTTTTGTTTGTTTTATCTCCACAAAATCTTAATCAGTGTATCTATAACAAAACTTTATTTTCCGTGTTATAGCCTAACTAGATGATAAACTATAAAAGCCTGGGGAAAGTTATGTAGTTTAAATAAAACCAGAGAGGAAGAGGCAAACTTTTTTGGCTACTTTGGTGAATTTGCAAGGCATGCACGACAAGACATTGCGAGATACAGATTACCAAGATATATGCCAACGGTTCCTTCTGCCTGCCCCCCCCCCCCCCCCTCTCTCCCTCACGCTGGCTCGCCTGCTCTTTCTCTTCGCTAATGATGCGAGTGTGTGTTCAGTCTTCGGTCTGTTGCCTGTAGAATATCCTAGCCTATTCATTGATGATAGGCTTTCCTGAAGTTACGAGACATTTCAAGCCAAGAAATTGCAAGATACAGCCTTCCATTGCAAGATACAACTTCTGATTGCCAATAGATAGGCCTAGTGCACGGTTCTGACTCTGTCTGTCTGGTGGCCGACCTGCCTATACTGTGTCTCTCTCCATCCCTCACTAGCTCGCTATGGCAACTAATCAGTCCCCTCCGTTCCAAAAATATTGAATCTTTGCAGTTGATTCATAGCGGAAACGAATCTTGATATTCAGAAATGGGAATTGAAGTGCAAGGAGTCGAGGAATCAATTATTTTGGAGTCAACTCTCCACCACTATGTCATCGCCGTTAACAGTTGGAAAAATGGCAGAGAAAGGCAATCGACAGCAGCAAAGTCCTGTATGGCAATACATTGAGAAGTTAAATGACAAGGAAATGCAACCTTTGTGAGGTGGAATTGAGGTACAGTAATGGTAGTACAGGTGCAATGCTTAACCATCTGAAAGGGACGCACAGTGAGACCCAAACCATTGCTGGCAGCAGCGCAGCTGAATTTGGAATTAACGTAGATTTTTTGTTTTTTGTTGTTGGGAAAACCGGCATTAAAAAATGGCAGTTTAAACTTTAAGATATTTTTTCCATTTGTCACATCCCTACCTTCAAGTTCCTCCATCAGGTGTCTACTACAACATCTCAGGACACCATCCTCTGTGTTTGGTGGTTAGCACCACGTCTGTGTACTGCAGGCAATCGGGCCATCTCTTTCCGTGAGCTCCATCTGTCACCCAAGCCTGCTGCTGTGTGTGTGGCCCGCGCCATGTGGGCCAGCTCTGGGCAAGGCCGCGTCGAGTGCCCAGGCCCAAAGCCTGGGAGATGGGGGTGGACAGATGCCTTGGCAGGGGAGCCTCCAGGTCTTTCATGTGGGGGAGAGAGACAGCTGTCTGGGAAAGCTCCCTGTCATCCGAGGTACTTCACTTCCACAGACCTCCAAAGAACTGTTAATTGTAACATGTATAATCAATTCAACTACAACTAAACCATTTTTTCATCTGTATAATTGTTTTGATATCTTCCTGGTCTTGCACTGCTGCGAGGGCAGCAGTGGTAAGACTCAAGGCATCTTGTATGTAATTGTTGAGTTGTGAGCAGACTCCTGTTCAATCTTTTAATGCTGCTTTGCAAGGCTGTTCAGTACATGGTCCTCCGGTGTGTTGAATTACATTAAGCTCTTGCTTTAGATTTTGGGCCTTGCCCAGGGTGAACAAGAAACCACAGTAGGGGGTTGAATGGGGAAACATAGACCACCCAACACATCCCCCACACATCCCCTCTCAAGATCTCCTTGTTCCACATAGCGCTATACCGTTCCAACTACTACTATCTGTTAAAGATTCAACATCTGAATGGAAAATAAAGAAACAGATTTTCTCGTTGCTGAAGGCATCAGAGGTGGTATGAGGTCTCTTGTACAGTTTCTTACAAAAGTATTCATCCCCCTTGGCGTTTTTCCTATTTTGTTACATTACAACCTGTAAATTAAATTGATTTTCATTTGGATTTCATGTAATGGACATTCACAAAATAGTCAAAATTTGTGAAGTGAAATGAAAAAAATAACTTGTTTCAAAAATTCTAAAAAATTAATAACGGAAAAGTGGTGGGTACATATGTATTCACCCCCTTTGCTATGAAGCCCCTAAATAAGATCTGGTGCAACCAATTACCTTCAGAAGTCACATCATTAGTTAAATAAAGTCCACCTGTGTGCAATCTAAGTGTCACATGATCTCAGTATATATACACCTTTTCTGAAAGGCCCCATAGTCTGCAACAACACTAAGCAAGGGGCACCACCCAGCAAGCAGCACCATGAAGACCAAGGAGCTCTCCAAACAGGTCAGGGACAAAGTTGTGGAGAAGTACAGATCAGGGTTGGGTTATAAAAAAATATCTGAAACTTTGAACATTCCACGGAGCACCATTATTAAAAAATGGAAAGAATATGGCACCACAACAAACCTGCCAAGAGAGGGTCGCCCACCAAAACTCACGGACCAGGCAAGGAGGGCATTAATCATAGAGGCAATAAAGAGACCAAAGACAAACCTGAAGGAGCTGCAAAGCTCCACAGCGGAGATTGGAGTACCTGTCCATAGGACAACTTCAAGTCGTACACTCCACAGAGCTGTGCTTTACGGAAGAGTGGCCAGAAAAAAAGCCATTGCTTGAAGAAAAAAATAAGCAAACACTTTTGGTGTTCGCCAAAAGGCATGTGGGAGACTCCCCAAACATATGGAAGAAGGTACTCTGGTCAGATGAGACTAAAATTGAGCTTTTTGGCCATCAAAGAAAATGCTATGTCTGGCACAAACCCAACACATCTCATCACCATCCCCACAGTGAAGCATGGTGGTGGCAGCATCATGCTGTGGGGATGTTTTTCATCGGCATGGACTGGGAAACTGGTCAGAATTGAAGGAATGATGGATGGCGCTAAATACAGGGAAATTCTTGAGGGAAACCTGTTTCAGTCTTCCAGAGATTTGAGACTGCACGCTCAAGTGTTCTGTTTTTTTGTCTTATTTCTTGCATCTTCACAGTGGTAGATGTTGTGAAAATCAAATAATGCAAACCCCCCAAAAATCTAATTTATTTCCAGGTTGTAAGGCAACAAAATAGGAAAAATGCCAAGGGGGGGTGAATACTTTCGCAAGCCACTGTTTTACCCTCTCTCTGAACTGATGCAAAATTAAGGGATGGATGGATGGAATGGAAGAAAAAGAGGGCCATACTGAGTAAATCCAAATCATTTTCTTTGCTTTTAATTAGGGGAAATGGTGGAAAAGTCTGTCAGTCCACAGGCCCTAAATAATCTCTTCCTAACTTCCGTTTACCTTTCTCCACTGCAGCTGTGTATTAATGAGTGTTTGCTATTCAGAATTTCCATTGACAGTGAGAAGGTGGTTATAGCAAAAATTCTCTCTCTCGCCTTTCCACCCACACCTTTCCCCATGGTATGTCCATGAATATAGCTCCTGGAATTAAATAAGACTATTTTTGACAGGTAAAATAAACTAGCATTTTATTTTTTATCAAATGCACACATAACTGTAGTGCAATACCATAACTGTTATAAGTATAAACCAATATGTCAGTCTAGGTGCATAAAACTTAAAATCCCTACATGAGAGTTTTGAAATAGTCCATGAGACCACGGTATCAGTTCATCTGGCTGGTATTCTAATTGGGCACAAGGAGGATGCGGACACAGGCAGGAAACAGAAAACAAACAGATTGATTAATCCATAAGAGCGGTGGGAGAGCAGAAAATGGTCTGGTTCCATCCTATTTAGAGCACCGCCACAGAAGGACTATGGGAGGATTGAGAGGGAGGGAGGAATCGAGGGTGGAGAGAGAGAGGGATGGAGGGTGGGAGAGAGAGGGATGGAGGGTGGGAGAGAGAGAGAGGGGAGAGAGAGAGAGGAATGGAGGTGCGGGAGAGAGAGGGATGGAGGCCAGTAGAGAGAGGCATGGAGGGGGAGAGAGAGGGAGAGAGGGCAGAAGAGAGGGATCATGGAGAGTGGGAGAGAGAGAGAGAGGGATGGAGGGGGAACTTTGCTTGTGTTGCACTTGAACTTTGCTTGCATTGTGGTGCTTGAAATGTACTGTAAGTAGAACAAGCATTTTTTTCTAGGCATTCATCTGTAATCAACTGTGCATGAAAGTTCCCGTCATGGAACCTTGAGGTGTTTAACTTCGTATACACACCAAGGTGGGTCACACTTGTTACATTTTCATATTATTAATGATGGAAATGCGTGTCTCACTGGCATCAGCTGAAATTGCTTAAAGAATCTTCATGAGAATGTTTCTTACTTATTGAAGTACACAGCACCAGCCATAGAAATCCATTACTTGTCTAAACCTTGTCGTTCCATGACCTTGCCTCTCTCACATTGAACCCTCCACTAAACCTTTTATCCTGTGAATCACATCAACAGCATTTTAGTTGCAGCAATGATGACAAGACACTACTTGACCATGTCTCTCTCATCAACATTGTCTTTAGCATAAAATGGCATTATTTCTGAGAGCCAAGGAGCACAAATTAATTGCTTACTCATTTTTATGTTTTTGTCAAGACAGCAATTTGTATACAGTATTGGATGATATTAAAACTAGTCCAAACACACAGGCCTCCTCTTAACTAACACTATTTGTCATTAATGTGCCACAAATAGAAAAAGGGTCCTGAGCTTGCAGTCCTCTGATTAATTTCCCTTTAGGAGTATCCCTCAGTGAGGTCATCAACCTCACTTTCCCTTAAACAAATGTAAACTTTATTTCTTATGATGTATGAGACAGAAGTTCTCAAAGCCCAGTTTCCAAGGTTGAGATTCTCTATAAAGCATGTGTACTACCAAGCATACCTTGCATCACCTTGCCATCCCAAAAGTAGGTTTACTTTTTGTGTTGTGTATGAGCAATCAATGTGGGTTATAACCTGTGCAACCTTTAGTGAGGTCACAGCGGAGGGCTATTGACTGAAGGTGTGTTGTTTTTATTTAGTGCTCAAAGAGGCTAATAAAATATAATGTACAAGATCAATTATTCACCACATAATCCTTCAAAACATCTCTAGGGTAAAAAAGTAATGTAGATTAATTGAAGGCAAAACCCACTGATATTGCCAACTACTTAAATGTTTTTTTCATTGGCAAGATTAGCAAATTTAGGCATGACATGCCAGCAACAAACGCTGACACTACATATCCAAGTATATCTGACAAAATTATGAAAGACAAGCATTGTAATTTTGAATTCCATAGAGTGAGTGTGGAAGAGGTGAAAAAATAATTGTTGTCCATCAACAATGACAAGCCAAATTACTGAGGATAATAGTGGATGATATTGCCACTCCTATTTGCCATATCTTCAATTTAAGCCTACTAGAAAGTGTGTGCCCTCAGGCCTGGAGGGAAGCAAAAGCCATTCCCCTACCTAAGAATAGTAAAGCCCCCTTTACTGGCTCAAATAGCCGACCAATCAGTCTGTCACCAACCCTTAGTAAACTTTTGGAAAAAATGGGGTTTGACCAGATACAATGCTATTTTACAGTAAACAAATTGACAACAGACTTTCAGCACGCTTATAGGGAAGGACATTCAACAAGCACAGCACATACACAAATGACTGATGATTGGCTGAGAGAAATTGATGATAAAACGATTGTGGGGGCTGTTTTGTTAGACTTCAGTGCGGCTTTTGACATTATCGATCATAGTCTGCTGCTGGAAAAATGTATGTGTTATGGCTTTACAACCCCTGCTATATTATGGATAAAGAGTTACCTGTCTAACAGAACACAGTGTCACGACTTCCTCCGAAGCTGCCTCCTCTCCTTGTTTGGGCAGTCTTCGGCGTTCGTCGTCACCGGCCTTCTAGCCACTGCCGCTCATCATCTCATCATTCCATTTGTTTTGTCTTGTTTATTACACACCTGGTTCATATCCCCTCATCAGTACATGTATAAGTATTCCCTCTGCCCCCCTTGTCTTTGTGTGTGATTGTTTATTGTGGAGGTTATTATAGCTCGGTGGAGCTATTGTATTTTGTATCGCCGGGATATTCACCCGTGTGCCTTGTTTTCTCCAGTGCGCCGTATTTACAGCACTGGAGTGTTTTACGCATTGCTGCGTACCGCTGTCTTACCAAATAAACCATTTATTCTGTGATTTACCCTCCTGTGCCTGACTCTGTCCAAATCACCCGCCACACAGAGGGTGTTCTTTAATGGAAGCCTATCCAACATAATCCAGGTAGAATCAGGATTTCTCCAGGGCAGCTGTCTAGGCCCCTTACTTTTTTCAATCTTTACTAACGACATGCCACTGGCTTTGAGTAAAGCCAGTGTGTCTATGTATGCAGATGACTCAACACTATACACGTCAGCTACTACAGCGACTGAAATGACTGGAACACTTAACAAAGAGCTGCAGTTAGTTTCAGAATGGGTGGCAAGGAGTAAGTTAGTACTAAATATTTCAAAAACTTAAAGCATTCTATTTGGTACAAATCATTCACTGAACCCTAAACCTCAACTAAATATTGTAATGAATAATGTGGAAATTGAGCAAGTTGAGGTGACTAAACTGCTTGGAGTAACCCTGGATTGTAAACTGTCATGGTCAAAACATATTGATACAACAGTAGCTAAAATGGAGAAAAATCTGTCCATAATAAAGCTCTGCTCTGCCTTCTTAACTGCACTATAAACAAGGCAGGTCCTACAGGCCCTAGTTTTGTCACACCTGGACTACTGTTCAGTTGTGTGGTCAGGTGCCACAAAGAGGGACTTAGGAAAATTGGAATTGGCTCAGAACAGGGCAGCACGGCTGGCCCTTGGATGTACACAGAGAGCTAACATTAATAATTTGCATGTCAATCTCTCCTGGCTCAAAGTGGAGGAGAGATTGACGTCATCACTGCTTGTATTTGTGAGAGGTATTGACATGTTGAATGCACCGAGCTGTCTGTTTGAACTACTGGCACACAGCTCGGACACACATGCATACCCAACAAGACATGCCACCAGAGGTCCCTTCACAGTCCCCAAGACCAGATCAGACTACATAGAGCCATGACTTCATGGAACTCTATTCCACATCAAGTAACTCATGCAAGCAGAAAAATTAGATTTAAAAAACAGATAAAAATACACCTTATGGAACATGAAGCACAGACACATGCATACAAACATACGATAACATACTCACTATACACACGTACACAGGGAATTTGTGTTGTAGATATGTGGTAGTAGAGTAGGGGCCTGAGGGCACACACTTAATGTGTTGTGACATCTACTGTGAATGTATTGTAATGTTTTTAAAATTGTATAACTGCCTTAATTTTGCTGGACCCCAGGAAGAGTAGCTGCTGCCTTGGCACCAGCTAATAGTTATCTATAATAAATACAAATACAAATTTCATAATGATTCCAAACTCTACCCTGTAATTGGGAAAGACACCGTCATACTTTTTTCAGACAGTTAAGTACAGTATGCACCTTAGGCCTTAACAAACCCAAACTATAGTGGGCTAAATATCATAACTGGCATTAAAAGTTTTCAGTTATTATTAATATTCATTATATCACCCGTTCAGGGGACATCTTTGATCTGTGTATCACACTGAGAACTCTAACAATACAACTCTCTGTGGAGAAGTGAGGCTGTGTTTCACCTGGTTTTAAAACAAATGTCTTTTCAAGTTGGGCTTTTTGATCATTGTCCTTGCGGAAGGTAACTGCTCTGGCACTGTGGGAAATCTGGGCTGTGTTCACTGCATTCCAAAAGTGCATTATTGCAGAGAAGGGCTCTACTTAGACACGGAATGTACTCCTGCTGTTTGTAGTTTCTTCCTCTCTGCTGGAGTCCTTCAATTCTTGAGAGCTTGGGGTTTCCAAAGCACAGTATTGTACCACTTATTGGCCATGAGCAAGCATACCATCCACAGCAGTATGATAACACACTACTGTATACCAAACCTTCTCATTAGCCATATATCTCAAATCCTCGACGTAATTAGAAGATCAATTAGACATTACGTAAATAAACTTTTAGACGAGCTCAGGACGAGGATCTCCTTCCAGAGAGACATCAGGGACTGTAACACAAAATATTGTGACTGTCCATTCAGCCAACAGGGTTCTCCATCCATCATGCGGACAGGAAGAAATAACTCTCCATGAAAAAGAAAGGCAGAGGGGTTTGTTTCATGATTAACAACTCATGGTGTGATTGTGGTAATTTACAGGAACTCAAGTCCTTTTGTTCATCCAATCTGGAATACCTCACCATTAAATGCCTACTGAGATAATTTTATTTGGTTATCATCACTGCCATGTATACTGAACAAAAATATAAATGAAACATGCTACAATTTCAAAGATTTTACTGAATTGCAGTTCGTATTAGAAAAGAAGTCCATTGAAATAAATGAATTAGGCCCTAATCTATAGATTACACATGATTAGGAATACAGATATGCATATGTTGGTCACATATACCTGAGGGGTGTGGATCAGAAAACCAGTCAGTATCTGTTGTGACCACCATTTGCCTCATGCAGCGCAACACATATCCTTCGTATAGAGTTGATCAGGCTGTTGATTGTAGCCTGTGGAATGTTGTCCCACTCCCCTCAATGGCTGTGCGAAGTTCTGGATATTGGCGGGAACTGGAACACGCTGTCATACACGTCGATCCAGAGCATCCCAAATATGCTCAATAGGTGACATGTCTGGTGAGAATGAATGCCATGGAAGAACTGGGACATTTTCAGCTTCCAGGAATTGTGTACACATTTTTGCGACATGGGGCCTTGCATTATCATTCTGAAACATGAGGTGATGGCGGCGGATGAATGGCACGACAATGGGCCTCAGGATCTCGCCACGCTATCTCTGTGCATTCAAATTGCCATCAATAACTTGCAATTGTGTTCGTTGTCCGTAGCTAATGCTTGCCCATTCCATAACCTCACCGCCATCATGGAGCACAACGTTGACATCAGCAAACCGCTTGCACACACGAAGCCATACACGTGATCTGCGGTTGTGAGGCCGGTTGGGCGTACTGCCAAATTCTCTAAAATGTTGTTGGAGGTGGCTTATGATAGAGAAATGTACATTCAATTCTCTGGCAACAGCTCTGGTGGACGTTCCTGCAGTCAGCATGCCAATTGCACGCTCCCTCAAAACTTGAGACATCTGTGGAAATTGTGTTATGTGACAAAACTGCACATTTTACAGTGGTCTTTTATTGTCCCTAGAACAAGGTGCACCTGTGTAATGATCATGCTGTTTAATCAGCATCTTGATATGCCACACCTGTCAGAGGGATGGATTATCTTGGCTACTAGGCCGTCCCCACCCTCCCTTTGGCAAATCAGATCACGCCTCCATTCTGCTCCTCCCCACCTATAGGCAGAAACTTAAACAGGAAGCTCCCATGGCAAGGACTGTTGAACGTGGTCTGACCAATCGGAATCAATGCTTCAGGACTGTTTTGATCACTCGGACTGGGAAATGTTCCAGGTCGCCTATGAGAATAGTATCGACGTATGCACTGACTCGGAGACTGGGTTCATCAGGAAGAGCATATCGGATGTTGTTCCCGCTGTGATGATTAGAACTTATCCAAACCACAAACTGTGGATAGATGGCAGCCTTCACTCAAAACTGAAAGTGCGACCACCGCATTTAACCATGGCAAGTTGACTGGGAACATGGACGTGTACAAACAGACCAGCTATGACCTCCTTAAGGCAATCAAAGAGGCAAAATGACAGGGACAAAGTGGAGTCACAATTCAATGGCTCAGACACGAGACGTTTGTGGCAGGGATCCCAGACATTCACAGATTATAAAGGGAAAGCCAGCCACGTTGCGGACGCTGATGCCTTGCTCCTGGACAAGCTAAACACCTTCTTCGCCTACTTTGAGGATAACAATATCGAGCTGCAGACATGGGCCCCCGGCGGTCACGAGGACTGTCTGCTCTCGTTTTCCGTGTCTGACGAGTAAGTCAATTCAGCGTGTTAAACCTCGCAATGCTGCCAGCCCAGATGGCATCCCAAGCCGTGTCCTCAGAGCATGTGCAGACCAGCTGGCTGGAGTGTTTACAGACATATTCAATCTCTCTATTTCCCAGTCTGTTATCCCCACTTGCTTCAAGATGTCCATCATTGTTCCTGTACCCAAGAAAGCGAAGGTAACTGAATTAAATGACTATTGCTCAGTAGCACTCACTTGTGTCATCATGAAGTGCTTTGAGAGGCTAGTTCAGGACCATATCACCTCCACTTTTACTCGACACCCTAGACCCACACCAATTTGCATATCGCCACACTGCACACTGCCCTATATTACCTGGACAAGAGAAATACCTATGTAAGAATGATGTTCATCGACTACAGCTCAGCCTTCAACACCATAGTGCCCTCCAAGCTCATCTCTAAGCACAGGACCCTATGTCTGAACCCCTCCCTGTGCAACTGGGTCCTGGACTGCCTGACTGGCCGATTCCTAGTGTTGAAGGTGGGTAACACCTCCGCCACGTTGATCCTCAACACGAGGGCTCCACAGGGGTGCGTGCTCAGCCCCCTGCTGTACTCCCTGTTCACCCATGACTGCATGGCCACGCAATTCTCCAACTCAATCCTCAAGTTTGCTGACGACACAACAGTGGTAGGCCTGATCACCGACAGTGACGAGACAGCCTATAGGGAGGAGGTCAGAGACCTGTCCGTGTGGTGCCAGGACAACAACCTCTCCCTCAACGTGATCAAGACAAAGGAGATGATTGTGGACTACAGGAAAAAGAAGAGAACCGAACATGCCCCCATTCTCATCGACGGCGCTGTAGTGGAGCAAGTTGAGAGCTTCAAGTTCCTTGGTGTCCACATCACCAACAAACTAACATGGTCTAAGCACACCAAGACAGTCATGAAGAGGGCACGACAAAACCTATGGAGATTGAAAAGATTTGGCATGGGTCCTCAGATCCTCAAAAGGTTCTAAAGCTGCACCATCGAGAGCATCCTGACTGGTTGCATCACTGCCTGGTATGGCAAATGCTCGGTCTCTGGCCGCAAGGCACTACAGAGGCTAGCACGTACGGCCCAGTACATCACTGGGGCCAAGCTTCCTGCCATCCAGGACCTCTATACCAGGCAGTGTCAGAGAAAGGCCCTAAAAATAATCAAAGACTCCAGCCACCCTATTCATAGACTGTTCTCTCTGCTACCGCACGGCAAGCGGTACCGGAGCGGCAAGTCTAGTTACCCCCCCCCCCCGACAAAGAAATGATCAGTCTATAATTTCAATGGTAGATTTATTTGAACAGTGAGAGACAGAATAACAACAAGAAATCCAGAAAAACGCATGTCAAAAATGTTATAAATTGATTTGCATTTTAATGAGGGAAATAAGTATTTGACCCATTTACATTACATTTACGTCATTTAGCAGACGCTCTTATCCAGAGCGGCTTACAAATTGGTGAATGTTATTTTATTTTTTTTGGGGGGGGGGGGGGGGGGGGGGATGGGGGGGTAAGCGGGGGGGTAGAAGGATTACTTTATCCTATCCCAGGTATTCCTTTAATGGTGGGGTTTCAAGTGTCTCTGGAAGGTGGTGAATGACTCCGCTGTCCTGGCATCATGAGGGAGCTTGTTCCACCATTAGGGCGCCAGAGCAGCGAACAGTTTTGACTGGGCTGAGCGGGAACTGTGCTTCCGCAGAGGTAGGGGGGGCAGCAGGCCAGAGGTGGATGAACGCAATGCCCTCGTTTGGGTGTAGGGACTGATCAGAGCCTGAAGGTACGGAGGTGCCGTTCCCCTCACAGCTCCGTAGGCAAGCACCATGGTCTTGTAGCAGATGCGAGCTTCAACTGGAAGCCAGTGGAGTGTGCGGAGGAGCGGGGTGACATGAGAGAACTTGGGAAGGTTGAACACCAGACGGGCTGCGGGATTCTGGATGAGTTGTAGGGGTTTAATGGCACAGGCAGGGAGCCCAGCCAACAGCGAGTTGCAGTAATCCAGACGGGAGATGACAAGTGCCTGGATTAGGACCTGTGCCGCTTCCTGTGTAAGGCAGGGTCGCACTCTCCGGATGTTGTAGAGCATGAACCTACAGGATTGGGTCACCGCCTTGATGTTAGCGGAGAACGACAGGGTGTTGTCCAGGGTCACGCCAAGGCTCTTTGCACTCTGGGAGGAGGACACAATGGAGTTGTCAACCGTGATGGCGAGATCATGGAATGGGCAGTCCTTCCCCGGGAGGAAAAGCAGCTCCGTCTTGCCGAGGTTCAGCTTGAGGTGGTGATCCGTCATCCACTCTGATATGTCTGCCAGACATGCAGAGATGTGATTCACCACCTGGTTATCAGAAGGGGGAAAGGAGAAGATTAGTTGTGTGTCGTCTGCGTAGCAATGATAGGAGATAGAAAGATTTCTGGCTCCCAGGTGTCTTTTATACAGGTAACGAGCTGAGATTAGGAGCACACTCTTAAAGGGAGTGCTCCTAATGCACACTCTTAAAGGGAGTGCTCCTAATCTCAGCGTGTTACCTGTATAAAAGACACCTGTCCACAGAAGCAATCAATCAATCAGATTCCAAACTCTCCACCATGGCCAAGACCAAAGAGCTCTCCAAGGATGTAAGGGACAAGATTGTAGACCTACACAAGGCTGGAATGGGCTACAAGACCATCGCCAAGCAGCTTGGTGAGAAGGTGACAACAGTTGGTGCGATTATTCGCAAATGGAAGAAACACAAAAGACCTGTCAATCTCCCTTGGCCTGGGGCTCCATGCAAGATCTCACCTCGTGGAGTAGCAATGATCATGAGAACGGTGAGGAATCAGCCCAGAACTACACGGGAGGATCTTGTCAATGATCTCAAGGCAGCTGGGACCATAGTCACCAAGAAAACAATTGGTAACACACTACGCCGTGAATGGCGCCGGAGAAGATGGCTGCCGTTTTACAGCCCTCTAACCAATTGTACTATTATGTGTGTTTTTCGCGTTATTTGTAATTTATTTTTTACATAATGTTTCTGCCATTGTCTCTTATAACCAAAAAGAGCTTCTGGATATCAGGACAGCGATTACTCACCTCGTATTGGACAAAGATTTTTCTTCAACGAGGCGGCCGCAAAGGATATCCTACAGACACCCGACAAGGCCCAAATCCCCATCATTCGCGGTCTGTGTATATTTGTAAACAACAGCTGGTGCACAAAATCAAATACTAAGGAAGTCCCGAGGTTTTGCTCGCCTGAGGTAGAGTATCTTATGATAGGCTGTAGACCATACTATTTACCAAGAGAGTTTTCATCTATATTTTTCATAGCTGTCTATTTACCACCACAAACCAATGCTGGCATTATGATCGCACGGAATGAGCTGTATAAGGCCATAAGTCAACAGGAAAATGCTCATCCAGAGGCAGCGCCCCTAGTGGCCGGGGACTTTAATGCAGGGAAACTTACATCTGTTCTACCTAATTTCTACCAGCATGTTAAATGTGCAACCAGAGGGAAAAAAACTCTAGACCACCTTTACTCCACACACAGAGACGCATACAAAGCTCTCCCTCGCCCTCCATTTGGCAAATCTGACCATAACTCTATCCTCCTGATTCCTGCTTATAAGCAAAAACTAAAGCAGGAAGCACCAGTGACTCGGTTAATAAAAAAGTGGTCAGATGACGCAGATGCTAAGCTACAGGACTGTTTTGCTAGCACAGACTGGAACATGTTCCGGGATTCTTCAGATAGCATTGAGGAGTACACCACATCAGTCACTGGCTTCATCAATAAGTGCATCGATGATGTCGTCCCCACAGTGACCGTACGTACATACCCCAACCAGAAGCCATGGATTACAGGAAACATCCGCACTGAGCTAAAGGGTAGAGCTGCCGCTTTCAAGGAGCGGGACTTATAGATGATTTTCAAGTACATATGTTATAGAATTAAACACCTATATGCCTTAAAATGTTTATGGATTGAGAACCAGTTGAAGGGTTAATACAGAGCAGAGACATTTATGTGTTTTTCATAAACTCCCTGAAGCTGGTCTGGGTATGTCAATGACATGTGATGGAGATACAACTCCTCGTGATGGCTGTGTGGAGATTGGAGTAACAATGGAACTAGTGTTATCATTTGTTTTTGCTTATGACCTTATGACCTGACACATGGCCACATGCACATAATCTCAAGGGCCAGGGAGGATGGTAAATGATAAATGCTTAAATGTATGTGGTTGAGAATGGGTTATGGATGACATGTTTAAACCATGTTTAAGTATTAATTGATATGTTTTATAATGTGTTATGAAATGATAAAGGTAAAACAGAATGAACATGATTGATACTTTGTACTCCAGATGCATGCCTGGATAGTGAATATAGTCAATACAGAGTGTGATTGTTCTTTAACGTACGTATGTACATAATTATTTGAGTCATGCCACTAATAAGATACAGAGGCCCCACTTAGAGAAGCGCAAGTAGCCCTCGTGATTAGCCAACATGTGATACTGAAAGATGTTATTCATTCACATAGGGAGGAGTAACTATCAGTTGTATCAGTGTGACTGTATAAAAGGAGCGCTCCGGTTCAGGGCAAGCAGTTGTTCCATGGAGCAAGCTCGGCTTTGTTATGCAAATAATAAAAGTCTAATTTTTGAATTCACAAGTTGCAGTCTCTTGAGAAATATTTTTAAGTTGACTACTTTTTGAGTCAAATATTTCTACGACATATTTGGCGAGCTTGCCAGGAGTTGACAACAGGGGCCAGAGACGGTGTACATCTGCAGTTGTGAAACGGCTTGGACGGACCATACAATCAAAAGCGGCCGCTTTTAACAGGTAAGCCAAGTTCTTACTTATATAGTATAAACGTTTGTGTGGTCCGATCCGGGGCACGGTATCAGCTGCAGAAATAACAAGTAGGTCTCTCCAAATTTAAGAACCAGAAAATTAGAGACTAGGAGCTTTTGAATTTAAGAATAAATGTCGATGTCACTCTGTTGTTTTTCTGAACCGTCTGTTCAATTGATTTGATTCATTTGATTCATTTGATTCATTTGATTCATTTGATTCATTTGATTCATTTCATTCATCCTGCTGATCGCTTTGTCTGGTTCATTTCGGCACGGGCGGTTGTCCATCTGGTTGAGTGATCAGACAATAACATGTTAAGTCCTGCGAATATCACTATAAACGTGTTGAGGAAGTGTATCGTTTATAGGCTGCTTAGGTAGGCAGAAATCCTGTGTAATACCGCTTATTTTTCTGTGTCGAGGAAGTGTAACAGAAAAAATATGGCAGAATTTACAGGTCGCTTAGGAAAGCGTAGTAAAAGTCCAGGTGTGTCGAGGAAGTGTATCACCTAGGGGGCTAAATAAATAGAAATCCTGTATAAAACTGTTTTCTTGTGTCGGGGAAGTGTATCAAGAGGGGGTTACGTTTACAGGTAACTTAGAAAAGTGTGTGAAAGAGTGAGAGTGCAAGTGAGTGTGAAAATCTCTGTCCTTGGTGGGGAAGGGTTGACGCACCTTTCCTGGACCGTTACTTAAGTGTAACCTGGTAGGAAGGACGCACCCGGTCTCACACCAGGAGAGAAAGAGTGAATGGTGTGTGGATGCTCATAGGGGTAGGAACACACATATAGCTGAGTGATTTAAAGCTAAGATAAAACACTAGCAAGGGGAAGATTTATGAGGTGTCCACACAAAGGAAAAGTGGACATCAGAAGACATTGTTTTATTATTACATAAAAAATATATAGCTGAGTGATTTAAAGCTAAGATAAAACACTAGCAAGGGGAAGATTAATGAGGTGTCCACACAAAGGAAAAGTGGACATCAGAAGATATTATTATATAAAGAGACTGTCAAATGCCCATTTAATAAATAAGTTCTGACCAAGCAATAATCAAAGAAGCACATATAGTTTAACAAAAAAGTGAATACTAATATAAAAAGAATTAAGAAGGAGAAATAAATAAATAGGACGAATACTCAAATAGATTAAAAAGGAAGTAAAAAATATAGGCCATAAATATGAATAAAACGGCGGTAGAAATACTGAGTGCTAGGTATCCCTTAGGCAAGGAAGAAATAGCGAAAACATCTGAAAAATGGGAGAAACGCACCAGGAAAATGGGCACCAAATGGCCAGAAGGAGGAACATTTGATGTCACGGTGTGTGAGGAAATGGAAACACTGATAATGAACTATAAAGCAAAAGACACAGGAAAGAAGAGAAGTGCCAAAAGAGAAAGAGAAAAAGAAGTACTCAATATGTTCAAAATGGAAGGAGAAGGATTGCTAAAGAACATGCGAGAAGCCAGAAACATGTTGAGAAAAGATTATGAGAAAACAAACAAAAAGAAAGCAGATTGGTCTGTGGGACCCCCACCAGATGTTGGTGGACAATATCCCCAGGTGTCCGGAGTAATATCAATAAAAGGAGAAATAGAAATGGAAGAAGAAAGACCTTTGTTTACATCCTCCCAAAGGATGGAAAAAGACTCAAAGGAAACAGAAGGAATCAAGCAAAGGGCAGAAATCAAGCCAAACAGATTGGACTGCTATGGAGAGCTGAGGGAAGCATTGGGAAGAATGAAAATGACGAAGAGAGACGATGGAGAACTCTCAGATGAAGAAATGGCAGATATTGAAGCAACAAACAAACTAATAGAGAAAGAAATGGACAGGATGAGGAGAATGTTGAGAGACAAGGAAGAAAAAGAGAGGGAGCAAAGTGAGGTAAGACAGCATACAGGCAGAGAGCTAGAGGAGGAAGAAGGAGCAACAGCTGAAATATGGAGAGATTGCAATCAAGGTGTAAGGGAAGAAAGATTGAGGAATAGGAGAACATTGAGAAGACCTGAAAAATACAAGGGACAATATCCAATTCTAATAAAAGGTACCCAGGCTCACTATGTTCCGTGGGGATCACAGGACCTGGAAGGATTGGTTGCCCGTCTGCCAGATTTGCATGATGGGGCAGGAAAATGGATTAGGATTTCTGAGGAACAAACCATGGGGAAACTGCTGGCTGTGGGGGATCTAAAGGCACTGTTGGTTTAGGGTGGTTGGAAAGGCAAAAATGGAGGATATACTGGGGAACAGTGACCTGAGGAGAGAAGTGAGTGACCCACAAGGAGATGGGATGGACTTTGATTCACACCGCCCTGAAGTCTGGCAAGCACTAAGACTGGAATACCCGGCGAGAATTGACCCCAAGTCACTGAAAGGGGGGACACTGGGAGAAACTGAGAATCCAGCTGCCTATCTACATGAACAGATGAAACGATGGAGACTGGAAACAGAACGAGATCCAGAAGGGGACCTACTGATGACAACTCTATTCCGAAACTCAATAATAGAGGCCATGCCCCAATCAGTGAGAAGCAGGCTGGAGGATATGGTGGGACTAACCTCAAAGACACACAAAGAATTCTGTGACCATGTGATACATGCAGTAGAACAATACAGAAAGGATGAACAGAGACTTATGGAGCAGGGGAGAGACATTCAGAGGAAACTGACTCAACTCCAATTGGAAGAACTGACAAACAGAGGGAAGAAGAAAATCCAGGCCCCAGTAACAGCACCTGCGAATGAAACAGGAATGATGGCTGCAGTCACTCCAGGAGGGCCATATCTGCCTCCCGTGCCACAGGCCCAAGTACAACCCACAGTACCAGTAGTGAATGTGTATGCACAACAACCCCGGCAATGGAATAATAACAATAAACAGCAAAAATGTCAGCAAAATAATCAGAAAGGAGTAAATCGGGGCCCACAAGGTCCACCTGGAACTTGCTGGGGATGCCAGCAGCCAGGGCATACCAGACGAAACTGCTCCACAAACCCCTGGCAACAACAGGGGAACAAAAACCAAAATAATTGGAAGCAAGCAGACGGCTGGCAACAAAATCAGCAGCAAATCCAAGGTCCTGTGAATCCATGGGCAGGGCCCAATCAGGGGTACTAGGGGTGCCCAGAGAATCTTACCGGGGAGGGTCAGTTTCCAGTACTAACAACACGAGCTGATCAAGAACCTATGCTGCAGGTTCACATAGAGAACAGGGGCACACCCATGATGGTTGACACTGGAGCCACTTACACCTGTGTAAGTCCAAATTATGCCTCTCACCTCCCCATGTCTGGCAAATATGCCAAAACTATAGGATTCTCGGGACAAACGCAGTTAATTCCAATGACAGCTCCAGTTCGCCTGATAGCGGATGACAAATCCGCAACCCCTACTATACTTGTATCAGAACACACCCCTGTCAATCTATTGGGAAGAGATGCCCTATGCAAAATGGGTATACACATTCGATGTTCCTCTGAAGGGGTAATTATAGACAGGGCAGGGTTAAACTTACAAATGGTAATGAAACAGGATACAGCAAATGTCTATTGGTTAGGGAATATTGAGACAGAAGTAGATAGGGTAGTCAGGAAATGGGGTAGGTTTATTCAGGCTCAGATACCAGAAGCAGAAAGAGGAAAGTCAGAATTTCACTGCACCATGCAATATGATCCCTATCGTGATGATCTTTTAGAGCAACTGTGGTTGTTAAATGGAAATGGGAAATCAGTACCTATAATGTCTCAGTACATAATTATAGGAAAACAAGGAGCAGCAATGGAGGTGACGGACATGGATGGCTCAGACTTTGTGGCAAAATGGTACAATGTTTCTGAAGCTGCCCCACACATTACTTTACTAGTAAACAAGGAAATGGAGGCAAAGGATTTGGGCCCCATGATGAAGTGAGCAAAACAATTAAATGGAACAAGACAGAAAATCCACTGATTTATCACTCAAAAGATAAAGCCTTCATCAAAATACACCATACTACAATAATGACTGGAGACCCAAGGGAAGTGGAAGTTACATCCCAACAGCTAACACAGCTAGGGGAAGCAACAGAATTTGAGGACCAGCAAAAACAAGAAATTGAGAAAAACATACCTCATGAGGTATGGTCACAACATGATACAGATGTTGGACTGGTAAAATCAGCAAGTCCTGTGTTTGTCAAAATAAAGCCAGATGTTAAGCCCCCTTGGAGGGCTCAATACCATATGAAACCTGAAGCAGTAGAGGGCATCAGTGCCACAATTGAGGGACTGATAAAAGCAGGAGTATTGATAGAAACGCAAAGTTGTTGTAACACACCTTTGTTGCCGGTTCTTAAAGCAGATGGGAAAAAGTGGAGGCTGGTACATGACTTAAGGGCCATAAATGACATAGTACAAGATTGGCCTGCTGATGATCCAAACCCTCATACGCTACTCACCAATGTTCCCCCAGAAGCCAAGTACTTCACAGTGATTGACCTATGTAGAGCATTTTTTGGTGTGCCCCTGGCGGAAGAGTGTAGACACTTGTTTGCATTTACCTACAAAGGTAAGCAATACACATATACTCGGACACCACAGGGATTTAAGCATTCTCCTCATGTGTTTAATCAGGTGTTAAGAACAGACCTAGAAGATCTAATACTTGAAGGAACATTGATCCAGTATGTGGATGATCTGTTGATCTGCGCCCCCTCCTTGGAACAATGCCATGCTGACTCTATGAAGGTTTTAAAGCGACTGGCAGAGGGAGGACACAAGGTGTCAAAAACAAAACTTCAGTACTGCCAATCTCAAGTTGAATATCTAGGAAGAACAATTGCGCACGGGACAAAGGCAATAGCACCAGGACAACTGGAAGGAATCAGCAAGGCACCGCTCCCTCAAACGGTTGCTCAGATGATGACGTTCCTAGGGATAACTGGATTCAGCTCAGACTGGATAGAGGAGTATGCGGTTAAAACAGCTCCTCTGCGAGAAATCATGAAAGAAGTAGGACAACTAGGCCTTAGAGCAAGCCTGGAATGGAACAGTGATGCATTAACTGCATTTGAAACAATGAAGAAGGAAATGCAGTCAGCTCCGGCTCTAGCAGCCCCAGATTACACAAAACCATTCTTGTTATATGTGGCAAACAAATGTGATAGGTATGCAACAGCGGTACTTATGCAAGAGACATGTAGTGGAAGACGAAAACAACCTATTGCGTATTATAGTTCTAAACTAGATTCTGTTGCCCAGGGATATCCACCCTGTTATCAAGGTCTAGCTGCATATGACAAAGCGTCCACAATTACTATGGGATACCCGGTAACAATACATACACATCATAAAATAGTGGAACTAATAGAGCAAGGGAAGTTTGTCCTTACCAATGCTAGAACTTTAGAATACATGACTCTATTGACCTATCCAGATGTTTCCATTAAACAATGCAGTACAGTAAACCCAGCTGAAAGAATCCCCTTGGAGTTTGAGGGGCAAGCACATGACTGTGTAGCAGATTCATTGACATTTACTCGACTAAGGCCAGACTTAGAGTCTACCCCATTGTCAAGCCTGGGGGAAGAGTGCATAGAAGAGTATTTTGTTGATGGATCCTGTTATAAAGATCATGCGGGAAATCATGCAGGTTATGCAGTAGTGCAAAAACAAGGAGAAGATTTCAAAGAGGTGATAGCAGAATACTGTCCACAGCCATGCTCAGCCCAGTTGGCTGAACTAAAAGCACTCACTGCAGCTTGCATCCTAGGAAAACGAAAAACTGTTAATATCTATACTGATTCAGCATATGCACATGGGGTGTGTCATTTGTTTGGGGCAGTCTGGAAGCAGCGAGTGTTCAAGAAAAGCGATGGTACACCCATACAACACCACGAGCAGATTGTGGAATTAATAAAGGCGTTAATGTATCCCACTAAATTGGCGATAGTGAAATGTCAGGCGCATAGGAAAGGAAAAGGATATATAACCAAAGGAAACAATGCAGCTGATGAAGCTGCAAAGAAGGCATCTAGATGCACCATCCCAGTGTTAACAGCACCAATGGTCATTATTGAATCCATACCACAGCCAGATGATATAATAAGGATGCAGGAAAGAGCAGGACTTTATGAACAGACTATGTGTCACCAAAGAGGGGCCACCAAAGATGTGAAGGGATTATGGAGGTCTCATGAAGGAACCATAGTAGCACCCATTGTGTTGCTCAACTTATTGATAACTGACACGCATGGTTTTGACCATTGCGCAAGGGGGGAAATAGTAAGGAAAATTAAAAAACAAGGATACTGGTCTCCATACCAACAGGCAATCATATGATAGGCATAGCACTTGTAGTAATGGGAATAGTATTTTGTTGTGTACTGCCTTTGTTGAAATCACTTTTGATCCAAACCACAGTAAAACAAATGACTGTACAGACAATTGTTAATAAGTCAACCAAAGAAATACACCCTGTTCAGGGAGCTCCAGGACAGTATGTTAATGAATATGGAAAGCCCTGTACTATTAAAGGAGGACCAATGGACTGCCCATTTGGGAATCCTGAATGTCTGTATGGTGTTGTCCCTGGGGGTGGATGGGCCTGTCATGGTTACAAAGCTCAAAAGCAACAATTGGAGGTTAGCTTAGAGGGAAACCTTCCGGATTTGTACCCAGTACCCGACTGGGCTCCTTGTCCTCATCAGGATGGGTCAGACAATGAGGAAGATACATTGGTCTGAATATATATTCTTATAAAATGTAACCACAGATGGCAAGGCTAAGAATAAGTATATGCACATGCTTACACTCATTTTATGTTATCTTTTGTTTTATTGGTTGGGACTTAGAAAGTCCCAAAGGGGGGAAATATATAGATGATTTTCAAGTACATATGTTGTAGAATTAAACACCTATATGCCTTAAAATGTTTATGGATTGAGAACCAGTTGAAGGGTTAATACAGAGCAGAGACATTTATGTGTTTTTCATAAACTCCCTGCAGCTGGTTTGGATATGTCAATGACATGTGATGGAGATACAACTCCTCGTGATGGCTGTGTGGATATTGGAGTAACAATGGAACTAGTGTTATCATTTGTTTGTGCTTATGACCTTATGACCTGACACATGGCCACATGCACATAATCTCAAGGGCCAGGGAGGATGGTAAATGATAAATGCTTAAATGTATGTGGTTGAGAATGGGTTATGGATGACATGTTTAAACCATGTTTAAGTATTAATTGATATGTTTTATAATGTGTTATGAAATGATAAAGTTAAAACAGAATGAACATGATTGATACTTTGTACTCCAGATGCATGCCTGGATAGTGAATATAGTCACAGAGTGTGATTGTTCTTTAACGTACGTATGTACATACTTTTTTGAGTCATGCCACTAATAAGATACAGAGGCCCCACTTAGAGAAGCGCAAGTAGCCCTCGTGAGTAGCCAACATGTGATACTGAAAGATGTTATTCATTCACATAGGGAGGAGTAACTATCAGTTGTATCAGTGTGACTGTATAAAAGGAGCGTTCCGGTTCAGGGCAAGCAGTTGTTCCATGGAGCAAGCTCGGCTTTGTTATGCAAATAATAAAAGTCTAATTTTTGAATTCACAAGTTGCAGTCTCTTGAGAAATATTTTTAAGTTGACTACTTTTTGAGTCAAATATTTCTACGACAGACTCTAACCCGGACGCTTATAAGAAATCCCGCTATGCCCTCCGACGAACCATCAAACAGGCAAAGAGTCAATACAGGACTAAGATTGAATCGTACTACACCGGCTCTGACGCTCGTCGGATGTGGCAGGGCTTGAAAACTATTACAGACTACAAAGGGAAGCACAGCCACGAGCTGCCCATTGACACAAGACTTCCAGACGAGCTAAACCACTTCTATGCTCGCTTCGAGGCAAGCAACACTGAAGCATGCATGAGAGCACCAGCTGTTCCGGATGACTATGTGATCACACTCTCCGTAGCCGATGTGAGTAAAACTTTTAAGCAGGTCAACATTCACAATGCCGCAGGGCCAGACGGATTACCAGGACGTGTACTCCGAGCATGTGCTGACCAACTGGCAAGTGTCTTCACTGACATTTTCAACATGTCCCTGACTGAGTCTGTAATACCAACATGTTTCAAGCAGACCGCCATAGTCCCCATGCCCAAGGACACTAAGATAACCTGCCTAAATGACTACTGACCCGTAGCACTGACGTCTGTAGCCATGAGGCGCTTTGAAAGGCTGGTCATGGCTCACATCAACACCATTATCCCAGAAACCCTAGACCCACTCCAATTTGCATATCGCCCCAACAGATCCACAGATGATGCAATCTCTATTGCACTCCACACTGCCCTTTCCCACCTGGACAAGAGGAACACCTACGTGAGAATGCTATTCATTGACTACAGCTCAGCATTCAACACCATAGTGCCCTCAAAGCTCATCACTAAGCTAAGGATCCTGGGACTAAACACCTCCCTCTGCAACTGGATCCTGGACTTCCTGACGGGCCGCCCCCAGATGGTAAGGGTAGGTAACAAAACATCTGTCACACTGATCCTCAACACAGGGGCCCCTCAGGTGTCCGTGCTCAGTCCCCTCCTGTACTCCCTGTTCACCCATGACTGCATGGCCAGGCACGACTCCAACACCATCATTAAGTTTGCCGACGACACAACAGTGGTAGGCCTGATCACCGTCAACGATGAGACAGCCTATAGGGAGGAGGTCAGAGACCTGGCCGTGTGGTGCCAGGATAACAACCTCTCCCTCAACGTGACCAAGACAAAGGAGATGATTGTGGACTACAGGAAAAAAAAAGAGGACTGAGCAGGCCCCCATTCTCATCGACGGGGCTGTAGTGGAACAGGTTGAGAGCTTCAAGTTCCTTGGTGTCCACATCACCACCAACGAACTATCATGGTCCAAACACACCAAGACAGTCGTGAAGAGGGCACGACAAAGCCTATTCCCCCTCAGGAGACTGAAAAGATTTAGCATGGGTCCTCAGATCCTCAAAAAATTATACAGCTGCACCATCGAGAGCATCCTGACTGGGTGCATCACCGCCTGGTATGGCAACTGCTTGGCCTCCGACCGCAAGGCACTACAGAGGGTAGTGCGTACGGCCCAGTACATAACTGGGGCCAAGCTTCCTGCCATCCAGGACCTCTATACCAGGCGGTGTCAGAGGAAGGCCCTCAAAACTGTCAAAGACTCCAGCCACCCTAGTCATAGACTGTTCTCTCTGCTACCGCACGGCAAGCGGTACCGGAGTGCCATGTTTAGGTCCAAAATACTTCTCAACAGCTTCTACCCTCAAGCCATAAGACTCCTGAACAGCTAATCATGGCTACCCGGACTATTTGCACTGCCCCCCCCCCCACCCCCCACCCCTTCTTTTTACGCTGCTGCTACTCTGTTAATTATTTATGCATAGTCACTTTAACTCTACCCACATGTACATATTACTTCAACTACCTCAACTAGCCGGTGCTCCCGCACATTGACTCTGCACCGGTACCCCCCTGTATATATAGCCTCCCTACTGTTATTTTATTTTACTTCTGCTCTTTTTTTCTCAACACTTTATTGTTGTGATTTAACTGCACTGTTGGTTAAGGGCTGTAAGTAAGCATTTCACTGTTATGTCTGCACCTGTTGTATTCGGCGCATGTGGCCAATAAAATGTGTTTTGATTTGATTTGAAGGACTGAAATCCTGCAGCGCCCGCAAGGTCCCCCTGCTCAAGAAAGCACATATACAGGCCCGTCTGAAGTTTGCCAATGAACATCTGAATGATTCAGAGGAGAACTGGGTGAAAGTGTTGTGGTCGATGAGACCAAAATGGAGCTCTTTGGCATCAACTCAACTCGCCGTGTTTGGAGGAGGAGGAATGCTGCCTATGACCCCAAGAACACCATCCCCACCGTCAAACATGGAGGTGGAAACATTATGCTTTGGGGGTGTTTTTCTGCTAAGGGGACAGGACAACTTCACTGCATCAAAGGGACGATAGACGGGGCCATGTACCGTCAAATCTTGGGTGAGAACCTCCTTCCCACAGCCAGGGCATAGAAAATGGGTCGTGGATGGGTATTCCAGCATGACAATGACCCAAAACACACGGCCAAGGCAACAAAGGAGTGGCTCAAGAAGAACCACATTAAGGTCCTGGAGTGGCCTAGCCAGTCTGCAGACCTTAATCCCATAGAAAATCTGTGGAGGGAGCTGAAGGTTCGAGTTGCCAAACGCCAGCCTCGAAACCTTAATGACTTGGAGAAGATCTGCAAAGAGGAGTGGGACAAAATCCCTCCTGAGATGTGTGCAAACCTGGTGGCCAACTACAAGAAACGTCTGACCTCTGTGATTGCCAACAAGAGTTTTGCAATTAACTACCAGGTAGAAAGAGTGCAATTAACTACCAGGTAGAAAGAGTGCAATTAACTACCAGGTAGAAAGAGTGCAATTAACTACCAGGTAGAAAGAGTGCAATTAACTACCAGGTAGAAAGAGTGCAATTAAATACCAGGTAGAAAGAGTGCAATTAACTACCAGGTATAAACAAAAAACGTAAGTGTTTCGCTTTCGGCCGTCCAGGACCGAAAAAATAATAATAATAAAAAAAAAAAGGCTTTTGCAAGTACTAAGTCATGTTTTGCAGCGGGGTCAAATACTTATTTCCCTCATTAAAATGCAAATCAATTAATAACATTTTTGACATGCGTTTTTCTGGATTTTGTTGTTGTTATTCTGTCTCATTGTTCAAATAAACCTACTATTAAAATTATAGACTGATCATTTCTTTGTCAGTGGGCAAACGTACAAAATCAGCAGGGGATCAAATACTTTTTTCCCTCACTGTACCTCGACTAACCGTTGCCCCCGCACATTGACTCGGTACCGGTACCCCCTGTATATAGCCTCGCTATTGTTATTTTTACTGTTGCTCTTTAATTATTTGTTACTTTTATTTCATATTATTTTACATTGTATTTTTTTGTGTGATTTATTTTGGTATTCTTTCTTAAAACTGCATTGTTGGTTAAGGGCTTGTAAGTAAGCATTTCACTGTAAGGTATACACCTGTTGTATTTGGGGCATGTGATAAATAACATTTGATTTGATTTGATTTGATTAGAGACTGCTGCCCTATGTACATAAAGTCTTTGAACACTGGTCATTTTAATAATGAATTCTAGTAATGGCTCATCCTATATAACATATTTTAAAAAATATCTGGATTATGTGTGTCTAGTTTTTGTATTTTTATTGCTAGGTATTACTGCACTGTTGGAGTTAGAAACACAAGCATTTCGCTGCACCTGTGACCAATAAACTGATTTGATATGTATCGGCGCATGCATTTGATTCATAAATGCAACTTTAGCTTACGTAGCCTAGTTCAATGGTGCGTCAATAACTTAAATAATTGGTTTAAAAAATGTGGGCCTACTTTGCATTGCTATGGCTATATGATAGCAATAAATCTTGTGATTTGACCTCATTATACAGAGAAACGCTCTCCTCTATAGAATTGGTGTAATTAGCACAGTTGGAATGAAGATATTGAAATTAAGCTCCATAATGATGTCCCTTCCCCCATAGAATAGTGGAAGAAAAAAACAAAGAAAAAAAAAAAAAACATTTGAAAACTAAAACTATACTGAAAATATTATCTTTGACTGCAAAACTCACTCAAATAAAATGAAAACCATCATAAATTACATTTAGTTTTATTTTTTTTATTTTAAACTTTGGTCAAAAATCTAATGGGGTTTAAAAAAAAAAAAAAATCACTTGCTAACAGGAACTAAACCTGAGGGCGAGCGTGTAGCGTGACTGGGCCAAGCTAGAGCAGCTTGTGAAGTTGCTGGAGCCGTTCACAATCCATACCGACCAACTTCAAACTGACAGCCAGTCGCTGTCTGACGTGGTGCCGTGCCTTCTCAACCTTGAGGCACACTTGCCACAGTTGGCACAGGTTCTCCTGAAGTCACTTGAATGCAGTCAGAGTGGTCCTCTGTAGCTCAGCTGGTAGAGCACGGCGCTTGTAACGCCAAGGTAGTGGGTTCAATCCCCGGGACCACCCATACACAAAAATGTATGCACGCATGACTGTAAGTCGCTTTGGATAAAAGCGTCTGCTAAATGGCATATTATTATTCTTGAAGATAAACCAGAAAATCTTGTTTGGTTGAACACACACACACACACAAAAGCTAGCTGGTTGTGAACTGATAGATGTTTTTGCTGTTGTTCCAGCTGTTTTTATTAACCCTATTTGAAGGGGTTAGTCAGTGATACCGTTTAATATTACATAAACATAACATGTCAAATGTGACATTACTTAATTTGTTGTTTTTTCCTCTGTCTTTCTGTCAGATAAAGGTAAAGGTACTTGATTCTTCTTACATCAACTACTAAAGTAAAATAATAATTGGATTGGTGTAAACATGGGCAAGAGAGTTTCCTTCCACCATATTTCTTGCACCAGTCTAGGCGCTTATCCTTTTAAATCACATTAGGATTGATTTATAATTGAAACAAAACCTATGTCCTGGCCCATCACCTTATGCACTACTTTCCCCCAGTGGCAAAAAGTGGCATCCCCCCAAAAAATTACCTATAGGCCTACAACACACAAATGCCTCATAACCTCCCACGCATAGGCTATTTTATGTCCCTAACACTAAAACTAAAACTGTAACTAAATTATATAAAAATAAATATAAATGTTTTTATCAAACTGAAACTAAATAAAAACTAATGAATCAAGTCTGAAAACTAACTGAAACTAAACGGAATTTTAAATAAACATCTAAAAACGAATATTAAATCACAAAACTATAATGGCCTTTCCTTGCACCACACTGGGAGGAGCAGTGTGTGGGGATTAGCTTTAACCCTGGTGGAAGTGTGGAGTAGAGCTTTGATGATGGTGAAGAGGCCTGCTGAATCTGAACCTAGTTTACTCCCACACGCACCTCCCCTCGCCTCTGTCGGCTGAGCACGCGACCCATCTCTCCTTTTATATGCATAAACAGGCTTTTCTTAACTCACTCGCCACGCTCGGCTAAAGCTTAAGCACAAAATGGATTGGAAAAGTTGTCTTGGAAAAGAAGGAAAGATAAATACTGAGAGTCATTTTCAGCCAACCCCTCACCCCTTCTGTCTCTGCTCTACTTATCCATGGGGGCAGATTGAACAAAAGTTTGGTTTTACGAAATGCCGGTTGCATTCCAACATTTTAGTGTGTCTGCTCCTTCAACTGGCCCTGAAGACTCTCATTCTTATCTCATTATATTTGTTGGAACATATCTGTTTTAAAATTATTCAAATCAGAATATTCATGCTTGATCAATATCATCAGTCAATTTATCCAACCTATCGGTTTCATAGCCATCTTTAGCCTTTTATATTACCTGAAGATAGGTATGATTCATGGGTGAACACAGATTGCTCACATACTGAGCTTTGACCCTCAACCATACAATGTAATAAACGCTCATGCATGCTGCCTGCTATGCATTGTGTGCGAAGGGAAAGATGGTAAGCTACTACCCAACTGTTTATCATGCCAATGGGAGTATGGCAACTGGAAGAAGCAAATACAGGAAAATACATGAAGAAAATATATAGTAAGAAAACATATATTAAATTCATGACAAACTGGTTTGTTCAGAAACCGATTTAAGGATAAAATGGCAGGCACAAATAACGACTTTGGATTTTTGCCCGGCACTTCAAAAGTTCTAATTAAGATTTTTTGAGCAGACAAACACACACACCAGTTTGAACATCCCCAATAAATATTTTCTGTTTGTGTCTGGCTGCGAGGTCCTTTAGTGAAAGGCGCTTGGAGTTTAGAAGAGAGAGAATATAAACAGATGCAGCTCCTGGCTTCTTATTTTAGTTCCTCACAGCGGATGTTTTCCCCTGCTCCTTCCTTCCAGGGCTTTATGCCATTGATCTAAAATCCAGCATACATAAGCATATCTAAGGGAAAGTTTTTTTTGAAGATTTGGAGATGGTGAGATCTGAATACAAAATGTGTGCTCAAAGTCTGAAAATGTAGGTATTGCATCAAGTCAAGGGTGCTTTAATTGCATGAATAAAACACATTTATAAGATTTGCCTGTGAAGGGTAAAGACCATTTGCTTGCATGCTCATGTAACAGATGATTTTGGTGGGAAGGGTAATTGTTTGGAATAAATCTTCTTCACTGACATCTTCCACACTTAGATCTATTATTCATTCATATTTCTGGGCTGAATTCTAAAAACAACTGCCATTTTCCCATAACATGATACTCATGAATATTTTGGTGCAATTTGTTTAAGTTATATTTAAGTTGGAACGTTTCTTGGAAAAAGATTTCACATGCAAGTGAGATAATGTTGTGTCCATGAGGGAGTGGTGCGCCAAACATAACAACTTGCAGATGCAGTTAATTAGAAGCTTTATCTTGAGTCCCTGCATTGGCGAAAACAACCATACAGTACGTTACATGCATGAAATATCCAACAGACCAGCAAATCTTTCTCGTATTGAACGCAACTAATGGTCATTCCATGGGCCTGCCATTTGTAACAGCATAGCAGGCTGTCTGGAATAATGGAGTTTGCATTCTCTGGTTCCCATTAAAGCTGTTAGATCCTCTGGACAGACATCAACTCATGACCCCTCTATTAGCCCTGCTGCACCCGGCCTGGGTGATTAGAGGAACATTAGGAAATTAAAGGCAAATTGCATTATGGGAGAAACAGATGGAGGTGCTGCTGTGGACCCAACATGCAGCGCAGGACATGTAACCTGCTGACGTTCAGAGTTTCCTCCCCCGCTCCAGGCTGGGCCGCTGTGTGATGCTAAATGTCACCCCCAGGTTGTAATTTCTCAGGTGGTGTATGTCGGTAAAGGCCAGGGCCCATTAGTGCTGATGCACTGTACTTGGGGCCTATTCTAGGCCTAGAGTTTTGGGTTTGCCATGCAGATGGAAGGCTTTCTAATGTTATTTCAGCTCTGGAATCATTGAACCATATTAATTGGATGGGGGAGTGCTGTACAACAAGCAGGGACTGTGCAACAATTAGATTACATGAGTTACAACTGCATCCTGTGGTGTTAGAATTAACATGTTTTCCAGTTATGCTTTTTTGTTAACCATAATGATACATCTGTTTAATGACAGATATGAACACTATTATGCACAGTATATAGGCTACAGTATATCGAAAGCTACCTACAGTATGCACAACACAAAGACCTCTCCTTATACCACACACCAGCTCTAATTATAGAAAACATAGGAAGAACAATGGCTGGCATGTCAAACGGTGCCAATAGATTAAGACATACATTTATCTGCCTTTGCTACCCCTACGTCTGTGTGACCAATGCATATTTTCATCCACACATGACGAATCCCAACATGTATGTTAGCGAAACAGGCAGCATGTAATTGGATTAAAGGAGAGAGAATGTAGGCCTACAAATGTAGGAGTGGTTGCTTCAATGTTAGAGCTGCATGGGTCTGCCTTTCAAGTAATCATTTTCTCTCCCCTCCTCTGTCCTATTCAACTTGACTCATTATCTGAGGTACCCTATACAGTGGGGAAAACAAGTATTTAGTCAGCCACCAATTGTGCAAGTTCTCCCACTTAAAAAGATGTGAGAGGCCTGTACTTTTCATCATAGGTACACGTCAACTATGACAGACAAAATGATTTTTTTTTTCTTCAGAAAATCACATTGTAGGATTTATTATGAATTTATTTGCAAATTATGGTGGAAAATAAGTATTTGGTCAATAACAAGTTTCTCAATACTTTGTTATATACCCTTTGTTGACAATGACACAGCTCAAACGTTTTCTGTAATTCTTCACAAGGTTTTCACACACTGTTGCTGGTATTTTGGCCCATTCCTCCATGCAGATCTCCTCTAGAGCAGTGATGTTTTGGGGCTGTCGCTGGGCAACACAGACTTTCAACTCCCTCCAAATAATTTCTATGGGGTTGAGATCTGGAGACTGGCTAGGCCACTCCAGGACCTTGAAATGCTTCTTACGAAGCCACTCCTTTGTTGCCCGGGCGGTGTGTTTGGGATCATTGTCATGCTGAAAGACCCAGCCACGTTTCATCTTCAATGCCCTTGCTGATGGAAGGAGGTTTTCACTCAAAATCTCACGATACATGGCCCCATTCATTCTTTCCTTTACACGGATCAGTCGTCCTGGTCCCTTTGCAGAAAAACAGCCCCAAAGCATTATGTTTCCACCCCCATGCTTCACAGTAGGTATGGTGTTCTTTGGATGCAACTCAGCATTCTTTGTCCTCCAAACACGACGAGTTGAGTTTTTACCAAAAAGTTCTATTTTGGTTTCATCTGACCATATGACATTCTCCCAATCCTCTTCTGGGTCATCCAAATGCACTCTACCAAACTTCAGACGGGCCTGGACATGTACTGGCTTAAGCAGGGGGACACGTCTGGCACTGCAGGATTTGAGTCCCTGGCGGCGTAGTGTGTTACTGATGGTAGGCTTTGTTACTTTGGTCCCAGCTCTCTGCAGGTCATTCACTAGGTCGCCCCGTGTGGTTCTGGGATTTCTGGTTCTTGTGATCATTTTGACCCCACGTGGTGAGATCTTGCGTGGAGCCCCAGATCGAGGGAGATTATCAGTGGTCTTGTATGTCTTCCATTTCCTAATAATTGCTCCCACAGTTGATTTCTTCAAACCAAGCTGCTTACCTATTGCAGATTCAGTCTTCCCAGCCTGGTGCAGGTCTACAATTTTGTTTCTGGTGTCCTTTGACAGCTCTTTGGTCTTGGCCATAGTGGAGTTTGGAGTGTGACTGTTTGAGGTTGTGGACAGGTGTCTTTTATACTGATAACAAGTTCAAACAGGTGCCATTAATACAGGTAACGAGTGGAGGACAGAGGAGCCTCTTAAAGAATAAGTTACAGGTCTGTGAGATCCAGAAATCTTGCTTGTTTGTAGGTGACCAAATACTTATTTTCCACCATAATTTGCAAATAAATTCATAAAAAATCCAACAATTTGATTTGCTGGATTTTTTTCCTCAATTTGTCTGTCATAGTTGACGTGTACCTATGATGAAAATTACAGGCCTCTCTCATCTTTTTAAGTGGGAGAACTTGCACAATTGGTGGCTGACTAAATACTTTTTTTCCCCACTGTATATACAAACGTCTGTGGACCACAGGAGGTTGGTGGCACCTTAATTGGGGAGAATGGGCTCGTGGTAATGACTGGAGCGGAATCAGTGGAATGGTATCAAATACATTATACACATGGTTTCCAGGTTTTTGATGCCATTCCATTAGTGCCTCTCCGGACATTATTATGAGCCATTCTCCCCTTCTGTTATGTGGACACCCCTTCAAATTAGCGGATTTGGCTATTTCAGCCTCACCCGTTGCTGACAGGTGCATACAATCGAGCACACAGCCATGCAGTCTCCATAAACAAATATTGGCAGTAGAATGGTCTTGCTGAAGAGCTCAGTGACTTTCAACGTGGCACCGTCATAGAATGCCACCTTTCCAACAAGTCAGTTCATCAAATTTCTGCCCTGCTAGAGCTTCCCCAGTCAACTCTAAGTGCTGTTATTGTGAATTGGAAACATCTAGGAGCAACAACGGCTCAGCCGCGAAGTGGTAGGCCACACAAGCTCACAGAACAGGAACGCAGAGTGCTGAAGCGCGTAACGTATAAAAATCTTCTGTCCTCGGTTGCAACAGCCACTACCGAGTTCCATACTGCCTTTGGAAGCAACGTCAGCACAATAACTGTTCGTCGGGAGCTTCATGAAATGAGTTTCCATGGCCGAGCAGCCGCACACAAGCCTAAGATCACAATGCGCAATGCCAAGCGTCGCCTGGAGTGGTGTAAAGCTCGCCGCCATTGGACTCTGGAGCAGTGGAAACGTGTTCTCTAGAGTGATGAATCACGCTTCACCATCTGGCAGTCAGACGGACAAATCTGGGTTTGGCAGATGCCAGGAGAACATTACCTGCCCCAATGCTCATTTTCAACTGTAAAGTTTGGTGGAGGAGGAATAATGGTCTGGGGCAGTTTTTCATGGTTCGGGCTAGGCCCCTTAGTTCCAGTGAAGGGATATCTTAACGCTACAGCATACAATGACATTCTAGACTATTCTGTGCTTTCAACTTTGTGGCAACAGTTGGGGGAAGGCCCTTTCCTGTTTCAGCATGACAATGCCCCAGTGCACAAAGTGAGGTCCACACAGAAATGATTTGTTGACATGAAGAACTTGACTGGCCTGCACAGAGCCCTGATCTCAACCCCATCGAACACCTTTGGGATGAATTGGAACGCCGACTGCGAGCCAGGCCTAATCGCCCAACATCAGTGCCCGACCTCACTAATGCTCTTGTGGCTGCAGCAATGTTCCAACATCTAGTGGAAAGCAGTGGCGGTCAGCGCCGTTTAAGATGAGGGAGGACAATTTTTTTTCATGAGCATGGTTTATTTATATTACAGCATATGGGATGACTGTCATTCATATTCTATTCACCCACTTCAATGTAGCAGCGATAGGTTTAGGCTACTACATGATACTCTAATTTCCCCTATACCCATCTTGACATTGCTACAACCTAGCCTATGAATGAAAGTTTACAACGTAGGAGCACACAGGTCGAGAGACACATTTGAGGTGACAGACAGTGACACATGGACAGACAGTGACATTCAATACTGCCTTGCACACTCTTGCCTGCATCTAGCTGATATAGGATGTAATCATTAGTTCAACAGTTGCAAACGAGAGTTTCTATTGGACAAATTCAAGTATGTTTATCCCTGTTTTATTCCGTTTGCTACCGTTTAAGAAATGTTTTTCAACAGAATCCGCGGAATGAATACACCCCTGATCACGCGTAAACACAGCCATGTTGTATTCCTTCTCGCATCCATGCGCTCTCCTCCTTTCACCTCTTCCCTTCACTTGTGGACTTAAATGCACAACACATCAGCTGTATGTGACCAGGCAAAAAAACCTTTCCAAGCCAAACCACTACACACAGCCTACATCGTTGTCACCATATTAGCTAAAGTAACGTCATAGTCAGCATAGCTAAATGAACTAACATGTTAGTAAACCCGCTACAATCATGCTGTAACGTGACCAGGCAAAAAAACCTTTCCAAGCCAAACCACTACACACAGCCTACATCGTTGTCACCATATTAGCTAAAGTAACGTCATAGTCAGCATAGCTAAATGAACTAACACGTTAGTAAACCCGCTACAATCATGCTGTAACGTTACAGGGAACAGTCAGTAAGCAGTTACACCGGCGTGCCCCGTGGCAATAAATTAGTAAAACTAAAATCTTACCTTGACTTGGAAGAGTTCCAGTGTTGTGTTGGATTGTCATAGCCAGCTAGCTAACATAGCATCCCTCTGTTTGAGCAGGGTGTGTCGGTAGGCTAAACTACCTAGCTGCATTTGCTAGCTAAGTAAGTGAAACTGAAAGTGAAAAAAATGACAATCTATCTCTATATATATTTCTCTCTTGCTTATCCTTCATTTTGGAAGAAATCAATTAGTTCAAAACTGTTCAACTATTGTCTTTCTCTCTCTTTGAGTCAACTACTCACAACATTTTATGCACTGCAGTGCAAGCTAGCTGTAGCTTTTGCTTTCAGTACTAGATATCTGATCCTTTGATTGGGTGGACAACATGTCAGTTCATGCTCCAAGAGCTCTGATAGGTTAGAGGACATCCTCCGGAAGTTGTCATAATTACTGTGTAAGTCTATGGAAGGGGGTGAGAACCATGAGCCTCCTAGGTTTTGTATTGAAGTCAATGTACCCAGAGGAGGATGGAAGCTAGCTGTCCTCCGGCTACACCATGGTGCTACCCTACAGAGTGCTGTTGAGGCCACTGTAGACCTTCTTTGCAAAAAATTGTGTTTTAATCAATTATTTAGTGACGTGATTATATTTAGTATAGTTTTATCTAAAAAGGATAACTTTTGTAATGTTTTACCATTTTATTTTTGTGAAATTCACTGAGGAGGATGGTCCTCCCCTTCCTCCTCTGAGGAGCCTCCACTGAAGGAAAGCCTTTCCAGAAGACTGTTATAGCAGCAAAGGGGGGACCAACTCCATATTAATGCCGATGATTTTGGAATGAGATGTTTGACGAGCAGGTGTCCACATACCTTTGGTCATGTAGTGTACATGGAGATGCAGTAGGCAGAATGGATTCGCTGTGCCATTCTCAATATCCACTGAACATGTTTACCAGATATTAACCCCATGTGGGGTTTTCTTTTCCATTACGGCATCCGTATGACCCTCATACTCATGTTCTCCCTGACAGCACTGATACGCTACTCTGTGGATCTGTTGGAATACCGTTTTAGTCTTATTACTGAAAAATACCAATGCCTTCTGTTGCAGATGGATAATTTAACTTTCATCCGTTAGACTAATGGTGATAATGCATATTCACTCACAAGCCTGAGACTAGAGTTTCCCATCACTGTTATTACAACAAAGAGAAAGGAGCTGCTTTACAGGCTGACATTATTTAACATTTCATGATTTCCTCTCCTGTGTGTCCAGTCTCTCTCTCCCCCCTCATCCAGGCTGCTGGTGAAACATATTCATATTTGAAATGCTTCTTCAATAAAGATAGAGCTCATCCTCTGACAACTAATTCCTCCAGCTATGTTTGTTCAACCCCCCCCCCCCCCCTCAGAGGCACTGAAGCACTTTAAAACAATCTCATTGGTTGTATTAATTTTCTGGAGAGGGAGTAAATATGTATTTTCTTGTACTCCCACTCTTGCCCAGTGCTCAGTGCCAGAGGGGGATGGGAGTTCTGGGCAGTGTGTGCTGGTGTTTTGCCATATGACAGGCTTGTCGTTGTGGATTGTCAGACAGCTCTCTTGCTAAGCATCCTTTGCTGTCTACAAATCCTTCTTGGCTCTCCAGGCCCCCAGGTCTCCACCGGCTCCATGCTCTGACGTAAGTGCACCATCAAGGTGATATTTGTAAGTGAAAAGCCAAAGATTAATTAACTATACCATGACTTGTTTATATATTTATGCATTTACTGCCTCACCATGTATTTTTTTTTCTTCCTGCACTGCGAATCTCAGACATTTCCATTTGAAACATGGCAATATGCACATTAAAGACACAATTATGAAATTATATTATTTCTGTGGCTTTTTTGTCAAATGCACATTAACAATATTTGTTCCCAGCACAAACTGTGAGATAAGCATGAAGAATGAGAACACAGACAATATGGAGGATGAATTATTCATTCAGGTATACTACAGCAGCTGTCTTCAACCCCTCCCTCACTACAGGAATGACTCATTGTCCCTCCATCACCATATAACCCATATTCACTCAAACAGGAAGTGGACACCTTTTAGGGAGGGACAGGAGGAGGGATGCCTGCAGTACGGTGAGCTCCCCCAGTAGCCTAGTTCTAATGATTCTAACTAGTTTTAAATGCCCTGATGATTCAAAAGGCGGCTATGGGCACACTGAAAAATACATTATACACGCATCTGCCACAACAACAATCGATGGGAATAAACAAAGGAAATGCAAGACCAAGGGTTCCATCTACAGAGAGCTTGACACAGAATGCCAATACAACACCAACACAACACAGACTAGTTTTAGAACATGTAATGTTTTTCTCATGTTCTGTCAGAATAGATCACCTTCCACTCCCTTCTGGCAGGTTGTCTTAGCATATTACACAGATGGATGTAAACTGCCACCTCTTCCAATTTGTTGTGGAAGTTAGCCACAATCAGCTGCTTCCCTTACTAGAGCTTCAACCCAGACTTGCTGGCCTTTTTCAGTATTGATATGACTCCAAATTCCCAGTTTGTTTGTTGGTACACAGTGGAGATGTGACATTGAGAACACAGACGGGGCCCTGAATTGTAGTTGCGTTAAAGGGATTGGGGTGGGGTCACAGCCCAGCAGGCCCATAGTAATTGCCACGTGGGGATAAGTGATGGCTCTAGAGTAAATCAAAGTGAAAGGACCCCTTTTCTCCCTTAATGTGTCCTGCCAGTGATTTGAAGCCCTTTTATGGGGTTTTAAAACACATCACAGGAATCGCTGCAGACTCTCTGTTTCTACGTACCCCTCTCTCTCTCTCTTCTTCCTCTCTCTGGGCTCTATTCTAACAAACTTAACGCAATGATACATCTTATTGCTGGCCGTAGCGTTATAGGTTCAGGGGTGTGTCAGAAATGGTTTAGCTATTTTCACAACCAGAATTATGGGCGCAGTAGCTGGCGCGAAAGGGCTGGGTTTTGATGAATGAACAAGTTGTGGGTGTGTTGAGGCATGGCCCCTCACTGGCCAATCAGAACATGCTCCATGGCTAAATATGTGGCTGCTTCAAGTTGTGTATTTACGTCTTTTATGTATTGCGTTGTCATCAACTCTAATTTGAATGTTAGTCCATTATAGCCTAGTTCATTAAATAGCCTGCCCCATATTTGCTAAATATTTTGAACATGTTTACAGTCCACATTGTTCTAATTGCATTGCTTCAATATGGAAATACATTGTTACACGTAGGCTATAGCATTCACACTGATATAGAGGCTAGACCTACTGTATATTGCAGTCCGGACATGGACATGCAAAAGGTAGTCAATAAGCAAGATTAAATTCACATACAAGGCAACTTAGACTATGGAGGGTTTTACGCACATCCAAACTTTCCACAGGAGCTAGACAAAGATCCAATATAAAGAGAAAGGGGGAATGTCCACTCACCGTTATACTGCTTGCAAATGTAATGTTTTATAAACATAATCTTACAGATCATATTTGCACTTCTCCAGAAATAGCCATGTACAGTGGGGGAAAAAAGTATTTAGTCAGCAACCAATTGTGCAAGTTCTCACACTTAACAAGATGAGAGAGGCCTGTAATTTTCATCATAGGTACACGTCAACTATGACAGACAAAATGAGAAAAATAAATCCAGAAAATCACATTGTAGGAATTTTAATGAATTTATTTGCAAATTATGGTGGAAAATAAGTATTTGGTCAATAACAAAAGTTTTTCAATACTTTGTTATATACCCTTTGTTGGCAATGACACAGGTCAAACGTTTTCTGTAAGTCTTCACAAGGTTTTCACACACTGTTGCTGGTATTTTGGCCCATTCCTCCATGCAGATCTCCTTAAGAGCAGTGATGTTTTGGGGCTGTCGCTGGGCAACACAGACTTTCAACTCCCTCCAAAGATTTTCTATGGGGTTGAGATCTGGAGACTGGCTAGGCCACTCCAGGACCTTGAAATGCTTCTTACGAAGCCACTCCTTTGTTGCCCGGGCGGTGTGTTTGGGATCATTGTCATGCTGAAAGACCCAGCCACGTTTCATCTTCAATGCCCTTGCTGATGGAAGGAGGTTTTCACTCAAAATCTCACGATACATGGCCCCATTCATTCTTTCCTTTACACGGATCAGTCGACCTGGTCCCTTTGCAGAAAAACAGCCCCAAAGCATGATGTTTCCACCCCCATGCTTCACAGTAGGTATGGTGTTCTTTGGATGCAACTCAGCATTCTTTGTCCTCCAAACACGACGAGTTGAGTTTTTACCAAACATTTCTATTTTGGTTTCATCTGACCATATGACATTCTCCCAATCCTCTTCTGGATCATCCAAATGCACTCTATCAAATTTCAGACGGGCCTGGACATGTTCTGGCTTAGGCAGGGGGACACGTCTGGCACTGCAGGATTTGAGTCCCTGGCGGCGTAGTGTGTTACTGATGGTAGGCTTTGTTACTTTGGTCCCAGCTCTCTGCAGGTCATTCACTAGGTCCCCCCGTGTGGTTCTGGGATTTTTTCTCACCGTTCTTGTGATCATTTTGACCCCACGGGGTGAGATCTTGCGTGGAGCCTCAGATCGAGGGAGATTATCAGTGGTCTTGTATGTCTTCCATTTCCTAATAATTGCTCCCACAGTTGATTTCTTCAAACCAAGCTGCTTACCTATTGCAGATTCAGCCTTCCCAGCCTGGTGCAGGTCTACAATTTTGTTTCTGGTGTCCTTTGACAGCTCTTTGGTCTTGGCCATAGTGGAGTTTGGAGTGTGACTGTTTGAGGTTGTGGACAGGTGTCTTTTATACTGATAACAAGTTCAAACAGGTGCCATTAATACAGGTAACGAGTGGAAGACAGAGGAGCCTCTTAAAGAATAAGTTACAGGTCTGTGAGAGCCAGAAATCTTGCTTGTTTGTAGGTGACCAAATACTTATTTTCCACAATTATTTGCAAATAAAATCTTAAAAAACCCTACAATGTGATTTTCTGGAATTTTTTTCTCAATTTGTCTGTTATAGTTGACGTGTACCTATGATGAAAATTACAGGCCTCTCTCATCTTTTTAAATGGGAGAACTTGCACAATTGGTGGCTGACTAAATACTTTTTTTTCCCCACTGTACGTTCTCACCATAAACCCATGGATGGTGAATCTTTCTAACAAGTTTGGATTTTAATCAAATTAAACGAAGAAAAAAAAAGCATGAAATCATAAATCACATCTCTCGTTCTATGAGCATAAGGCAATGTGTGCATACATAGGCCTGAGGGCTATTCAGCAGGAGGCATGGATGTTTGTCCTATTCATTAAATAAGTTTATTAAATAGTGTACACTAAAGTTATAACAAACATGTAGCCAATCTAGTTTTTTTTATTGGCTTCAACATGAAAATATTCAAATGCACTGCATTTTCGAGCCATGGACACTTGGACATTTCCCAAACGTTATAAAAAGATAAGCCTATGCATCGCCATTATGGCCGGTTAGTGACTTTGCCACGTGAAAGGTAAACAAACAAACAAACAGATTTAGCAGAAAAAGATAGCAATCAGAATTCCCACGATTTTACAGTTAGGTCAAACAGATGAAATTGGACATTTCATTCAGTGGTCATCACACATAGGCCTAATTCATACCCCTTGACTTATTCCACCTTTTCTTTGTTTTACAGCCTGAATTCAAAATTGATTAAATATATCTTTTTTTTTATCTCAACCATCTACCCACAATACCCCATAATGACAAAATGAAAACATGTTTGTAGACATTTTGTAGACAGTATTACTTTAGTGCCTTGTTGCAAACAGGATGCATGTTTTGGAATATTTGTATTCTGTACAGGCTTCCTTCTTTTCACTCTATCAATTAGGTTAGTATTGCGGAGTAACTACGAATGTTGTTGATCCATCTTTCTTTTTCTCCTATCACAGCCATTAAACTCTGTAACTGTTTTAAAGTCACCATTGGCCTCATGGTGAAATCCCTGAGCGGTTTTCTTCCTCTCTGGCAACTGAGTTAGGAGGGGCGCCTGTATCTCTGTAGTGACTGGGTGTATTGATACACCATCCAAAGTGTAATTAATAACTTCACCATGCTCAAATTGTTTTATTTTTACCCATCTACCAATAGGTGCCCTTCTTTGCAAGGCATTGGAAAACCTCCCAGATAATTGTAAGTGTGGGGTACAGAGATGAGGTAGTCTTTCAAAAATCATGTTAAACCCAATTATTGCACACAGAGTGAGTCCATTAAACGTATTATGTGACTTGTTAATCACATTTTTACTCCTGAACTTATTTAAGCTTGCCATAACAAAGGGGTTGAATAATTATTGACTCAAGACATTTCAGCTTTTCATTTTTTATTAGTTTGTAAAAATATTGAAGAACATAATTCCACTTTGACTTTATGCGGTATTGTGTGTAGGCCAGTGACAGAAAATCTAATTTTAATCAATTTAAAATTCAGGCTGTAACTCAACAAAATATGGCAAAAGTCAAGGGGTGTGAATACTTTCTGAAGGCACTGTATAAGACAGGTAAATTACCAACCATGGCGCCAGGGTTGGAAAATAGCAGTGCACTGGCTTTTACAAGTCTAAATTGCCAAAGAGCATGCGTTTGATACAAACGCTGCTTTAATGCCAGCCGAAAATAGAGCGCTCTGTCTCTCTTTCTCACTACTCTCCATCTATCTGTCTCTCTCCCACTCTCCCCATCGCCTCCTCTCGCTCTCTGCCCCTCTCTCGCTGTCCAGTCAATAACCATGGAATTAATAGCATGCTACTGCGCTAGAGCAGGAAAGCAGGAAAATGCAGTGAAGTAGAGACAGACCCACATTGTGGTGGTACCATAGGCTGTTTTTGAGTCACTGACTGTCTAACTGAAGAGAAACCAATGCTAACAAGACATTCTCAGAGTGAAGGAATAACAAGAGTGGAGAATGATAGAGATATTGACTTAAAGAGAACATAGAGTATATGCAGATTGAATCAGATCAATTTAAAACCTTAAACGTATACAGAAGAAATAAAATGAACCAAAATGCACAGTACACAACCCAAATGTCACTGCTAGTGATATTAATTAAATGTCACTCATTTAGCAGACACTCTTGTCCAGAGCAATTTACAGCAGCAATTAAGGTTAAGTGCCTTGCTCAAGGGCATATCAACATATGTTTCAACTAGTCAGCTCGGGGATTCAAACCAGCGGCCTTCCGGTTATTGGCCCAACGCACTTAACCGCTAGGCTACCAGCCAGCCCTTAATAAAAGGGATTTATTTATTTAATCGTTTTTTGTTTCATGAGACAGACTCTCACTATGTTCAAACAATGACACTGGTAGTGAGCAACATCAGTCTCTGTCCTCAGTTTTTCATGCCCTTCCACCTTGCTTCTCCTTCAGCATTAGCAATAGGTGGAACATATTCCACTTCAGGATTTTACTTTGAAAGTAGTGATTGGTATGTGTGTGTGTGTGTGTGTGTCCGTCAGGCATACTGTATGTATTTTGTGCATCTTCCAGCAAATAGTTCCTGTTGTATTAGAGTCCCTCTTTGTTCCTGAGAATCATCTAATAGCCAATTTCATGCAAGAATGATGAAGACAAAAAGTGGAAAGTTATTAGTGGTTTGGTGTCACACCTCAGGGCTTAGTGATAAGAAGTGAACAAGGACTATGGACACAGGCAGAGTGCTGCAGAGACTTTTTTATACATCTCTTATACTGTATACCAACAACGCCAAACAAATTACAAGAGGAGGGAGTCATGTTTTTCAGATTACCACACACTCAGAGAAAAAAACAAATGTCAGACTGTATTATTTATGTTTGCAGCTCACATTTGTCAACTGAATGGTGAACGTAGCAGACATCTTTAATGTCTGTCAATACATAATTGGCACTATGCCTTCTGTGGAGCCATAGCTCTGAAAGATTTGTATGCCTTGCTGGTCTGATATACTCATTAACTTCCTTAACGCACATCAGAATTCAGACAATTCATGTATTTTTGATGACTTGTGTAGTTATACACTCACCGACACACTGTTAGCTCTCTCTTTCTTTGTTGGTAGGGTTGTGTGTATATGTGTGTGTGTGTGTGTGTGTGTGCATGTGTGCGTACATGTGTGAGTAAGGGAGAGAGCAGAGGGGGAAGTGTCACTCTTTTATCTTTTCAATTGGGTAAAACCATCCGGATCAATATGACTCGTGTGTGCATTGCTTTTCTCTCTCTAGTGGGGAAAGACATGGATATGGAGTAATTAGAAGGGCAAAACACTGTTTGATCCATGAGCAGGCACGTAACTTGCGGGGGGACAATATTAGATACAGGTCAATTTGACCCCCTCAATAATATACCATGATGAATTTGATAGATTGGAAATTATTTTCTCACTGTAGCAACTGGCTTTCTGTGGCTTTACACTACACAGTACTACTTAATTCCTCATTTTATGATTGGACCCCCCCCCCCCCACCGCCAATTATGCTTTTGGTTTGGCCGGTCCTCAGAGGCCTTGGTTTGTGAAGGGGAAAAAAGTTGTGCAAGGCTTGTAAGGAGAATGGAGCAATAGCTCCTGTCTTTCTCTCTCTCTTCCTAACAAATCCTTAATTCTGTGAGCTAACTTGTAACAAACAAAGAAGTACAGTCACATTTAGCACGAATAAGAATGATATACTCCCGAGTGGCTGTGCCACTAGAGATCCTGGTTCGAATCCAGGCTCTGTCGTAGCTGGCCGCGACCGGGAGACCCATGGGGCGGCACACAATTGGCCCAGCGTCATCCAGGGCAGGGGAGGGAATGGTCGGCAGGGATGTAGCTCAGTTGGTAGAGCACGGGGGGCCAGAATGAAAAATAGAAAAATAATGTATGCACTCACTAACTGTAAGTCGCTCTGGATAAGAGCGTCTGCTAAATGACTAAAAACAAAACAAACCAAAAAATATATAGAAAATCATATTTTTCTAATAGAGAAAGTTTCTATTGCGAAGTGACTAGATGTGCATCTTGCGTGTGAATGCGATTTCTCAAAACAAGTGATAACTGGGCTCAATTTTATGATTTCAAAGACAACTTTGGTAGTATTATAAACTTTGAAACAACTGGTTTCTAGTAAGTTACAGAAAGAAAAGGCTTGTTTCTCTGAACCTCAGGCAACCTCTGTAAATTGCAAAGGTTTCTGTACCAAATATTAAGTTCTGCTTTTCTGATGTATCAAATACTTACGTCATGCAATAAAATGCAAATTAATTACTTAAAACTCATACAATGTGATTTTCTGGATTTTTGTTTTAGATTCCGTCTCTCGCAGTTGAAGTGTACATATGATACAAATTACAGACCTCTACATGCTTTGTAAGTAGGAAAACCTGCAAAATCGGCAGTGTATCAAATACTTGTTCTCCCCACTGTATATATGCATACACACATACATACACACACACACACACACACACACACACACACACACACACACACACACACACACACACACACACACACACACACACACACACACACACACACACACACACACACACACACACACACACACACACACACACACACACACACATATATTCCCCTTTAATACTTTCCAACCCCACCACCCTTTCCCTAATTGGAGTAAACTAGTGAACAACAATGCTTAGGCCTCTACTTCCAGCTTATACTTATTATATAAATTTTATGGACACAGTCAATTTTACAGTAATTGTATTTTGTTCTCCTGAACTTCTTCTATTCTCAACTCTCCGATCATTTTCATGATGTCCATCCGGTTTGCTTCTATGTGCCATATCTTTCTATCTGTGCTCTTTCACAAAAGCTCTCAACCTATAATCTATATACTTATTATGGACACAGTATGCTTACATTATTAGTTATCTTGTTATTAGTTGTTGTTAGTTGTTATTAGTCCCATCCTTCAACTCCATTCAACACCCCCCATCTATCTCTTAACACCATCCATATAGGATTTCTATTTGCCATATATTTCTCAACTGTACTGTGATGTTTTACAAAAGTTCTGAACCTTTCTATTCTCATTGTTTCTACAGATTGTAAATTGAAAATATTTTTTTTTGCTAAAAGTATTATTATATTATTGATCGATTGACTATGACTTTTCAGATCATAATGAAGATAATGCTATCTGCAAGGTTAGCTCCAGGTAAATATTGCAATCCTTTAGCCATTCCTGGACCTGTGTCCAAAAACAAGCTACAAACGGACAGTACCAAAACAAATGATCTAATGATTCTCTCTCTTCGCAGGAAAATCTGCAGAGCTGGGAAGATTGTATCCCCCATATAAATAACATTATATTGGTAGCAAGAATTGTATATAATAATTTAAATTGAAAGATTCTAAGTTTTGAATCCGGTGTCGTTTTGCATATCAGTTCATAAACACTATGCCATGGGATCGGTACGTCAAAAATCTCTTCCCAACTATTTTGCAATCTATATGGGACGGCTGTCAATCCTTTGATCCTGAAATGAAACTGGTATACTTTTTTATTTATCACAGTTTTCTTTAACCAATTATGTTCTTTATGCAAGGCCGACAGACAAGTTCCTTACTTTCTCCCCCCAAGCCTGTTTCTTTCCCCAGTCAGAGGCAGCCTGCCTGGCTCACAGACTCTGACCACCAGCAGCAACTTATACTCCTTATTTACGTTTATTTATGCCAAAATTGTGGGGGTAAAGCACTCATCATGTTTATGCAACCTAATAATCACTGATAGAGTCACTGAGAAAATCTACAAAATAAATTGGCCCACCCTAGTCTTTATTGCTAGAGATGCATGTGACATTGCATAGCAGTAAGCAGGCTTATTTATCCTTTATTAATAGTTTTTTTGTTTTTTTTCAATATGGAAGGGAAACCAGATACTGGTGTTTGTATGTACTGTTTCTTGATGAGTAGAAGATATTCTTACACTTTATTTTTGTATAACAATAGTAGCAGTTCATTTAATTGAGGGAGGTGAGGGGGCATAGGATGTTTCCCCATGGTGAAAGGGGGCCATGCACTGATCTAACTAATGATTAGCACAAATACAGATGGGCAACCCCATGCTTCAGCCTATTTAGTTATAGCTACTATGCTAAATCAGTTAGGCTAATTTTTGGATGGGAAAATTATATTTGTATGGTGTCACAAAACAATTATTTTCATACATTTTGGAGTAGAAAAGTCACCAGGGCTGCGTTCAGTACGGAAAAATGTAATGCAAGGTTAAATTAAACGGAAACAGTGCTATGACCAGTTGAAAAATGGGGAGGGATGGGTTGTGGGTTCAAAATGCATCACTGCCCTTCAAATACACCACTCATTGCTTCAAGCCACACCCCGCCACACCCACCAAATGGAGCAAACGTAGGCTACATCAAAGTCTGTTCAAGAATGCTGAAAAGCGTTTTGGGGAAATGTGTTGTTCAATACAAGCCGTTATGCAATGTAGCAAACGTTCAGTCGAACTGAACAGACCCAGAACTGACTTTCTCACAGTCGTTCTACAAAAAAATTGGCCAGGCGTGGTTACTTTCTGAACTGACCAACAGTTTAATGTAATACAGAAATTGTTATTTCAGTTGTGGTTGGGATATATTTACCAAATTATAAGGAACCCTTTCGATGTATTTTCCCTCAAAAATTCACCAGAAACAACAATTTCACAGCTTATCCTAAAATATATATATTTTAAAGTCTATAGTTTTGTCCCCCATATGGTAGCCATCTGAATCAGTTTTAGTTTAGGTTGCTGATATCTTCTTTGCTCACATTTTTGCAGAATCCCTTAAGTTTCTCTAATTCTCTGTTTTCTTTATGGAAATAGTTCTTTATTTGAAAGCGAATAGCGTAAACTACTGATGTATTTTGTGTTGCTTTTGCAGTACTGTTGATTGAAATTGAACTTTTGTGTTATCTGCTTCAAGTTACTAAGAGCCTCTCGGCGGGAGTCTATGGGAAGGGAAACTATGTGCCAATAGTTCACATATACGATACCAATAACCAACCAGCTGAAACTACTGACAGACACTATGCTGTTAGCCTCCACTTTAACCAATATTGATTGTGATTATAGTGGAGACTCAAAGCTGAGTGGCACTTGACATCCCTATGTACAGCTGTAATTCTACAGATGGCAGAATCATGTCCACTGTCAACAGAATGTGTAATTCACAGAGGGAGACAACAAACCACTCAGGGCTTAGCCTTTCTCCTCCCCGACAGCATTAACACTTCTCTGCTCCTCGCTGGTCAGCCACTCCAAATGTGCCACTCCAGAGTAGTGTGTGCGTGTGTGTGTTAGTCTTGGCCTCATGAGGAATCAGAGGAGTTGCAGGGAGTGTGTAAAGAGAAAATAGCAGTGTAACACACAAACACTCCCACACCCTCCCACTCACTTGTTCTCTTGGTACCAATCTGTCCTTCTCACTCCCTCTCTTAAATATGTGATGTGCTCTCAACTTAAATGGAGTGACATGTCAACACCTCGGCTCTCCCATTGTGAGTACTAGAGCCTGAGATGTCAGGAAAGGAGGCCACAGAAAAAAAACATTTCAAAAGTAAACAACTTACATAACATATACAATAACATATAAACTAGCAATGCAATACACATGGTGTGAAAACAGAGTCGTACATGATTTACTGTATAGATAGCCAAAGTGCTGTTGATGCTGATATTGGTTTTGTGCAGAGTGATACCATGTGACTGTGATACCATGATGGGAGTCAGACCCAGTGCCAACAAACTGCCTTTCTGCACTGCAGCCGTTTTCCTGTGGGAGGAATACATTGCATTCTGGAATATTAATTCTAGAATATTATTTTTATTAAAATAATCAAACACTAAGCATAATGGATGAGTAACAAATGCCAGGAAGAAAAAAATCCCCCAATGAATAGAATACAGGGGTAAGAGCAAGAATATCTAAACCACGCTCAATTTGTATTTATCTCTCAGTATTCCAGGTGCTATCCTGTTGTATTGTTTAGCGTTTTTTTTAAATAAAGTGAATCGCACGCTCTATGTACACTACCGGTCAAAAGTTTTAGAACACCTATTCATTCAAGGGTTTTTCTTTATTTTTACTATTTTCTACGTTGTAGAATAATAGTGAAGACATCAAAACTATGAAATAACACATATGGAATCATGTAGTAACATAAAAAGTGTTAAACAAATCAAAATATATTTAAATTTGAGATTCTTCAAATAGCCACCCTTTGCCTTGATGACAGCTTTGCACACTCTTGGCATTCTCTCAACCAGCTTCACCTGGAATGCTTTTCCAACATTCTTGAAGGAGTCCCCACATATGCTGAGCACTTGTTGGGTGCTTTTCCTTCACTCTGCGGTCCGACTCATCCCAAACCATCTCAATTTGGTTGAGGTCGGGGGATTGTGGAGACCAGGTCATCTGATGCAGCACTCCATCACGCTCCTTCTTGGTAACATAGCCCTTAAACAGCCTGGAGGTGTGTTGGGTCATTGTCGTGTTGAAAAACAAATGATAGTCCAACTAAGCCCAAACCAGATGGGATGGCGTATCGCTGAAGAATGCTGGGGTAGCCATGCTGGTTAAGTGTGCCTTGAATTCTAAATAAATCACAGACAGTGTCACCAGCAAAGCACCCCCACACCATAACACCTCCTCCTCCATGCTTTAAGGTGGGAAATACACATGCGGAGATCATCCGTTCACCCACACCGCGTCTCACAAAGACAGGGCGGTTGGAACCAAAAATCTCCAATTTGGACTCCAGACCAAAGGACACATTTCCACTGGTCTAATGTCCATTGCTCGTGTTTCTTGGCCCATAACACCTCCTCCTCCTCCATAATGAGGTTACTCTGTGTCTTACATTCCTGTGGCAGTCCTCATCAGAGCCAGTTTCATCATAGCGCTTGATGATTTTTGCGACTGTACTTGAAGAAACTCAAAGTTCTTGAAATGTTCCGGATTGACTGACCTTCATGTCTTAAAGTAATGATGGACTGTCATTTCTCTTTGCTTATTTGAGCTGTTCTTGCCATAATATGGACTTGGTCTTTTACCAAATAGGGCTATCTTCTGTATACCACCCCTACCTTGTCACAACACAACCCTTTTTGGTTCCAGGTAGAACCTTTTTGGTTCCAGGTAGAACCCTTTTGGGTTCCATGTAGAAGTTCTACCTGGAACCCAAAAGGGTTCTACCTGGAACCGAAAGGGGTTCTTCAAATGGTTCTCTTATGGGGACAGCCGAAGAACCCTTTTTGGTTCTCGATAGCACCTTTTTTTCAAAGAGTGTAGGTACTGGACATCAGCTGAATCTGGTAATGAACAATGTGGCTTTTGAGCATATAGAAGAGACTAAACTTCTTCTTTTTTTTTTTCTTTTTTTTTTTCTTTGGGGGAATGGATCAGCTTAATATTGCAGATAGATTGTATCTTCTATCAATGTAATTGTCTGCATCACTTCCAATCCCCCATGTTTTATTTTTTTTATTTTTTTTATATATATACTCCCCTTTATTACTTTTCAACCCCACCATCCTTTCCCTACTTGGAGTAAATTAGTGAACAACAATGCCCAGGCCTCTACTTCCGGTCTATACTTACTATCTACACCTTATGGACAGAGTTAATTTTACAATAATTATATTATATATATATATATATATATATATATATATATATATATATATATATATATATATATATATATATTTGCTCCTGAACTTCTTCTACTCTCAACATCTCCGATCATTTTCATGATGTCCATCCGATTTGCTTCTATATGCCATATCTTTCTAACTGTGCTCTTTCCCAAAAGCTCCCAACATACAACCTATATACTTATTATGGACACAGTATGCTTACATTATTAGCTATCTTTGTTATTATTTGTTGTTATTTGTTATTAGTCCCATCCTTCAACTCTATTCAATACCTCCCATCTATCTCTTAACACCATCCATATAGGATTTCTATTTGCCATATATATTTCAACCGTACTGTGATGTTTTACAAAAGTTCTGAACCTTTCTATTCTCATTGCTTCTACAGATTGTGAATTAAAAATAAACATTTTTGCTAAAAGTATTATTATATTATTGAATGATTGACTATTACTTTTCAGATCACCCAGTAATGCTATCTAAACGTCTTAGTGTTATATTATACTGAACAAAAACATAAATGCAATATGCAACAATTTCAAACATTTTACTGAGTTACAATTCATATAAGGAAATCAGAAATAAATAAATTAGGCCCTAATCTATGGATTTTACATGACTGGAAATACAGATATGCATCTGTTGGTCACAGATACCCCCAAAAAGGCAAGGGCGTGGATCAGAAAACCAGTCAGAGTTGCTGGATATTGGAACACACTGTCGTATATGTCGATTCAGAGCATCCCAAACATGCTCAATGGGTGAGTATGCAGGCCATGGAATAACTGGGACATTTTCAGCTTCCAGGAATTGTGTACAGATCCTTGCGACATGGGGCCGTGCATTATCATGCTGAAACAAGAGGTGATGGTGGCGGATGAATGGCACAACAATGGGCATTAGGATCTCGTCACAGTATTTCTGTGCATTCAAATTGCCAAAGATAAAATGCAATTGTGTTTGGTGTCCATAGCTTATGCCTGCCCATACCATAACCCCACTGCCACCATAGGGCAATCTGTTCATAACGTTGACATCAGCAAACCGCTTGCCTACACGACGCCATACACGTGGTCTGCGGTTGTGAGGCCGGTTGGACGTACTGCAAAATTCTCTGAAGTGACGTTGAGGCGGTTTATGGTAGAGACATTAACATTAAATTCTCTGGAAACAGCTCTGGTGGACATTTCTGCAGTCAGCATGCCAATTGCATGCTCCCTCAAAACCTGAGACATCTGTGGCATTGGGTTGTGTGACAAAACTGCACATTTTAGAGTGGCCTTTTATTGTCCCCAGCACAAGGTGCACCTGTGTAATGATCATGCTATTTAATCAGCTTCTTGAAATGCCAAACCTGTCAGGTGGATAAATTACCTTGGCAAATAAGAAATGCTCAATAACAGGGATGTAATCAAATTTGTGCACAACATTTGAGAGAAATCAGCTTTTTGTGCATATAGAAAATCTTGCAGATCTTTTATTTCAGCTCATGAAACATGGGACCAACACTTTACATGTTGCGTTTATATTTTTGTTCAGTGTAGATTGTAAACTGTGTAAACATGGTCAAAGCATATTGATTCTGTTGTTTTAAAGATGGGGAGAGGTCCATCTGTGATAAAGAGCTGCTCTGTTTTTCTTTTTACATCACTTGCAACCAAACAAGTCCTACAGGCTCTGGTTTTGTCGCATCTTGACTATTGCCCAGTTGTATGGTCAGGTGCTTCAAAAAAGTATCTAGAAAAGCTGCAGCACATCTGGCCATCAAATGTACATTAGGGGCCAATGTCAATACCATGCACGTCAGTCTCTCTTGGATCGGAGTGGAGGAGAGATTGACCGAATCACTGCTGGTCTTGTAAGAAGTATTGACGTGCTGAAAGTACCGAATAGCCTGTTCAGTCAGTTACCACGGCTCAAAAACCCATACATACCCCACAAGATACGCAATCGAGGGCCTCTTCACAGACCCCAAGTCCAGAACAGAGGCTTGGAGACGCACACTACTTTATAGAGCAATGACTTCATGGAATTCTCTTCCACCTCAGGTAACTCAGGCAAGCAATAAAATCAGTTTTAAAACAATACCTCAAGGAACAACGGACTGTGAAGACACACACACACAAACACACATTATTCTTTAGCTACAACAGCCTACGTGTCTACATGACAAAGCACTTGAATGTTTGAGATTGGTATTATTCATTTCTTTATTATTAAAAATAGTTGTATTGTTCTTTAGTCGTAGTGTTCTTAGTTAAAATGTGTGTTTTATTTATTTTTATTTTTATTTTATTTATTTTTTTGGGGGGGAATGGATCAGCTTAATATTGCAGATAGATTGTATCTTCTATCAATGTAATTGTCTGCATCACTTCCAATCCCCCATGTTTTTTAAATTTTTTATATATATACTCCCCTTTATTACTTTTCAACCCCACCATCCTTTCCCTACTTGGAGTAAATTAGTGAACAACAATGCCCAGGCGTCTACTTCCGGTCTATACTTACTATCTACACCTTATGGACAGAGTTCATTTTACAATAATTCTATTATATATATATATTTTTTTATTTATATTTTTTGCTCCTGAACTTCTTCTACTCTCAACCTCTCCGATCATTTTCATGGTGTCCATCCGGTTTGCCATATCTTTCTAACTGTGCTCCTTCCCAAAAGCTCCCAACATACAACCTATATCCTTATTATGGACACAGTATGCTTACATTATTAGCTATCTTTGTTATTATTTGTTGTTATTTGTTATTAGTCCCATCCTTCAACTCTATTCAATACCTCCCATCTATCTCTTAACACCATCCATATAGGATTTCTATTTGCCATAAATATTTCGACCGTACTGTGATGTTTTACAAAAATTCTGAACCTTTCTATTCTCATTGCTTCTACAGATTGTGAATTAACAAATAAACATTTTTGCTAAAAGTATTATTATATTATTGATTGATTGACTATGACTTTTCAGATCACCCAGTAATGCTATCTGCAAGGTTAGTTCCAGGTAAATATTGCAATCCTTTAGCCATTCCTGGACCTGTGTCCAAAAACAAGCTACAAATGGACAGAACCAAAACAAATGATCTAATGATTCTGTCTCTTCACAGCAAAACCTGCAGAGCTGGGAAGATTGTATCCCCCATATAAATAACATTCTATTGGTAGCAAGAATTTTATATAATAATTTAAATTGAAAGATTCTAATTTTTGAATCCGGTGTCGTTTTGCGTGTCAGTTCATAAACACTATGCCATGGGATCGGTACGTCAAAGATCTCTTCCCAACTATTTTGTAATCTATATGGGACGGCTGTCAATCCTTTGGTCCTTAAGTGAAACTGATATACTTTTTTATTTATCACAGTTTTCCTTAACCAATTATGTTCTTTAATGCAAGGCCGACAGACAAGTTCCTTACTTTCTCCCCCTTCCACTTTCCTCTTCCACTTTTGCGGTAAGGCTGCAATTATTTGGTTGTAATTTTGGGTAGAGCAGACATTTCCATATGTTTTTATTAGCTGCATGTGCGACATAACTCCACCAGTCCTACCGATGATATCATTTACGAAGATTATACCTTTTTTAAACATTCTGTCAAAAAATAAAGTTTTTTTGTCAATTAGTATATTTGAATTTAACCACAATATTTGTTGCATTATTTGTTCTGTCGTTTCTGGAGGATTAAATTGAAATTGCAACCAACTTTCTATGGCTTGTTTTAGAAATAGTGACATTTGGGAGATTATTTCCTTTTCAAATAACTGAAAGTGAGAGGTTGTAATCTGAATAAAGGGAAAAAGGCCTTTCTTGAACATTGGGTGAGACAATCTTACTAATTTGCTTGAGAACCAGTTCGGATTTAAGTATAACTTTTGTATGACTGAAGCTTTTAGTGATAGGTCTAATGCTTTAATATTTAATAATTTCTGTCCTCCGAATTCATATTCATTATATAAATATGCTCTTTTAATTTTGTCTGGCTTGCCGTTCCAAATAAAATTGAATATTTTTTTCTCATATAATTTAAAAAACTGTTTGCTAGGCGTAGGCAAGACCATAAGCAAATAGGTAAACTGGGATAATACTAAAGAGTTAATCAGGGTGATTTTTCCACAAATTGACAGGTATTTTCCTTTCCATGGTAGTAAGATCTTATCTATTTTTGCTAACTTTCTATTAAAATTTATTGAAGTGAGATCATTTATTTCCTTTGGGATATGTATTCCGAGTATATCCACATCACCATCAGACCATTTTATTGGTAAACTACATGGTAATGTAAAAATTGTATTTTTTAGTGATCCAATACGTAATATAGTACATTTGTCATAATTTGGTTGTAATCCAGAGAGGTTAGAAAATGTATCTAGATCCTCTATGATCTAGATACATTTTCAAATGTGTGTTGCTGGTCTTGTCCATTAGTGTTCTGTATTTTGTCCTATGTTTTGTGTGGACCCCAGGAAGAATAGCTGCTGCTTCTTTAACAGCTAATGGGGATCAAAAAAACAAAAAACATAAATCTCTCTCACTCCCTCCCTCTGTCTCATTCCCTCTCTCCTCTCCTCCAGCCACGGAAACTGTGGCTCTGCTGATTGTGGCTGAGAGAACAGCGTGAAATGCAGCCGCTGTCTGTGTGTGAGCGAGCAGACAGGATTTACGAGCGTGGAGAATGGAAATAAGAAGTGCCATTGGATGTGCCTGAGCTCCGTCCTGGAAGACTGATTGGTGTCTCCCGTCTGCCTCTGATTAGCGTGCCAGCCCAATTTTGAACATTTCCACGTCTATTTACTCTCCATCTTCATTTACATGGATCCATTAGGCCATTTTCTTCCTCCGTGTCTCAAACAGCCATGCTTATAAACATGTAGATCCACATTGACATGAGGACCAGGAAACCTGATTTGAGCTAGGCATAGCCTTGCAGTGATAGTCATATGTTTAACACTATGAATTCTTCAGCCAAGCTCTTTTCATTGAATGGTAACATTGAGTAATCATGATTACATTAATTGCATGAGTGAACCATGATAATGTAACGAACATAGTTTCAAGTCTCAATTTGAGGACTGTATCATAGGCCTCATTCAATTAAAACCAGATACCGGGTTTCCGGTGTGTTAACAGTGTGAAGCAAAAACACACAATGGTGAGGTAAGTCCCATGCTTTCCTTGGTGTCCTTGGCTCAGGTTCAATGGGAATATGGGTAAGGCGTGTGTTTGTGTGTGTGTGACATGCAAAAACGACATCAAGCATGGTGCTCCTAGGTAAAGAAAAGGGAAGCCTGCTCTAAATTCCTTCCATGAATTGTAGGCTACTGTATCCGGATACAGACAGGACACTTCAAAAGCACCACTGGAACAATCCAGCCTGGAGGCAGCCATCAGCTGTCAAACAGCCTGCACACTCCACCTCTTCCTCCCATGACAGCCCCAGCCCCAGCCACCGTAGCAGTCAGAGATAATTTCCTGGACAGGAGCGAGAAGGCATTGGTTCAAGTGGGAAAGAAACACAACATTGATGTTCTCTAGAGCAGACCTCAGAAGGTATTTTTCAAAGAATTAAGTGTGAATTTTAACGCCCACTCTTCAAAATCTTTTGTTTTTGATGTGGCCCTGATGGATACCCCTCAGGATATCTTATCAGCACTCAAAACAGCCCCTTTCCCATAGATTATATATATAAAAACAAGGAGATAAAAGTCATAAAACAAAAGAGAAAAAGGTCTCTCACTCACGTATTCAAGAGCTTTGGGGGGTTGAAATCGCTTGAAATGATCTCGTCTTATCTTTTTCTGACAGCCGAAGAACTGTCTGTTTCTCCTCGTCTGCTTAGACTGACACTTGATTTCCCTAAAGCGACGACGATATTATTCAGGCACGCATGACGGTTTCAGGTAACAAAACAATTTCTGTGGTGTTGAGGTAGAAGGAGTGGCTGAGAGAGCCAGAGTATGAGCTACCTCAGAGGGATCCTACTCAAGTGGCTTTAGCAGGATGAAGATGGCCTTGTACAGTCGCCACATGTTTTTCAATGTCAACACTTGACTGGAAATCCCAGAGAAACACAACAAACAACAAGTGAAGAGAAACCCGTAGGGGATCTTCTTATTGGCATAACATCATGGACAATATTCCTTTGATGGTCACATTAGCATTCTGTTGTGCTCCTGGGTGATGTAACAATGCTGTCTAGCATGCTAGTTCGCTGGGTTAGGATTTCCCATATATGCCAGAGATTTTTCATGCTCTATGCCATGGTATGAGCTCAAGGTGTGACTTTATTGTCCCCCACATTAGAAAGAACATTGTCACGCTGGAGAGAGTATGTGAGTTATTCTATGTCCCTGAAATGGAATGTGATGGCAAAGAAAGGGGTCACTGCTCAGAATCTTGAGCAGTCAATGTGAGGAATGACACAAGTGAAAATGACATGAAGGGCCTCCCTACACTGAAAACCGCATCACTGCAACAATGTTTGTGCTGCCTATATCCTGACACAGTTACAGGTATTAAAAACTGAAGCATAAAGTAAGTTCTTTGAACTAGTCTTTTTTTCCAACATATGTTTCATTGTTCAATTCCAATATAAAGCTAACTGCAGTGTCAATCGATGAAGCTAGGAAAACAAAATTAATGTTTTTTTTTTGTGATAATGTTTAACCCTCCCGTTGTCCTAGGGTCAAAATGACCCGCCACTGTGTTGAACCAACTTTATTTAATTTTTATATTTTTTGGATCATTTGTGAGAAGGAGGCAGTGATACTTTCTTTAAAGTCTCACTGCGTCCTTCTCACAAATGATCCCAAAAATATAAAAATTAAATAAAGTTGGTTCAACACAGTGGCGGGTCATTTTGACCCTAGGACAACGGGAGGGTTAAATAACCTAGGTGGACTCCCACTGTAAATCAGGAAGACCACCCACCTTACATAACACGGAATGATTAGCTAGAGTAGCCCAATGCCCAGGTCCCTACTTAAAGTGTCTATTCAAGTTCTTCTCTTTCTAAGGAAATGATGAGGGGACAGTTTTTTCTCATAGACCCATTGCCTAGTAGTGGCTGCATATATATTACACTTGCTTGACTGTTCTTGAATCTTGACTTAACTATACTTTGTAAAATGTAGAATTGTCATGGGAGGTGCAACCAAAGCCATACATGGTCTTTTTTGTTCTGCTTTATATTCGCTGTATACTGAACAATAGTATGTTTTTCTCCGTTTTAATTTCTCACAACATCTGTAAACATTGTGTTACATGTTTTCTTCCATTATGACAACTGTATTTCCTAAGACCTTATATTCACTTACCAGTCCTCAAGCCATGGCAGTTTGCAAAGGACGGTACAATCTCCAATGGATAGTGAAGCTCTGTCATATGATGCCTGATGGTTGATGTGGGCCTCAGCTGGGCTGTGGGTCACCCTGATGCACTTGTCGTATTGGCATGTCTAGTTTGTGTTCTTCCTACTGATTTTTGTCACTTACCAACCTGCCTCCCTCCGCTCAGGACCTTGATGTTTTAATCAGGAGGGTAGTGGTCACCTGGGATAATGATTCAATATCAGCGCTTATCTTAAATCGAATAGCTTACCTACAACATATATGTAATGAGTTGAATGTTGAATGGCAAACAATAGAGAATAGTAAGGAACCAAAAGGTATTTCCAGAGTAAAGTGGATCAATGATACATTTATCATTGGTGAGATGCAGTTGCGTTGACCAGTTGAGAGAATCAAAGCTACTAGGAAGACCGAAGGCCAAGTATGTCATTGTCTTCAGTCATAAGCTTGGCCAACAGAGCCAGGGGATTTTAGATCAACAAGGTGCAATGAGGTTGTGCATTTAAATGGTGTCTGTGTGTGTTTCCAACAGCAGATATGTAAAGGCCAAGATGGCAGCATGGTGGAGTTTTTCTAATTTTCAAGATGTTCTGATCACCACTGTTCTTGGAACCACTACAGCTGCTGAGGACAACTGGCATAGGGACTGGCACCTACACTCCTAGCCTACATATATAGGGTCTCTATCCATGTATCTATGCTGTGGATGTTTGCAGTGACAGACCAGCATAAACAGATGATCTCTAGCTTATTCTCTATGTATGAGTAAGATAGATGGGTGAGACGGAGCGCCTTCATGTGATTATGCAGGTGCGATGATTGATGTCCCATCACCCTTGTTTGGTTTGTGAAGGTGTATCTTAAAAAATAACCATGTCTTTCCGATGTCTCTATTACGTTGAGGAGAAGTCATTCCGTACTTGATCTATCTCCTGCAGGCAAATTGAAGATTTTGTCAAATATGTTTTGTTGGTTTTCAGATTCTATATTGACTGGCAAGCAGTATAAAAATCAAATTGTATTTGTCACTTGTGCCAAATACAACAGGTGTAGACTTTACAGTGAAATGCTTACTTACGAGCCCTTTTCCAACAATGCAGAGTTTAAAAGTAAGAAAAATGTGCTGAATAAAAAAGGAAATAGTAACACAATAAAACAACAAGTACAGATCAGGGTTGGGTTATAAAAAAATATGTGAAACTTTGAACATTCCACGGAGCGCCATTAACATTTTGCAGCTTTTTGGCCATCAAGAATAACGCTATGTCTGGTGCAAACCCAATACCTCTAATCACCCCGAGAACACCATCCCCACAGTGAAGCATGGTGGTGGCAGCATCATGCTGTGGGGATGTTTTTCATCGGCAGGGACTGGGAAACTGGTCAGAATTGAAGGAATGATGGATGGCGCTAAACACAGGGAAATTCTTGAGGGAAACCTGTTTCAGTCTTCCAGAGATTTGAGACTGGGATGGAGGTTCACCTTCCAGCAGGACAATGACCCTAAGCATACTGCTAAAGCAACACTTGAGTGGTTTAAGGGGAAAAATGTAAATGTCTTGGAATGGCCTAGTCAAAGCCCAGACGTCAATCCAATTGAGAATCTGTGGTATGACTTAAAGATTGCTGTACACCAGCGGAACCCATCCAAGTTGAAGGAGCTGGAGCGGTTTTGCCTTGAAGAACGGGCAAAAATCCCATTGGCTAGATGTGCCAAGCTTACAGAGACATACTCCAAGAGACTTGCAGCTGTAATTGCTGCAAAAGGTGGCTTTACAAAGTATTGACTTTGGAAGGGGTGAATAGTTATGCACGCTCAAGTTCTGTTTTTTGTCTTATTTCTTGTTTGTTTCACAAGAAAAAACATTTTGCATCTTCAAAGTGGTAGGCATGTTGTGTAAATCAAATGATACAAATACTTTTTAGTTCCAGGTTGTAAGGCAACAAAATAGGAAAATTGCCAAGGGGGGTGAATACTTTCGCAAGCCACTGTAGGTTAGGGTAAAAGTGAATAGGCAATCAGGACAGATCATAAAGAGAGTAGCAGCAGTGTATGTGAAGAGCGTGAAAGAGTGTGAAAGTGTGTCCATGTGTGAGTGTGTGTGTGTGTGTGTCTATGACTTGGGTTGCTGGAGTTTTTGAAAATGTTTAGTGCCTTCCTCTGACAACCGCCCGTTATAGAAGTCATGGATAGCAGGGAGCTTGGCCACAGTGATGTATTGGGCCGTACGCATCTGGGGACTGCTCGTTAGGAAGTCTGAGATCAAGTTGCAGAGGGAGGTGTTCAGTCCCATGGTACTTATCTTAAGATTGGAGGGCACTATGGTGTTGAATGCTGAGCTGTAGTCAATGAACAGCATTCTCACGTAGGTGTTCCTTTTGTCCAGGTGGGAAAGGGTAGTGTGGTGTGCAATAGAGATTACGTCATCTGTAGATCTGTTGGGGCGGTATGCGAATTGGAGTGGGTCCAGGGTGTCTGGCAGGATGGTGTTGATGTGAGCCATGACCAGCCTTTCAAAGCATTTCATGGCTACAGGTGTGAGTGCTAAGTCATGCTTGAATCGTGTAGGTATTAGAGACTGAAATACATGCCAAAATAAGTTAAATGTACTGTTTCTATGAATATTGTGGGAAATGAATTCATGATTAAACACATCATTGGGAATGTTTACTTTTACTTTGGTTGGATTTATCTGATGTTTCTTTGTTTCAGCACTGCAAGACAGCTGTTGGGAGACAGGCTTGTATTTACTCTCCATCAAAATGATGGAAGAAAGCTATTCTGATCTTGGTAAACAATTACTAATTGTAAATTACTAATTGTGTCATAGCTAATGATGGGATATGTCAAATAGAAGGAAATGTGTCCCTAATCGCATCTCTGCATGTCTGGCAGACATATCAGTGTGGATGTTGGATCATCACCTCAAGCTGAACCTCGGCAAGACGGAGCTGCTCTTCCTCCCGGGGAAGGATTGCCCACTCCATGATCTCGCCATCACGGTTGACAACTCCGTTGTGTCCTCCTCCCAGAGTGCAAAGAACCTTGGCGTGACCCTGGACAACACCCTGTCGTTCTCCGCTAACATCAAAGAGGTAACCCAATCCTGTAGGTTCATGCTCTACAACATTCACAGAGTACGACCCTACCTTACACAGGAAGCGGCACATGTCCTAATCCAGGCACTTGTCATCTCCCGTCTGGATTACTGCAACTCGCTGTTGGCTGGGCTCCCTGCCTGTGCCATTAAACCCCTACAACTCATCCAGAACGCTGCAGCCCGTCTGGTGTTCAACCTTCCCAAGTTCTCTCACGTCACCCCGCTCCTCCGTACACTCCACTGGCTTCCAGTTGAAGCTTGCATCTGCTACAAAACCATGGTGCTTGCCTACGGAGCTGTGAGTGGAACGGCACCTCCTTACCTTCAGGCTCTGATCAGTCCCTACACCCAAACGAGGGCATTGCGTTCTTCCACCTCTGGCCTGCTGGTCCCCCTACCTCTGCGGAAGCACAGTTCCCGCTCATCCCAGTCAAAACTGTTCGCTGCTCTGGCACCCCAATTGTGGAACAAGCTCCCTCACGACGCCAGGACAGCGGAATCACTGACCACCTTCCGGAGACACTTGAAACCCTACTTCTTTAAGGAATACCTAGGATATCCTTCTACCCCCCCCACCCCCCACCCCACCCCCCCCCCCCAAGAAGAAAAATCAATAATAATATATATAAAACAAATTAAAATTTTAAATATACTCTAAAAATTTAAAATTTAAAAATTTGAAAGTAAAGTGGTTGTCCCACTGGCTATCATAAGGTGAATGAACCAATTTGTAAGTCGCTAAATGACGTAAATGTAATGTAATGTAAATGGTGGTCTCAGTTGGAAGCAGGCGTCCTGTTGCTAAGTAATCAGCATTATCAAAAGTGATTTTATACATTATATTTTTACATTTTAGTCATTTTAGCAGACGCTCTTATCCAGAGCGACTTACAGTTTAGTGAATGCATACATATTTTATTTTTATACTGGCCCCACATGGGACTCGAACCCACAACCCTGGCGTTGCAAGTGCCATGCTCTACCAACTGAGCTGTGACCTATCCAAACTGAAACCTCTGTCTCGTCTCCAGTAGCTATCTAGTTAGCTAACACCACACAAATGAGAGCTAGCTAGCTAACAAACAGGCAAAGAAAGCAAGCTAGCTGTATGTAGTTATGGAAGGATTTAACAAAAATTACTTTGGCCAGGAATTAGCTAAATAGCTAGTCAGACCACAGCTGACCTTGACACATAGCTAGTTACTAGCTAGCTCTACTAGCTAGCTCACATCTGTTGTGGTCCTCTGTAGCTCAGCTGGTAGAGCATGGCGCTTGTAATGCCAAGGTAGTGGGTTCGATCCCCGGGACCACCCCTACACAAAAATGTATGCACGCATGACTGTAAGTCGCTTTGGATAAAAGCGTCTGCTAAATGGCATATTATTATTATTATTATTAATAACAATTAGCGAGCTAGTTAGCTAGCTAGTCAATGATACCCAAACAGTGGTGTGTACATTTGTGAACCACAATGCAATGTTGACGATATATCGCAAATTCTTCCATAAAACATAGCTAGCAAGTGTGATAAGTTAAAAGCCAACACATAGTGAGGGAAAAAAAGTATTTGATCCTCTGCTGATTTTGTACGTTTGCCCACTGACAAAGACATGATCAGTCTATAATTTTAATGGTACGTTTATTTGAACAGTGAGAGACAGAATAACAACAACAAAATCCAGAAAAACGCATGTCAAAAATGTTATAAATTGATTTGCATTTTAATGAGGGAAATATGTATTTGACCCCTCTCAATCAGAAAGATTTCTGGCTCCCAGGTGTATTTTATACAGGTAACGAGCTGAGATTAGGAGCACACTCTTAAAGGGAGTGCTCCTAATCTCAGCTTGTTACCTGTATAAAAGACACCTGTCCACAGAAGCAATCAATCAATCAGATTCCAAACTCTCCACCATGGCCAAGACCAAAGAGCTCTCCAAGGATGTCAGGGACAAGATTGTAGACCTACACAAGGCTGGAATGGGCTACAAGACCATCGCCAAGCAGCTTGGTGAGAAGGTGACAACAGTTGGTGTGATTATTCGCAAATGGAAGAAACACATAAGACCTGTCTATCTCCCTCGGCCTGTGGCTCCATGCAAGATCTCACCTCGTGGAGTTGCAATGATCATGAGAACGGTGAGGAATCAGCCCAGAACTAAACGGGAGGATTTGTCAATGATCTCAAGGCAGCTGGGACCATAGTCACCAAGAAAAACAATTGGTAACACACTACGCCGTGAAGGACTGAAATCCTGCAGCGCCCGCAAGGTCCCCCTGCTCAAGAAAGCACATATACAGGGCCATCTGAAGTTTGCCAATGAACATCTGAATGATGCAGAGGAGAACTGGGTGAAAGTGTTGTGGTCAGATGAGACCAAAATCGAGCTCTTTGCCATCAACTCAACTCGCCGTGTTTGAAGGAGGAGGAATGCTGCCTATGACCCCAAGAACACCGTCCCCACCGTCAACATGGAGTTGGAAACATTATGCTTTGGGAGTGTGTTTCTGCTAAGGGGACAGGACAACTTCACCGCATCAAAGGGACGATGGACGGGGCCATGTACCGTCAAATCTTGTGTGAGAACCTCCTTCCCTAAGCCAGGGCATTAAAAATGGGTCGTGGATGGGTATTCCAGCATGACAATGACCCAAAACACACGGCCAAGGCAACAAAGGAGTGGCTCAAGAAGAAGCACATTAAGGTCCTGGAGTGGCCTAGCCAGTCTCCAGACCTTAATCCCATAGAAAATCTGTGGAGGGAGCTGAAGGTTCGAGTTGCCAAAACGTCAGCCTCGAAACCTTAATGACTTGGAGAAGATCTGCAAAGAGGAGTAGGACAAAATCCCTCCTGAGATGTGTGCAAACCTGGTGGCCAACTACAAGAAACGTCTGACCTCTGATTACCAACAAGGGTTTTCCACCAAGTACTAAGTCATGTTTTGCAGAGGGGTCAAATACTTATTTCCCTCATTAAAATGCAAATCAATTTATAACATTTTTTACATGCGTTTTTCTGGATTTTTTTGTTGTTATTCTGTCTCTCACTGTTCAAATAAACCTACCATTAAAATTATAGACTGATCATGTCTTTGTCAGTGGGCAAACGTACAAAATCAGCAGGGGATCAAATACTTTTTTCCCTCACTGTAACTTTGGAGAACTGCCACGCTAGTAACACTGCATTACTCAATCCAAGTTAGCTTGTTAGCTAGCCACTCTGTAGTCGAAGAACTAGCTTGGGGTACCTACGATCAGAAAACAAAAACACTGCCAGCTCCCTATATCTCCTCGAACAAGATCAGACACCTCACAACAAGAAACTGTAGCTGAGAAAACGAATTGCCTTGCTAAGAATACTTATTTATTTGTTTATTTGTCAGGGGCCATGTACAACATGCCATTGTGTGTGTGTGTCTCACTGTGTCTGTCATCAGGACGAAGCCTTCTCTGTTGAATGTCTCCTCTGTCCCAGTTCACCCAAGATGAGCTGTTTGCACTGTCTGTGAATGCATCCACACACACACACACACACAAACTGTATATCCACCATACACCAATGACAAACAATTAACAAACCAATCAGTAATTAGGAATTGATGATTCATTATAATGAGATAGGAAGTGAGTACTACTTAGCATCACTGAGATATAGTTGTACTGTAGCATGTGGTCATAATAAAGACAGATGTTGTGCCTTGCTGTGCCTCTACCTCTTTCTCATTCTTCCCTTTTTTACTTTTCTTTTCTGGCACCCACTCCTGAAAGAGAAGTTTAATTAGACTGTATTGAACAACAAGGCAGGCCGGTCTAGTATATTATCCTCCAGCAGTCTCTAATAATGGTCACATTGTTTAGACCATACACTACTGTTATACAGTCTTCTACATTAGCTAGTAACACTGTTCACTGCATTAGGTTAACTTACATTAACACATAGTTGAAGTCTACATCATCCCATATTACAGTACACTCCATTAGGCCCCATTAATGTGTGTGTGTGTGTGTGTGTGTGTGTGTGTGTGTGTGTGTGTGTGTGTGTGTTGTACCTGGAACTGAGGCCAGTCGGTGGGCATGTCCGGACTGTGGGTGTTCCACCAGCACAGGTCGTCCTGATGGCTATGAGAGTGTTGTGGAGCTCATCACATATACACAGCCTTCACACTGGGAGAGAGAAAGAGAGAGGGAGAGGATGGGGAGAGAGAAAGATAGAAAGAGCAGGGATAGAGAGGGGAATGAGAAAACAGGGTATGACAGAATTGATGAGTGAGAGATGAGATAAAGAAATGTACACAATGCAACTACTTCAATCACACACACACACCATCCTAGTAACAGTCTGACTGCAGGTGTAGCCTACCTCTCATTGTTGCTGATGTCCAGGTGTCTGTGGATGGACAGGAAGGCCTGTTTGAGGAGGCTGATCCTCCTCCTGTGACTGGTGAAAGATAGACTACATAATTTAATGTAGCTAGGTAGGTAGCAGGTAACCTCTAGCGGACTGGCACATATTGGAACTGTGGGAAGGTTGTAGGTGAGCTGGGCTCCCTGGGGAAGAGGAATGTCTTTACCATCCCTGGAGAGGGGGAGAGAGGGAGAAAGGGGGAGAGATGTTAGAGCAGGGCTATTCAACTGGCCAGATCCGGCCTGTTTATTAATTTTGACTGGCTCTGATAAATTCTGAACATTAATTTAGACTAGCTTTTCGCGAAGGCTCTATGTTATACTGATCGCACTATACGTTTGAGAGTGTGCGTGTAGATATGGTTGTCCTTGTTCGATAGAGCCATTGGACTTCTTTCAGCGATGTGTTCCTATCGGTGGATTCATTGCTAAATATACAAATGTTCTCCAGTCTCTGAAAGAGTTACAAATTGTGTTGGGCGGTGCTTCGTGCTCTGGCCCCCGTCCCTCCCCCAAGGCAGGCTTTTTTGAAAAGGAGGCAGACACTAACAACACAATCCTTTGGGCAAAACTAAAAGAACTGACCAAATGCAATGGCTTCAAATGATTCCTCTTATCAACACATATTCGACGATGGAGCATTTTTTGATGTTCTATTAGCTACATGGTGACATTCAACTATACATGTTTCAACCGGAATATAGCGAAGAGGATTTCAAACAAAGAGTTGGACTTAGCTAACATTAGAAGCTCAGCTACAGCCGATGCCAGCACCAAGAGGGCATATGAAAAATACGGTGCCTAGCTAAGTAAGTTATTTGTCCTGCAAGCCACCTAGCTAGCTAGCAAACTTTAGTTTATTTACTGAAATCTATATTGTGTATTGCTGGCTAACATACTACTGTATTACAGTAAACAGTGAGGAGAAACAATAATACAACAATTTACTGTTGTAAAACTCTAAAACTGAAGCTGGTTCTACTATAAAAAATATTTGCCTAAGCATTCCTGATAGACATGGCAGTAGTATGGTCTGGTCACTGTGCAAAGGTTGAGGGTTATGCCATATTAAAAAAAAAAAGTTTTGGTCATGTAGCAGACGCTCTTATCCAGAGCGACTTACATGAGCGATTAGGGTTAAGTGCCTTGCTCAAGGGCACAGACAGATTTTTCACCTAGTCGGCTCAGGGATTAGAACCAGCGACCTTTCGGTTACTGGCACAACGCTCTAAACCACTAAGCTACCTGCCGCTAGATATTGTTGTGTATGTAATCTTTGTGCCTGTGCATATGTATGCATGTTCAACTAGTCTACCGTAATGTTGATGTTATTCTGGCACAGTTCAACTGTCGTTCAAACTGTACAATAGGCTGCTGAAGGGAGGAGGCAACAGCTCATAATAATGGCCTGAACAGAGCAAATGGAATTGCATCAAACACCTGGAAACCATGTGTTTGATGTATTTGTTACCATTCCACTTATTCCACTCTAGTCATTACCACGAGCTCGTTCTCCTCAATTAAGGTGCCACCAACCTCCTGTAATATATTTATGTATATTTTTGTCATACTGACAATATCGTGTGGTGCCTGGGCTTCTAGAACAGGAAACATAATTCCTTTGCCTGCATGTGTCATTTTATCCCGTGAACTGTATCCCTCTTGTGGGATTAGACATTATGCTGGATTTCAAGCAGATGACTCATGAGGAACTGGGTGGCAGGTTGATTTTCTTACTGTATGTTTCTTTGTGAATGGCAATTTCATCTTGACCACCAGGTCTCATAGCTACAGATTGTTACACCAGATAAAGTGATTTAACAAAAACTTTTTGGGGCCTCCCGAGTGGCGCAGCGGTCTAAGGCACTGCATCGGGATCAATCCCGGGATGTATCACAACTGGCCGTGATCGGGAGTCCCATAGGGCGGTGCACAATTGGCTCAGCGTTGTCCGGGTTAGGGGAGGGTTTGGCCGGGGGGGCTTTACCTGGCTCATCGTGCTCTAGCGACTCCTTGTGGCAGGCCAAGTGCCTGCAGGCTGACCTCGGTGGTCAGGTGAACGGTGTTTCCTCTGACACATTGGTGTGGCTGGCTTCCGGGTTAAGCGGGCGGGTGTTAAGAAGCGCGGTTTGGCGGGTTCTTATTTCGGAGGACGCATGACACGACCTTCGCCTCCCGAGGCTGTTGGGGAGTTGCAGCGATGAGATAAGATTGAAAAAGGGGTAAAATACACCGAGGATTTTCGACCAACTTTAGCGATGCTGTCTTCGTCCACGATTCGGGGAAACAGGAGTCTCCTAAAAATTGCTGTGTCGAGTTGTAGGGGGTCAGTTTGAATTTAGAAAATGCTCTGTTATAACAATAAATACATTTTTTGCTTCATGAAGTAATCCAACAATGTGTATGCCACCATCTTGTCTATTTCAAGTCTTCTCTCATTGATAGAGACAGGTCTCTGTCATCATGACATGCAGCACTATGGGGTGGACACCCACCTGTTTCGATCAATGAGAGAAGACTTGTTAGCAAAAATCTTTGGGTAAATCACGTTATCGGGTGTAACAATCTGTAGCTACAGTTCTCTGCACTTGTGTGTCTTAACCTGAGACACACTTGGACACACTGAACTGTACTACACTGTTCATGAAAAAAAAAATGTATGTTACTTTTACCAGAACATTCTTGTTGAATACCCAGTTCTCTTGAGTTAACATTACATAGTGCACACTCCCCTGACAAATAAACATTCTTTGGATATCTGAATGTCTAGCATCTGTTTGATGCTACAGAGCCCTGTACAGATTATATATTCTGTGAATCCATAAAGGCAGAAGATTTGCTGGTACTGCACGTCTCCTGGAAAGACATCATTGTGGTGTTAGCCTTTTACACTTTGTGGATGGGACGTAAGGCAACACACCTTTGTTGGTAAAAGTGTCAACCGAATGGGACCGGCTAGCATATTGTTTAGGGACGAAGAGGGGACATTGGGAGCTGCTTTTGAGAGGAAAGATCAGTCAACAAAGTGAATGGGCTGGGGGGTTAAAGAAGGTGTGAAAAGTCTTAGAAGGGCAGTTTTGACACAGTATTAATTGTTGTGTATGGGAGATTGAGGAGAAATGGCAACTCAATCTTTCTCATACACAACAATAGATGCACTGCCTAAGCACAACCCTGCACAACCAAAAAAACCTTCCTCATCTCAATGTACTGTCTGTAAACCTCCGCCAGCCCATTGACTTTGACAGATCATTCTTGTCAATAGTAACTCTTTGCTGGGGATTGTTTTAAATAAATGTCTTTGTATTGTGTTTTGACAATCTGAAGAATGAGGTGGTTCTGTCATTACTGTTGTAGTCTTGATTTGATACCTTTCAGTGTTCCTTGCTGGTTTCTGTCCCACAATCTAGTTGTGCTGCATAACCACATGTTGTGTCCGCTTCTTCATGCTTGTGAACCCAAAATGCCGCCACTTTGGGGTATTTTTCAGCAGGGCACTGTGGAATGACTCCAGATAACCTGAGTTTTACAAAAAGAAAAAGTAAAAAGAGAAGAGGGGTAGACTAAATTGATGACATGGTCTGGAAGGTACTATGTGGACCTCCGACCTCCTCTAACCACCTGTAACCCCATAACACAAACACAAACCATACAAACACTACCCAATTCATGTTTATACCATGCTTACTGTAAATTGAGCTATCTTAGCCATCCGCTTGTAAATATTTTAGCCAACTTACCTTCACCTTGTGCAGAGCTACAGGTTGGAAGTGCATGTTGGTGGAATCAAATTCTGTACCACCTACAACAAAATACACAATTTAACCACCCCACTAATTGTATTGATCTCTGGCTAGCTTAGCATACCTAACATGGACATTTCAATATTGTCAGCTTGCTGTTAGCTAACTAGCGTCACTAAATTGGCAGCAAGATTGCTAGCCAGCTAAGACTGGCTGAGAACTAACCAACCATAGACGATTTATACACATTCATCATTGCTACCAACACACAGTGAGTTAGCTATATTGACAATTCTATTTTTAGTAACAGAGTGTTTTCCAGACAAGGGAATAGATGGCTACTAGATTAAGCTACTCTTATTTGCTAACGTTAGCTAGCTTACATTAGCTAACATCAGTCAAAGAGAGAACCAACAAACAAACATGTTTACTCTGCTGAAGGTAGCTACCAGTCTAGCACTACCATGGCATAAGGTGAAATTGATTGACAGTGTGTATACCAAAAAAGATAGCTATATGATTTAGCTGATGGCTTTCAGAGTTCAATATAGGACTGTAACGTTAGCTAGCTAGCTAACTTACCTAGCTATCTTTTTTGGTATACACACTGTCAATCAATTTCACCTTATGCCATAGTAGTGTAAATCTCTGGTAGGTAGAACAATGAAAGGTAACTATACTTAACAAAAATATAAACGCACCATGTAAAGTGATGGTCCCATGTTTCATGAGATTAAATAAAAGATCCCTGAAATGTCCCATAAGCACAAAAAGCTTATTTCTCTCAAATGTTGTGCACAAATTTGTTTACATCCCTGTTAGTGACCATTTCTCCTTTGCCAAGATAATCCATCCACCAAACAGGTGTGGCATATCAAGAAGCTGATTAAACATCATGCTCAATACACAGGTGCAACTTGTGCTGGGGAAAATAAAAGGCCAGTCTAAAATGTGCAGTTTTTTCACACAACACAATGCCACAGATGTCTCAAGTTTTGAGGGTGCGTGCAATTGGCATGCTGACTTCAGGAATGTCCACCAGAGCTGTTGCCAGATAATTGAATGTTCATTTATCTACCATAAACCGCATACAATGTCATTTTAGAGAATTTGGCAGTACGTTCAACCGGCCTCACAACCACAGACCACGTGTAACACACCAGCCCAGGACCTCCACATCCGGCTTCTTCATCTGCGGGATCGTCTGAGACCAGCCACCCAGACAGCTGATGAAACTGAGGAGTACTTCTGTCTGTAATAAAGTCCTTTTGTGGGGAAAAACTCATTTTGATTGGCTGGGCCTGGCTCCCCAGTGGGTGGGTCTATGCCCTCCCAGGCCCACCCATGGCTGCACCCCTGCCCAGTCATGGGAAATCCATATATTAGGGCCTAATTTATTTATTTAAATTGACTGATTTCCTTATATTAACTGTAACTCAGTAAAATAGTTGAAATTGTTGCATGTTGCATGTTGCGTTTATATTTTTGTTCAGTATAATTTCCGCACTTGTTTGTAATTAGCACAGCCAGGCACAGAACACCACACAGGCATGATGACAAAAGTTTGTGAAAAACAAACATTGTCCAAAAAAATCTTGCCTACAGATGTTCTGAGATTGCTGTGTGTTCTTCGTTCGAAGTATACAATGCCATCATCCAAGTTTGTGGGCACCCCCATCTACCTTAGCAGGCGGTAACTGCATTCGCTATGAATGCCAGACTTTAGGGTTCACTATGATCAGATGGCCACCCGGACTATTTGCTTTGACACCCACTGCTGCTACTCGCTGTTTATTAGCTATGCATAGTCACTTTACCCCTATCTATATGTACAAATTACCTTGACTAACATGTACCCCCTCACATTAACTCGGTACCGGTACCCCCTTTATAGATCCCCGTTATTGTTATTTTATTGTGTTACTTTTTATTATTAATTTTTTAGTATATTTTCTTAACTCTATTGTCTTAATACTGCATTGTTGGTTAAAGGCTTGTAAGTAAGCATTTCACAGTAAGGTCTACAGATGTTGTATTCGGCGCATGTGACAAATACAATTTGATTTGTATTTGTATTTATTATGGATCCCCATATATATATATATATATAAATATTTATATATATACAGTGGGGAGAACAAGTATTTGATACACTGCTGATTTTGCAGGTTTTCCTACTTACAAAGCATGTAGAGGTCTGTAATTTTTTATCATAGGTACACTTCAACTGTGAGAGACGGAATCTAAAACAAAAATCCAGAAAATCACATTGTATGATTTTTAAGTAATTAATTTGCATTTTATTGCATGACATAAGTATTTGATACATCAGAAAAGCAGAACTTAATATTTGGTACAGAAACCTTTGTTTGCAATTACAGAGATCATACGTTTCCTGTAGGTCTTGACCAGGTTTGTACACACTGCAGCAGGGATTTTGGCCCACTCCTCCATACAGATCTTCTCCAGATCCTTCAGGTTTCGGGGCTGTCGCTGGGCAATACGGACTTTCAGTTTCCTCCAAAGATTTTCTATTGGGTTCAGGTCTGGAGACTGGCTAGGCCACGCCAGGACCTTGAGATGCTTCTTATGGAGCCACTCCTTAGTTGCCCTGGCTGTGTGTTTCGGGTCGTTGTCATGCTGGAAGACCCAGCCACGACCCATCTTCAATGCTCTTACTGAGGGAAGGAGGTTGTTGGCCAAGATCTCGCGATACATGGCCCCATCCATCCTCCCCTCAATACGGTGCAGTCGTCATGTCCCCTTTGCAGAAAAGCATCCCCAAAGAATGATGTTTTCACCTCCATGCTTCACGGTTGGGATGGTGTTCTTGGGGTTGTACTCATCCTTCTTCTTCCTCCAAACACGGCGAGTGGAGTTTAGACCAAAAAGCTATATTTTTGTCTCATCAGACCACATGACCTTCTCCCATTCCTCCTCTGGATCGTCCAGATGGTCATTGGCAAACTTCAGACGGGCCTGGACATGCGCTGGCTTGAGCAGGGGGACCTTGCGTGCGCTGCAAGATTTTAATCCATGACGGCGTAGTGTGTTACTAATGGTTTTCTTTGAGACTGTAGTCCCAGCTCTCTTCAGGTCATTGACCAGGTCCTACCGTGTAGTTCTGGGCTGATCCCTCATCTTCCTCATGATCATTGATGCCCCACGAGGTGAGATCTTGCATGGAGCCCCAGACCGAGGGTGATTGACTGTCATCTTGAATGTCTTCCATTTTCTAATAATTGCGCCAACAGTTGTTGCCTTCTCACCAAGCTGCGTGCCTATTGTCCTGTAGCCCATCCCAGCCTTGTGCAGGTCTACAATTTTATCCCTGATGTCCTTACACAGCTCTCTGGTCTTGGCCATTGTGAAGAGGTTGGAGTCTGTTTGATTGAGTGTGTGGACAGGTGTCTTTTATACAGGTAACGAGTTCAAACAGGTGCAGTTAATACAGGTAATGAGTAAAGAAAAACTAACAGGTCTGTGAGAGCCGGAATTCTTACTGGTTGGTAGGTGATCAAATACGTATGTCATGCAATAAAATGCAAATTCATTACTTAAAAATCATACAATGTGATTTTCTGGATTTTTGTTTTAGATTCCGTCTCTCACAGTTGAAGTGTACCTATGATAAAAATTACAGACCTCTACATGCTTTGTAAGTAGGAAAACCTGCAAAATCGGCAGTGTATCAAATACTTGTTCTCCCCACTGTATATATATATATATATATATATATATATATATATATATATATATATATATATATATATATATATATACACATACATACATACATACATACAGTGGGGAGAACAAGTATTTGATACACTGCCGATTTTGCAGGTTTTTCTACTTACAAAGCATGTAGAGGTCTGTAATTTTTATCATAGGTACACTTCAACTGTGAGAGACGGAATCTAAAACAAATATCCAGAAAATCACACTGTAAAACGGAAGAAGTTCAAGATGACGGTCAATCACCCTCGGTCTGGGGCTCCATGCTAGATTGGGGCATCAATGATCATGAGGAAGATGAGGGATCAGCCCAGAACTACACGGCAGGACCTGGTCAATGACCTGAAGAGAGCTGGGACCACAGTCTCAAAGAAAACCATTAGTAACACACTACGCCGTCATGGATTAAAATCCTGCAGCGCACGAAAGGTCCCCCTGCTCAAGCCAGCGCATGTCCAGGCCCGTCTGAAGTATGTCAATGACCATCTGGATGATCCAGAGGAGGAATGGGAGAAGGTCACGCTGGGCAACACGGACTTTCAACTCCCTCCAAAGATTTTCTATGGGGTTGAGATCTGGAGACTGGCTAGGCCACTCCAGGACCTTGAAATGCTTCTTACGAAGCCACTCCTTCGTTGCTCGGGCGGTGTGTTTGGGATCATTGTCATGCTGAAAGACCCAGCCATGTTTCATCTTCAATGCCCTTGCTGATGGAAGGAGGTTTTCACTCAAAATCTCACGATACATGGCCCCATTCATTCTTTCCTTTACACGGATCAGTCGTCCTGGTCCCTTTGCAGAAAAACAGCCCCAAAGCATGATGTTTCCACCCCCATGCTTCACAGTAGGTATGGTGTTCTTTGGATGCAACTCAGCATTCTTTGTCCTCCAAACACGACGAGTTGAGTTTTTACCAAAAAGTTCTATTTTAGTTTCATCTGACCATATGACATTCTCCCAATCCTCTTCTGGATCATCCAAATGCACTCTAGCAAACTTCAGACGGGCCTGGACATGTACTGGCTTAAGCAGGGGGACACGTCTTGCACTGCAGGATTTGAGTCCCTGGCGGCGTAGTGTGTTACTGATGGTAGGCTTTGTTACTTTGGTCCCAGCTCTCTGCAGGTCATTCACTAGGTCCCCCTGTGTGGTTCTGGGATTTTTGCTCACCGTTCTTGTGATCATTTTGACCCCATGGGGTGAGATCTTTGTGGAGCCCCAGATCGAGGGAGATTATCAGTGGTCTTGTATGTCTTCCATTTCCTAATAATTGCTCCCACAGTTGATTTCTTCAAACCAAGCTGCTTACCTATTGCAGATTCAGTCTTCCCAGCCTGGTGCAGGTCTACAATTTTGTTTCTGGTGTCCTTTGACAGCTCTTTGGTCTTGGCCATAGTGGAGTTTGGAGTGTGACTGTTTGAGGTTGTGGACAGTTGACTTTTATACTGATAACAAGTTCAAACAGGTGCCATTAATACAGGTAACGAGTGGAGGACAGAGGAGCCTCTTAAAGAAGAAGTTACAGGTCTGTGAGAGCCAGAAATCTTGCTTGTTTGTAGGTGACCAAATACTTATTTTCCATCATAATTTGCAAATAAATTCATTAAAAATCCTACAATGTGATTTTCTGGATTTCTTTTTCTCATTTTGTCTGTCATAGTTGACGTGTACCTATGATGAAAATTACAGGCCTCTCTCATCTTTTTAAGTGGGAGAACTTGCACAATTGGTGGCTGACTAAATACTTTTTTTCCCCACTGTATGTCATGCAATAAAATGCAAATGAATTACTTAAAAATCATACAATGTGATTCCGTCTCTCACAGTTGAAGTGTACATATGATAAAAATTACAGACCTCTACATGCTTTGTTAGTAGGAAAACCTGCATATTCGGCAGTGTATCTACTTGTTCTCCCCACTGTGTGTGTGTATATATATATATATATATATATATATATATATATATATATACACACACACACACACACACACACACACACACACACACATACATACATACATACATACATACATACATACATACATACATACATACATACATACATACATACATACATACATACATACACATACATATCCTTTAAAAAAATATATTTCCCTTTATTACTTTCCAACCCCACCACCCCTTCCCTATTTGGAGTAAACTAGTGAACAACAATGCTTAGGCCTCAACTTCCAGCTTATACATACTATATACATTTTATGGACACAGTCAATTTTACAATAATTCTATTTTGTTTGGTTTTACTCCTGAACTTCCTCTACCCTCAACCTCTCCGATCATTTTCATGATGTCCATACGGTTTGCTTCTATATGCCATATCTTTCTAACTGTGGTCTTTCACAAAAGCTCTCAACGTATAATATATATACTTATTATGGACACAGTATGCTTACATTATTAGGTATCTTGTTGTTATTAGTTGTTGTTAGTTGTTATTAGTCCCATCCTTCAACTCCATTCAACACCCCCCATCTATCTCTTAACACCATCCATATTGGATTTCTATTTGCCATATATTTTAACTGTACTGTGGTGTTTTGCAAAAGTTCTGAACCTTTCTATTCTCATTGTTTCTACAGATTGTAAATTGAAAATAAACATTTTTGCTAAAAGTATTATTATATTATTGATCGATTGACTCTGACTTTTCAGATCACCCAGTAATGCTATCTGCAGGGTTAGCTCCAGGTCAATATTGCAATCATTTAGCCTTTCCTGGACCTGTGTCCAAAAACAAGCTACAAATGGACAGTACCAAAACAAATGATCGAATGATTCTCTCTTCGCAGCAAAATCTGCAGAGCTGGGAAGATTGTATGCCCCATATAAAAAACATTCTATTGGTAGCAAGAATTGTATATAATAATTTAAATTGAAAAATTATAAGTTTTGAATCCGGCGTCGTTTTGCGTACCCGTTCATAAACACTATGCCATAGGATCGGTACGTCAAAAATCTCTTCCCAACTATTTTGCAATCTATATGGGATGGCTGTCAGTCCTTTAGTCCTTAAATGAAACTGGTATACTTTTTTATTTATCACAGTTTTCTTTAACCAATTATGTTCTTTAATGCAGACAGACAAGTTCCTTACTTTTTCCCCCTTCCACTTTCCTCTTCCATTTTTGCGGTAATGCTGCAATTATTTGGTTGTAATTTTGGGTAGAGCAGACATTTCCATATGTTTTTGTTAGCTGCATGTGCGACATAACTCCACCAGTCCTACCGATTATATCATTTACGAAGACTATACCTTTTTTAAACATTTTGTCAAAATCAAAAAGGTTTTTTATCAATTAGTATATTTGAGTTTAATCACAATATTTGTTGCATTATTTGTTCTGTCGTTTCTGGAGGATTAAATTGAAATTGCAACCAACTTTCTATGGCTTGTTTTAGAAATAGTGATATTTGGGAGATAACTGAAAGTGAGAGGTTGTAATCTGAATAAAGGGAAAAAGGCCATTCTTGAATGTTGGGTGAGACAATCTTACAAATATGCTAGAGAACCAGTTCGGATTTAAGTATAGCTGACGTGTATAGTGTTGAGTCATCCGCATACATAGACACACTGGCTTTACTCAAAGCCAGTGGCATGTCATTAGTACAGATTTTAAAAAGTAAGGGGCCTAGACAGCTGCCCTGGAGAATTCCTAATTCTACCTGGATTTTGTTGGAGGGGCGTCCATTAAAGAACACTCTGTGTCCTGTTAAACAGGTAACTCTTCATCCACAATATAGCAGGGGGTGTAAAGCCATAACACAAATGTATTTCCAGCAACAGACTATGATCGATAATGTCAAAAGCCGCACTGAAGTCAAACAAAACAGCCCCCACAATAATTTTCTAATCAATTTCAAATCAAATTTATTTGCCACATGCGCCGAAAACAACAGGTGTAGACATTACCGTGAATTGCTTACTTACAGCCCTTAAGCTAGCATTCCAGTGTTAATACTATTGTAATTATTCTGCACTATAGCCTATTTATTGCCTTACCTCCATAACTTGCTACATTTGCACACACTGTATATATATTTTCTGTTGTATTTCTGACTTTATGTTTTTTACCCCATATGTAACTCTGTGTTGTTTTTATTGCACTACTTTGCTTTATCTTGGCCAGGTCGCAGTTGTAAATGAGAACCTGTTCTCAACTGGCTTACCTGGTTAAATAAAGGTGAAATAAAAAAAAATTAAAAAAAATTAAGCAACAATGCATTTATTTCTTAATAAAAAAGTAAAATAAAACAACAAAAAAGTGTTGAGAAAAAAAGAGCAGAAGTAAAATAAAATAACAGTAGGGAGGCTATATACAGGGGGGTACCGATGCAGAGTCAATGTGCGGGGGCACCGGCTAGCTGAGGTAGTTGAGGTAATATGTACATGTGGGTAGAGTTAAAGTGACTATGCATAAATAATTAACAGAGTAGCAGCAGCGTAAAAAGATGGGGTGGGGGTGCAAATAGTCCGGGTAGCCATGATTAGCTGTTCAGGAGTCTTATGGCTTGGGGGTAGAAACTGTTGAGAAGCCTTTTGGACCTAGACTTGGCGCTCCGGTACCGCTTGCCGTGCGGTAGCAGAGAGAACAGTCTATGACTAGGGTGGCTGGAGTCTTTGACAATTTTGAGGGCCTTCCTCTGACACCGCCTGGTATAGAGGTCCTGGATGGCAGGATGCTTGGCCCCAGTGATGTACTGGGCCGTACGCACTACCCTCTGTAGTGCCTTGCGGTCGGAGGCCAAGCAGTTGCCATACCAGGCGGTGATGCAACCAGTCAGGATGCTCTCGATGGTGCAGTTGTAGAACTTTTTGAGGATCTGAGGACCCATTCCAAATCTTTTCAGTCTCCTGAGGGGGAATAGGCTTTGTCGTGCCCTCTTCACGACTGTCTTGGTGTGTTTGGACCATGATAGTTGGTTGTTGATGTGGTCACCAAGGAACTTGAAGCTCTCAACCTGTTCCTCTACCGCCCCGTCGATGAGAATGGGGCGTGCTTAGTCCTCTTTTTTTTCCTGTAGTCCACAATCATCTCCAGTGGCCTACCACTGTTGTGTCGTCAGCAAACTTAATGATGGTGTTGGAGTCGTGCCAGGCCATGCAGTCATGGGTTGAACAGGGAGTATAGGGGGGGACTGAGCACGCACCCCTGAGGGGCATCCGTGTTAAGGATCAGCGTGGCAGATGTGTCGTTTCCTACCCTTACCACCTGGGGGCGGCCCGTCAGGAAGTCCAGGATCCAGTTGCAGAGGGAGGTGTTTAGTCCCAGGATCCTTAGCTTAGTGATGAGCTTTGAGGGCACAATGGTGTTGAACGCTGAGCTGTAGTCAATGAATAGCATTCTCACGTAGGTGTTCCTCTTGTCCAGGTGGGAAAGAGCCGTGTGGAGTGCAATAGAGATTGCATCATCTGTGGATCTGTTGGGGCGGTATGCAAATTGGAGTGGGTCTAGGGTTTCTGGAATAATGGTGTTGATGTGAGCCATGACCAGCCTTCTCTCAGACAATCATCAGTCATTTGTGTAAGTGCTGTGGTTGTTGAATGTCCTTCCCTATAAGCGTGCTGAAAGTCTGTTGTCAATTTGTTTACTGTAAAATAGCATCGTATCTGGTCAAACACCATTTTTCCCAAAAGTTTACAAAGGGTTGGTAACAGGCTGATTGGTCAGCTATTTGAGCTAGTAAAGGGGGCTTTACTATCCTTAGGTAGGGGAATAACCTTTGCTTCCCTCCAGGCGTGAGGGCACAATCTTTCTAGTAGGCTAAAATTGAAGATATGGCAAATAGAGTGGCAATATATTCCACTATTATCTTCAGTAATTTTCCATCCAAGTTGACAGACCTCTGTGATTTGAATACACAAGAAGTCGAAACTTCCTGATTCTACCAATATAATGAAAATGTGCTAGTCTAGCTTGTGGTTTGGAAAATTGTGATGTTTATGATAAAAATGTAATGTTGTTAATATAGTAACAATTATTTGCCGTGGCAGAGCCAGGGTGAAATTCCCCTTTAAGAAAAGTGCTTTATGGGTTTGTGTGCATTACTTTTTTATTTAGTTCTTCCGAAGAATTATCGCATATGGAATATGTCTGGCCCCACTGCAATTAACCTTTTTTACATCTGGCACCCCCCCCGTAAGAACATAGTTGAATAGCCCTGCGAGTATGTGTCAATATACATGTGTACAGTACATCTACATGTGTATATCTACGAAAACAAATTAGAGTATATTTATGAGAAAACACAACCTCACACAGATGCAGTTTTGCCAAATGTACAGTATGTCTGTGATTCCTCTGGTGACCCACCTGCCCTTTGCAGTACTCTGGAAGTGATAGTGCTTTTAGGTAATGAACAAACAGAGTAAGATCTCAAGGACAACTAGTAAAAGCTCAAACCAAGTTTATTCACCCACTGGGTCAAACCGCTGCAAAGACAAATACAATTTTCCACCAGCACAAGTATTTATACCCTCCTACTAGGCGGAGGCAACTCCTTGCACATCTAAACAGCCAATACATCTCTCTTGCTAAGCAGGAACTTAAGTGGTGTGTGTAATAGGACTGATCCTTCTCACTTCATCTGACCAGACCTCACCCCGAATTCCTCACTCCTCCCTAATCCATGGCTATCCAACCTTATCAGTGACCACAACCAGGTGATTGCCTTTTTCCTCACTCAGTAACTTTCCATACCCCTAGTTCTTATCCACCCTCGATTGACCTCACCATATACATTCCTTATACATGTAATCATTAACTTCTAGTATAGTAAGTATATTTCAAGCTAGAATCCAACAGCGCCCTTCTCATTCCTGTCGCATCTCTCTTAGATGACAGTACTGTACTCACTCTTGCCGTCATCGTTCTCCAGTGAGAAAAGGGGGTGGTACTGGGGAGCTTCCCTCAATCTCATTGGCCAGACTGCAAGCACTTCTGTCTGCCGGAAGTCGTCTGAGGCGCCCCTCTCCAGAGGAACACTGAGGGGGGAGAGATGAAGGGAGAGAGGGATATTGAAAAAAAAGGAAGGCAGAGGGGATAGATGGTAGGAGAAAATGTACATGATTTTATCAGTATGGACCTCCGCCAAGGGAGCCATTGTTTGTTAATGGAGAAGGAGCAAAAGCATCATTGCACAGCAGATTTGTTTGTTTTGGCAGGGGATGCATAGAATGAAACCCGCTGACAATTCTACAACAATCAAGACAAGCACAGGTAAACAGTAAGCATTAAATAATTAATATTTATAAAAGTATCGAGTGGTAGTGCATGTTTGAAGTCGCTAACTTCATACTCCATGTCACGACTTCCGCAGAGGCTGCCTCCCCTCCTTGTTTGGGGAGCCGCGTTGGAGGACTACGGGGAGTTCGCTCGCCTCTTTTGGGCGGTCTTCGATCACCCGCCCATGTGTCGAGAGAAGGGCGAGCGGCTGGTCCACCTGAGGCAGGGGACGAGGACCGCGCAGGACTTCGCGTTGGAGTTTCGGACTCTGGCAGCGGGGTCCGGGTGGAACGAGCGGGCCCTGATTGACCATTTCCGGTGCCATCTGCGGGAAGACGTCCGACGGGAGCTAGCCTGCCGGCACACCATGTTGTCTTTCACGAAACTGATGGACATGGCCATCCGTTTGGACAACCTGCTGGCAGCCAGAGGACGTCCTGGTAGGGGTCTGCCCGTTTCCACCCCGGACGACTCGGATCCCGAGCTGATGGAACTGGGTGGAGCCGCTGTCCGAGAGAGCGGAGGACGACAGCAACAGTGCAACTCTGGTGGCACGAAGGGACAGTACACCACACGTCATAGTCAACGCTCTTTTGGGCCTGGAGGCGGCAGGCAGGGCACTCTCGCATCACCCCAGGTATCGAACACCCACACTCGTTCAGAGCCCTCTGCTGCGCACTGTATCCTACCTATCCACTTTCCCGATCACATGGAAGTTCCCCAGTGTAAGGCGCTAGTCGATTCAAGCGCAGCTGGGAACTTTATGGACAGGGTATTCTCACGGCGTCAAGGCATTTCATTGGTTCCCCTATCCATTCCACTCCCCATCAGAGCACTTGATAGTCGACCATTAGGGTCCGGGTTTGTAAAGGAAGTCACTGTACCAGTCACCATGATCACCCAGGAGACACATTGTGAGCAGGTTACTTTTTCGATTATTGAGTCTCCTGCTTTCCCTGTGGTATTAGGTATCCCTTGGTTAGCACTCCACAACCCCACCTTCTCATGGCCGCAGAGGGTTCTCACGGGGTGGTGCGAGAGTGTCAGGGTAGGTGTCTAGGTGTTTTTGTTGGTGCCACCACGATGGAAAGTCCAGACGGTACCTCCACCGTGCGCATTCCCCCCGAATACCATGATCTGGCGCACACGTTTTCTAAGACACAGGCAACAAAATTACCACCTCATCGGGCGGGGGATTGCACGATAAACCTCCGGGTAGACGCTGTACATCCCAGGAGTCATGTGCACCCCCTGTCGCAGGCTGAAACGTAGGCTATGGAAACATACGTCACCGAGTCCCTGGGCCAGGGGTGTATACGTCCATCCACTTCACCCGCCTCCGAGTTTCTTCTTTGTGAAGAAGAAAGACGGCAGTCTGCGCCCGTGCATTGATTATCGATCACTGAACAAGGAGACTATAAGATTTAGTTATCCTATCACACTCATTCCTTCAGTGATTGAGTCAATGCACGGGGCGTGCTTCTTCACCAAATTAGATCTCAGGAGTGTATAGAACCTGGTGCGTGTTCGGGAGGGGGGTAAGTGGAAGACAGCATTCAGCACAACCACAGGGCATTATGAATACCTGGTGATGCCCTACGGCAGAGTTCTTCAATTCCGGTCCTGGAGGGACGAAACACTTCTGTTTTTTATTTCTACCTGGTAGTTAATTGCACTCACCTGGTGTCCCAGGTCTGAATTAGCCCCTGATTAGAAGGAGAGAATGAAAAACAGAGGTGTTTCGGCCCTCCAGGACCGGAATTGAAGAACCCTGCCCTACGGTTTGATGAATGCTCCATCCGTCTTCCTGTCCTTTGTGAACGAGGTGTTTCGGGACATGCTTGGTCGCGGTGTGGTGGTCTACATCAATGACATCCTGGTGTATTCTGCTACGCACCCTGAGCATGTGTCCCTGGTTCGCAAAGTGCTGGCCCGACTGTTGGAAAATGACCTTTATGCCAAGGCAGAGAAGTGTATGTTTTTCCAGCAGTCCGTCTCCTTCCTCGGATACCGCATTACCACCTCTGGTGTGAAGATGGAGGGAGATCGCATTTCAGCCGTGCGTAATTGGCCGACTCCAACCACGGTTAAGGAGGTGCAGCGCTTCCTTGGCTTCGCCAGCTACTATCTGAGGTTTATCTGGGGCTTTGGCAAGGTCGCAGCTCCCATTACATCCCTGTTGAAGGGTGGGCCATCCCGGCTCCGCTGGTCTGCTGAGGCTGACCTGGCCTTCAGCAAACTGCGGGTTCTGTTCACCTCAGCCCCGGTACTGGCCCACCCCGATCCATCACTACCGTTCGTAGTGGAGGTGGTAGGGATAGGCGCTGTCCTGTCTCAACGCTTGGGCACGCCACCCAAGCTCCACCCCTGTGCCTTCTTCTCAAAGTAACTCAGCACGGCGGAGCAGAACTACGATGTTGGTAATCGGGAGCTGTTGGCTGTTGTCTGAGATTTGACCATGTGGAGGCATTGGCTCAAAGCGGCGAAACACCCTTTCCTCGTCTGGACAGACCACTGTAACCTGGAGTACATCCGGGCAGCGAGGAGGCTGAATCCTCGCCAGGCCAGGTGGGCCCTACTCTTCACCCGGTTTGATTTTACACTGTCATACATTCCGGGTACGAAGAACGTGAAGGCTACCCTCCAGTCCCTCGACTTCTTGGCGCTGACGGAAACATGGATTACCACTGAAAACACTGCTACTCCTACTGCTCTCTCCTCGTCTGACCATGTGTTCTCGCATACCCCGAGAGCATCTGGTCAGCGGGGTGTTGGCACAGGAATCCTCATCTCTCCCAAGTGGACATGCTCTCTTTTTCCCCTGACCCATCTGTCTATCTCCTCATTTGAATTCCATGCTGTCACAGTCACTAGCCCATTCAAGCTTAACATCCTTGTCATTTATCACCCTCCAGGTTCTCTTGGAGATTTCATCAATGAGCTTGATGCCTTGATAAGTTCCTTTCCTGAGGATGGCTCACCCCTCACAGTTCTGGGTGACTTCAACCTCCCTACGTCTACCTTTGACTCATTTCTCTCTGCCTCTTTCTTTCCTCTCCTCTCCTCTTTTGACCTCACCCTCTCACCGTCCCCCCCTACTCACAAGGCGCTTGACCTCATCTTTACTAGATGCTGTTCTTCTAATAATCTCACTACAACTCCCCTCCAAGTCTCCGACCACTACTTTGTATCCTTTTCTTTCTCGCTCTCCTCCAACACTACTCACTCTGCCCCTACTCAGATGGTAATGCGCCGTCGCAACCTTCGCTCTCTCTCTCCCGCTACTCTCTCCTCTTCCATCCTATCATCTCTTCCCTCTGCTCAATCCTTCTCCCTCCAATCTCCTGATTCTGCCTCCTCAACCCTCCTCTCCTCCCTTTCTGCATCCTTTGACTCTCTATGTCCCCTATCCTCCCGGCCGGCTCGGTCCTCCCCTCCTGCTCCGTGGCTTGACGACTCATTGCGAGCTCACAGAACAGGGCTCCGGGCAGCCGAGCGGAAATGGAGGAAAACTAGACTCCCTGCGGACCTGGCATCTTTTCACTCCCTCCTCTCTACATTTTCTTCATCTGTTTCTGCTGCTAAAGCCACTTTCTACCACTCTAAATTCCAAGCATCTGCCTCTAACCCTAGGAAGCTCTTTGCCACCTTCTCCTCCCTGCTGAATCCCCCCACGGAGGCTCTCCGCACTGCTAAAGCTAACTCTCTCTCCTCTGCTCTTGTCCTTCTAGACCTGTCTGCTGCCTTTGATACTGTGAACCATCAGATCCTCCTCTCCACCCTCTCCGAGTTGGGCATCGTCCTACCTGACCGGTCGCTCCTACCAAGTGGCGTGGCGAGAATCTGTCTCCGCACCACGTGCTCTCACCGGTGTCCCCCAGGGCTCAGTTCTAGGCCCTCTCCTATTCTCGCTATACACCAAGTCACTTAGCTCTGTCATATCCTCACATGGCCTCTCCTATCATTGCTACGCAGACGACACACGACTAAGCTTCTCCTTTCCCCCTTCTGATAACCAGGTGGCGAATCGCATCTCTGCATGTCTGGCAGACATATCAGTGGGATGACGGATCACCACCTCAAGCTGAACCTCGGCAAGACGAAGCTGCTCTTCCTCTTGGGGAAGGACTGCCCGTTCCATGATCTCGCTATCACGGTTGACAACTCCGTTGTGTCCTCCTCCCAGAGTGCGAAGAGCCATGGCGTGACCCTGGACAACACCCTGTCGTTCTCCGCTAACATCAAGGCGGTGACCCGATCCTGTAGGTTCATGCTCTACAACATTCGGAGAGTACGACCCTGCCTTACACAGGAAGCGGCACCGGTCCTAATCCAGGCACTTGTCATCTCCCGTCTGGATTACTGCAACTCGCTGTTGACTGGGCTCCCTGCCTGTGCCATTAAACCCATACAACTCATCCAGAATGCCGCAGCCCATCTGGTGTTCAACCTTCCCAAATTCTCTCACGTCACCCCGCTCCTCCGTACACTCCACTGGCTTCCAGTTGAAGCTCGCATCTGCTAGAAGACCATGGTGCTTGCCTACGGAGCTGTGAGGGGAACGGCACCTCTGTACCTTCAGGCTCTGATCAGTCCCTACACCCAAACGAGGGCATTGCGTTCATCCACCTCTGGCCTGCTGGCCCCCCTACCTCTGCGGAAGCGCAGTTCCCGCTCATCCCAGTCAAATCTGTTCGCTGCTCTGGCACCCCAATGGTGGAACAAGCTCCCTCACGACGCCAGGACAGTGGAGTCACTCACCACCTTCCGGAGACACTTGAAACCCCACCTCTTTAAGGAATACCTGGGATAGGATAAAGTAATCCTTCTACACAGTAAAAAATGGGGTGTTAATATTTCAGAGTAAAGTTATTTTAACCCAGATAGAGTATTTTCAACATTTTTGAGAGTAAAGTTGCTCTATCAGTGGAGTTAAAAGTGAGTGTAAAAATCTGCAGATACGCAGTGACAATTTCAACTCTACAGCAGTGATGAATACCCGCCACTCTGCTTTGCTGAAGTTTGGCACGTACGTTGGTGGAGGAAGATTGCGAAGGAGTAGCTAGGCCACAGATATTGCTAGGTAAGTTACATCCCCGTTTTTTCAACACCAAACCGGTATTTTTTAACTTTACATAATTTTAGAGTTGTGCTGATGTCAAGGTCATATTTTAAGTTACGAGTTCCATGCGGCGGTCCCCCTTGCAGTGACCTCGTCATCAGCCAGCTAAATTAGCTTGTAAGTTCAGATGGTTGACAGTAATAACTGTTATATGATATACCCATGGAATATGTTTGATATTTTTGTGAATGGCTTGCTGTTTCATATGGCTAAAAATAGGTAACGTTAACTTAGCTAATCAGTTCGTTTGAAGGACACCACCGTTTGGCATGAGCGCAGATTGTGCTTGTCATGCGGTTAGCTAGCTTGCAATCAGTATCGGTAACTGTCTTTCTTTGTGTTGCAATATTTTCACGAATGAAGTTTGTCAGAATGGTAAATACGTAAAATAACGTTCGCTAACAACAAAACATTTATACAGATAGTATTGTTAGCTAACGTTATTGTATAGCTTCCCAGGCTTCCTTACACTAACGTTAACTGTTTTTTATAAAGCTATATATAACGGTAATGTTAGCATGCTTCTGATAGTTAGCCAGCTAATGTTGGTGTTATAAAACGATAACTTAGATCACTGATTTGCATGACGGGTTTGTTTAACATTGCTTAACCATTTTAATGGTTAGCTACTGTTCGAACTAAAATGGCTAATGAGCTAGCTAACTTTGACACATAGCTAGTTATTTGGTAGCTAATGGGACAATGTGCCTCTAAACTTGAACTAGCCTACACCCATTTGCTGCAGAAAATGGCAGCTTAACGTTATATTCAACCAGCACAACTTTGTCTACTTCAGCCTTTGTAATTGCAGTGTAACGTCTAAGTAATGCATAGTGCATTGCGTAGCTAGTACTACTGAGATAAATGGATAGTTAGCTAACGCTTAGTTGAACCAGCACTAAATGATGATTTTGAATATATATTTTCTTTGTTAACAGAGGCAAAATGCTGTTGCGTGTTCAGCTCGGGGAAGAGCAGAAATACGTCAAGCTGTCTGAGCTGACATTCAATGCTTTCTTGAAAGAAGGTAGGTATAATAGGTTAAAGCAATACATATCACCCTAATGACAAAATAATACAGCATTAAGCTATTATCTTATGATATCTATTTAGGTCTATAGTCATTTCTGCTGTGCTTTATATTTTCAGTAACATAAAATCAGGTGCAGATCCTTGTCTTTCATCATTTTGTGAACACATGAGGCAACCTTAAGTATGAACTTGGATTCTTGTGAGAAGGGAATGCATGTTTTTCTTTTTTTTTCTTCTTTTTTTAACAGTGTGTCTAAAATTCAACATACCAGAAAGCAGAAAGCCAGACATTAAGGTGTATGACCAGTCTGACACAGAAGTTGACTCAGATGTTTTTGAAGAATTAGTAAAGGAGTCACCTGGAACTTTCAGAATCATGCTGGGCAATGGACTTGGTATTCATTCATTCAATTAGTTTTTTAGTTTAAAGGCCAGAATGAGAACCTTTATTGTCTTAAAAATAACAGTTTATTGTAATATGTTTCTATGTTTTGCACAAATTTCATAATGAACAGATACCTCTCATTCATCATCATGCTCGGGTACATCTGATGACACCATCATTCTGAATTTCACTGTGTGTGACGATGTTGAAGAAGTAGCGGCTGGCGAAGGAAGCCAGCCTAAAAGGCCATGCCACATAAACTATGAGGCAAAAGCAGTAAGTGGTGAACATTGCTGTTAAGTCCAATCTGAATGTTGTTTCATCATGTGACAGCATTACATATTGTTTTACAATTACGGAAAGCACATTTCTTTCCACCTATAGCTGATTGAAAAAATCCTAACATCAAAGCCTGGTGGTGAACGCATTATGCAAGAGTATGGAAAAACCAAATCTCTGACAGATGCCACCAGAAGACAGATGATCAACATACTTGCTGCTGAGATGACAGAAACACATGGGTAAGCATTAAGCATATAGATGGGCTGTAAAGAAACATTGTTATTATTTTCCGGTTATTAATTATGTAAAATGTGTTGTGCAATATCAATTCAGTGTGATGTTAACTTTGAATTCATATGCTAGGACATCCCCCCCCAAAAGTGTCAGAGTGATGTATGCACAGGGGATAGTAGCTTTGTTTCCCTATCTAGAAGACCCATACTCACAACATGGATATGTAAGTAAATGGGTTATTGCAACATTATGCACATATTCACTCTATGAAATGGGAATAGTACTCCTTTATAATTTATTTATAATAATATAGGATCATTACTACGATCCGGAGAGTGGTTCCGGATACCTTGCATGGCGATTGAAGACCATACAAAGAAAAACAGCAGAGGAAAGAGGTGCCTCAGTCAGCAAATCTCCTAAAGGTATGTTTTCTGATCAGTGACATGTAATTATAATGGTGACCTGTGAATTGTACAGAAAGGATTTCTTAACACTGTATTTTGTCTTAAGTTGGTGGGCCAGGCCGTGATCGTCAGCCCTTCACCTATGACAGAGAGCCATCTGATGAGGATGTGGAAGCAGCTATTGCTGTTTTGAGACACTCTGCTGATGAAAACACTGTCCGTGAGAAGATGAAAATGACCTTCATATATCGGCAAGCAATGGTCAACGATGAAGCCAAATCATCAGATGTCTTCTCGGTCTTCCCAAGATTTCTGGACACACCAGGACTGGTATGACAACTTAATTCACTGCATCACCAAAAATATCCAATGAAGAATAAGGTAACACTCATTATTTCTGTCTTTGTGTGTTACATTGCAGATAGAACAAGATTTCAGACTTCTGTTTGGTGAGGCCACAGCCAACAAATTCTTGGAGAAGTGGCCAACCACTTTCAAAGCAAAAGTAATAAAGGAAAGCCATGGACTTGTATCCACCACAGAACTCTTGGATTTGATGCGCAATGCTGAGTCAGCTGCTGAAGTTGAGAATGGTATGAATGAACTGTTTTACTTTTTATGTGGATAATGTAGGTGTGCATTATATGTCCATAATGGTGCAAGTTGTGAATAAGAATGTTATGCTACGGCACAATGTTAACCAGGTTTTTATTTACTTATTTGTAGGCTGGGACAGTGACATGTCTGCCATCTTGCTGCTGCTACATTTGCTACCACCATCTGCACAAGGTAGAAAGAGGCCGGGAAAGATGTCTGCATATCAAGCTGTAGATCAGCTCATCAGATTTCAAAAGGTATGCTTAACAGTTGTTTAAAATATATATTCCATCATCTCAATCTTGTGCACAGTTTGAGGTGATCTTATCTATTGTCAGAGGTTAGTCACCAAAACAATTCTGTTGAATGTGTTTTTTTTGTAGGTTGGAACCAGTGTGCAGCAGCATCTTGACAACATCACCCAAAGCAGTCAGCCCTACCTTCTCGCCCAGGGATCCACACAGAGCAGCATTCACTCCTACTTCATTGTGGTTGACAAGCATGCTCTTCCATGCAAGGCAACAGGTTCAGTAGGAGCTTTTGACGAAGTCTTTAAAGGCCATTACGTATTTGGTACGTCATACAGTTCTTCCTTGAGCAGCTTTTTCACTTTTGTGCAAACAACCATCTATAACATCGACATGGGGGAAACAAAGGAGACTCCTAGAGTTGCTGAGTTGCGAGCAAGAATGGTGCGTTAGTTGAGATAAAACTATGAAGTGTTTTCTTTGCAAAAGTGACCATGGAAGTCCAAACAACCTTGTTAAGCACCTTAAGATAATTCATGGGCTATGTACAGGCAGGACTCTTTTTCTGAAATGTGGTCAAGAAGGATGCTCACGTTCTTTTGGTAGCTTTTCTGGTTTTAGAAAACATCTTAACAAGTGCCACGGAGAAAGTTTAGTAGATTCTATAGAAGATGATCTTTCAGACCCTCAAAGTACCGTCAACACCAGTAATATTTCTCATGTTGAAGTGTCGACTGAATGTTTAGAGGCTGAGTCAGAGTTATCTTCGCCATACATTGTAAATAGTTGTGCAGCTGTTATTTCTGATCTAAAGGCAGCAGGTGTTGGTCAAAGTACAGTAAATACTGTAGTGATTTCCATGGAAGAGATTGTTCAAGATATTCATCAGCATGCTAAAGAAACAGTGATAAAGCATGTATTTAGTAATGAAAGAGAAACAGAAATGTGCAAGAAAGTTGAGGCGTGTTTTGAGGGGTTAGAGAATCCTTTCACAGTTCTAAATTCGGAATACAAGCGATCAAAATGTATGACTGCCAAGTGGGAAATAGTAGAACCAGTTGAATGTGTGATTGGTTCAAGATTTGACACAAGACGAAATAAAAAGACTGGAACATATGATCAGGTAGTAGTTCAAGATAAATTCATGTATATTCCAATTTTATCTACACTGCAGTCAATATTTAAAAGTCAGTATTTTGCAGAAATGTTGCAAAGCTCAGCTACCAGCAACTCTAGACTGAGAGATATTTGTGATGGATCTTTTTTTAAAAGTCACCCCCTGTTCTCAACTGAGAAGCAGACAATACAGGTCCAGATGTTCTATGATGATTTTGAGGTCGCCAACCCATTGGGTTCCAAGCGAGGTATTCATAAATTGGGTGGAGTATATTTTACTTTAAGAAACTTCTCTCCAAAATGGAATTCTTTTTTGGCTAACATACACCTGTGCGCCTTATTTCATACTCAAGATGTTAAACGATATGGTTTTAGTGAAATTTTTGCTCCCATTGTTCGAGACATTAAAGTGTTAGAGAGCGATGGTATTGAGATTCCATTATACAGTGGTTATGTACGTGGCACTGTAGTACAGGTAACAGGTGATAATTTGGGTTTGCATAGTTTGTTTGGTCTGGTGGAGTCTTTCAGTGCAAGGTACTGTTGCAGGTTCTGTTTAGCAGAAAAGGAGGACTTTCAAACAGAATTCTCTGAAGATTCTTCCAAAATAGTTTTACGCACCAAAGATATGCATACTGCTCACTGTCAAGAAATGGCTTGTAATCCATCCCTTCCGTATGTTTTTGGTGTGAAAAGGTCATGCATATTAAATTCATTGAGGTATTTTCACACAACTGAGAACTTCTCAGTTGATGTGATGCATGATGTGTTAGAAGGGGTTGGCCAGTACGAATTGAAGTTATTATTTCTGTATTTGAATGAAAAACATGTTACATCAGGAGAAATACATTCAAGAATACAAAGTTTTGATTATGGTTTCACAGAGAGAAATAACAGGCCTGTGACTGTTAATTTAAGTGAAGGATCTAATGATCTGGGACTGAATGCAATTCAGTCCTGGTGCTTACTTAGGAATGTTCCTCTTATCTTTGGAGATTTGGTAACTTCTACTGACCAACACTGGGGCCTGCTTCTTTTATTATTGCAAATAATTAACATTATATTCTCGCCCATGTTATCTCAAGGTCTATGTGTATATTTAAAACATTTGATTGTTGATCACCATACACTGTTTAAGAAGTTGTATCCTCAGAAAAAACTTTTACCAAAGCACCATTTTCTTATCCACTATCCCCGCTGCATCCAGAAAATAGGGCCTGTACTTCATAGTTGGTGTATGAGGTATGAAGGCAAACATAATTTTTTCAAAAAACAGCTTAAATCGTTTAAAAATATTACCAAAACGCTGGCAAAAAAGCATCAGAATCATATGGCATATAGTTGGCGAAGATCAACAACTTTTAGTCGGTTAGATATTGGTCCAGGAAAAATGGTGGCTTTAAATATGGTAAAAGGAGGTTCTGAAATTGCTTTGGCAATGCAAGTGCCCAGTAGCATTCAGGTTATGAAGGTTAATTGGGCTAAACATAATGGGTATGTTTATCGCCCACACTTGGTTATCTGTGGCGAAGTTGACTCTGAAGTGCCCTTGTTTTATCAGATTGAGTCAGTTCTGATAATGTGTGAAAAACTGTTACTACTCACAGTGCCTTTAGTTACAGTAACTTTTCAAGAACATTTCCATGCATATGAGGTGATCAGATCAAAGCATGATTTAGTTTTTTTTCATGTCGACAACCTGCACTACCCTAGACCTTTTGACATACAAAGGTCATATGGAGGAAATGACACAGCTCTCCTTGTTGTGCCATATTGCTTTCTCTGGTGAACATTTTTATGATGTTATACTTCTGTCATAGACAAGGCAATGGGTGTACAATGTAAATTCACGGACATTGAAATTACACTTTTTTTTTTCAATAAATGTGGGTGCTCTCATCTTGTATTATTGTGCTTTGTTTTATTTGATAGTATTGATATTTCTATAATTCAGTAACACTACATCATATGATTTAAAAAAAAAAAAAAAAAACACTGTAGAGAAATGAAAAGTAAATATCATTACACTTTAAAGTGTCATTTTTTAAAGTAAAATTGTAGTTGACTTAACTCTATACAGTGTAATCATATTACTCTCAACAGTGTGATTAAACTACAGTGTTAAATATTTTGACACATTTCATTGTTATTTTTTACACAATATGGAGTAGAATTAACTCTAAAAGTTTTACACTGACCAAAGAGTACATTTTACACTGATTTTGAGTGGGACCAAATGTTATCTGAAACAGAGTTAAATTCAACTCGATAGGAGTTAAATTAACACTTCTGTTTTTACTGTGTACCCCCCCTTACCCCACCCCAAAGAGATAAAAAAAATAAAAAACATATTGTAAAGTGGTTATCCCACTGGCTACAAGGTGAATGCACCAATGTGTAAGTCGCTCTGGATAAGAGCGTCTGCTAAATGATGTAAATGTACATGTAATGTAAATGTAAGGCAGACGCACTGTCCTGACTGTATGTGACAAAGGAGAGGCCCAGAGACAACACCCCCATACTCCCGGTCTCCTGCATTGTGGCGCCGGTAGTATGGGCGATGGACGCGGATATAGAGCAGGCATTACGCACAGATCCATCTCCACCTCAGTGTCCAGCTGGGCTGCGGTACGTGCCTGCTCTTATCCGTGATCGTCTGATCTTCTGGGCACAGACGTCACCCTCCTCTGGTCACCCAGTTATCAGTCGTACAGTGCGCTGCCTGATTGGAAAGTACTGGTGGCCTACCTTGGCTAAGGACGTGAGGGTGTACCTCTCCTCCTGCTCGGTGTGCGCCCAGAGTAAGGCACCTAGGCACCTCCCAGTGGGTAAGTTACAACCTTTACCAGTTCCACAATGACCATGGTCTCACCTTAGTGTTGATTTCTTGACTGATCTTCCCCTCTCCCAAGGTAACGCCACCATCCTGGTCGTTGTGGACCGCTTTTCCAAGTCCTGCCGCCTCCATCGGGCAGGCTTCGGCGTTCGTCGTCACCGGCTTACTAGCCACTGCCACTCCATTATTCATCATTCCATTTGTGTTGTCTTGTCAATCACACACACCTGGTTCTTATCCCCTCATTAGTCTGTGTATAAGTGTTCCTTCTGCCCCCCTTGTCCTTGTGGGTGATTGTTTATTTGTGAGAATAGTGTAGCTCGGTGGAGCTACTCGTACCTTGTTATTGACGGGGTAGATATTTCCCCTGTGTCTGTTATTGTTGGAGCTACCGTTACCTTGTATTGCCAGGGTAGATTTTCCCCTGTGCCTGTTTTGTTTGTCACTATCCAGCGCTATTTGTGTACGACGGAATAAACTCTTGACTCCTTCTATCACACTCATCACACTCCACTGGAAAGCAGTGGATTATGCAGCACAATTTGACAGAGGTCACATAGAATTAAGTTTTTTTACAAAAACACAGCACCCCCCAAAAAATAACACCTTTACACAGGACAAACATATCTACAAGTTACGCATTAAAATGTACCTGTATTGACTATTACCGACTTGATGTAGTCAGAGCCCCACTCCATTGAGTAACGTGGAGTTGAGAATTATCAGCTGGTTCCTCCTAGTAAATACAGCTTTGGTGTGTGTAAATTTACCCATGACGGTGACTTGTGTGGGTGATGGGATGCAGACAAACATGCTGCTGGAAAAGGGGATATGCAGACAGGCTTTGCTCTGGGTCTTTCTGACCTCCCTGGAACCTCAACTGTCAGACTGCCTGGTGGGGAGTAGCAGGGAGGCTGGGGAAAGGCCGGCGGCGCTTCCTTTTCCACTCTCCCCAAATCTGGAAACCAAGCCAACAGATTTACCTAGCTTCATTAAATCAACTGCAAGGTAGACCTGGTGAGTTTAAATACTAAAAGTGTAGCTAGCTAGCCATTATGCTCATCAAGGCCTATTAGAAATAGGAATTCAACTCAGCTGACTGAGGCTAGGCTAACTTGGCTAGTTACCGAGCTAGCTAGCTAGATAACTTACAGTACAGTGTCAACTACATATATCTAGCTAACATAGGTACAACATTTCACAACAGATTAAAGGGAAATATGATGGATAACATTATGGAAGGCCCTAACGTTAACCTTACCAGCTAGTATAGCTAGCTAATATTAGCTAGCTGACGTTGCAAACTAATTGAACAAACCCATTTGTAACTAGCTACCTAGCTAAGTAACATTAGCTGGCATCATTATCTTATGAAATAATTAGCTAGCTAGCTATCAATGTTCATATTGCTTGTGCTAGTTAGCTAGCTACCTAACTAGCTAGGTTGCTAGCTAACTAGTGCCTATTTTCAATGTGTAACCACAAAGTTTATATTGTAAAGTTAGCTAACTAGTTAAACAAACAAAGCAATGCTCAGCAATGATCTGCAGAAAAAAGGCACAAGGAGGATACTTTTAGCTCACTAACTAGCTGGCTAACGTATTAACCATCTTGCGCAACAACACAGTTTCAACAGAAAAATAAACAACTTTGTACTGTAAATAAATCTTTCCTAGAAAGTATGCCCTCACTCCAGTTTGACGATGTCCAGTACATTATCCATTCACCAATGCCATGGTCCCAACATGCTCTCCCGCGAGAAGGGGGTAGCTGCAGCCCAATATGGTGACCAGAGTATGGGCGAGTGGGTGTGTCGGAAGGAAAGTAGTGGGTGTGTGGATAGGAGTAGGTGTTTCGAAAGGAAAGTAGTGGGCGTGTGGAAAGGAGTGTGCATGTGGAAAGGAGTGGGTGCATTGAAAGCGCTCTGCTATAGCTTAGACTTTTTTGATTGAGATGCGTTTTTTTCCTTCCATTTCTTACCACGCAACTACCGTATATTGAAATAGCATACCACGAGAGTTTCAACTTCTGTTTTGAAGCCAGAGGATGAGTCTGAGTTGTATTTCACTGTTAGTTTTAAACAAATAATTGTACATTCTCAGTTATAAAAATGACAAATGTTTATTTTTTATTGAAAGTACTGATGATGGGTGTACTGTTGCTTCATGCATTGTATGCGTGTGCTTACTGTGACTGTTGGCTACTAGGTAGCTACTTCCCACACCATTGCCGGACAGTAGTGCTTGTCAAGCTGGTGCGAAGGGCACTGTGTCCCAGTTGCCATTCATGCCTTACCCATTGAGTAGTAGACATTATCAGTGGCGGCTCCTGAAAAAATTCTCAGGGGGGGCAATTTTTCTGATGATTTAGGTGACCTACACACATTTTAAAAAAGATATGTCCAGCAACAACATGAAGACAGGGGCAGCATATAAGTCAATACCAGAAGCATTTATTGACTGATCTCAAAAGTGTTGGCTTACCAGGGTTGGTGGAGCCCTCAGTTTCATCTTTGCCTCGCAAAGCTAACTCAAACACTCCGCAAAACTTCACACACTGGATTAGCCGGCTGAGGATGTGGCGGTTCTTGCTAATGTCGTAGTAAATATATTTGTTATAGTGAATATGGAATATGATATGTTGAGTAAAATGTTGTGCTAAGATCTATTTAGGTCAGGAGCTGGTTATAAGTTATGTTCCTATCCAATAACAATGGACAAAAGGGTCCTATCTTGTCAGCCTTGTCAGTTTCAGTTCTCCAGTAAACTTGTGATTATCAACACTAACCTCATCGTTGTGGCGGCGGACAGCTAGCCTGTATCCCTCATCCAGTTGAGTGGGAATGTTCACTCTCCCCAAAGCAGACAATCTCAAACAGCTATCCATGTGGGTCTTTGACAGCTCATGTTTCTTAATCTTTCCTGAAAGATGGTGCATGTCCGTTACACACCAGTCGCTGTCCAAGCGGTGCTGTCTGCCGTGCCGCCTTCAGGGTGAAAGAGTAAGCAGGGGGTAGCAGAAGACTGCATTAGCTACATCGCAGCCTGCTAGCCAGGTTTTTCGTTCGTACCAATTTTTGGAAAATCCTCGGGTGTAGGACTTCCCCCCTTTAGTAGAAACCTGTTGAATTATTAAATTTGGTCTGGGAGGTCCTAATTGTTTCGTTGCCAATTTATCTTCATTTGTTCGCCGACAAAAAGGAACTTCTTTCAAAGACACAATCGAGTTGCACTGAAGCCTAGCCATTTTGATAGAAGTAGTGAATTGATTGACGCTGCTACCCGCTCTTTTCTTAGTTACGTTCATGGTTATATGTTACGTATGACGAAAGCGCGTAAGTGCAAGCCCTCAGAAACCCATAGAGATTGTATTGAAAGCTCTGATATTTGAAAAAAATAGATTTTACATGGGAGTCTATGACAGACTTCTGGGCGATTTTCAACCTGACTGAAATCGCCCCAAAAGGGGGGGGGGGCCATTTGAAGCACGACTTTAGCCTGATTGGACATTTAGTGGCACTGTGGCAGATCAGACGTCTAGATTACAACACTGATAACTACTGTTGCCGTGATATAATTGATTAGAAAAAAAATCCCTTCCTTTTCCCGTTTGGCAGTGCGTCGCCCATATCGCCCTATTGAACACACCGCCCCTGAACATTATGTACAGTGCATTCGGAAAGTATTCAGACCCCTTGACTTTTTCCACATTTTGTTACGTTACAGCCATATTCTAAAATGGATGAAATGTAATGTTTTCCTCATCAATCTACACACAATACCCCATAATAACAAAGTGAAAACAGGTTTTTAGAAATTAAAAAAAATACCTTATTTACATAAATATTCAGACCCTTTGCTATGAGACTCAAAATTGAGCTCAGGTGCATCCTGTTTCCATTGATAATCCTTGAGATGTTTCTACAACTTTATCGGGTCCACCTGTGGTAAATGCAATTGATTTGACATGATTTGGAGAAGCACACACCTGTTTATAGAAGGTCCCACAGTTGACAGTGCATGTCAGAGCAAAAACTAAGCTATGAGGTCGAAGGAATTGTCTGTAGAGCTCCGAGACAGGATTGTGTCAAGGCACAGATCTGGGGGAGGGTACAAAAACATTTCTGAAGCATTGAAGGTCCTCAAGAAAAAAAGTAGCCTCCATCATTCTTAAATGGAAAAAATGTGGAACCAACAAGACTCTTCCTAAAGCTGGCCGCCCGGCCAAACTGAGCAATCAGGGGAGAAGGGCCTTGGTCAGGGTTGTGACCAAGAACTCGATGGTCACTCTGACAGAGCTCCAGAGCTCCTCTGTGGAGATGGGAGAACCTTCCAACAGAACAACGACCCTAAGCACACAGCCAAGACAACGCAGGATTGGCTTCGGGACAAGTCTCTGAATGTCCTTGAGTGGCCCAGCCAGAGCCCGGACTTGAACCCGATCGAACATCTCTGGAGAAACCTGAAAATAGCTATGCAGCGACGCTCGCCATCCAACCTGACAGAGCTTGGGAGAATCTGCAGAGAAGAATGGGAGAAACTCCCCAAAAACAGGTGTGCCAAGCTTGTAGCGTCAAACCCAAGAGGATTTGAGGCTGTAATCGCTGCCAAAGTTGCTTCAACAAAGTACTGAGTAAAGGGTCTGAATACTTACAGTACCAGTCAAAGTTTGAACACACCTACTCATTCAAGGTTTTTTATTTATTTTTCCACATTGTCGAATAATAGTGAAGACATCAACACTATAAAATAACACATATGGAATCATGTAGTAACCAAGAAAGTGCTAAACAAATCAAAAAATTGTCTATTTTTGAGATTCTTCAAAGTAGCCACCCTTTGCCTAATGAAAGATTTGCACACTTGGCATTCTCTCAACCAGCTTCATGAGGTAGTCACCTGGAATGCATTTCAATTAACAGGTGTGCCTTGTTAAAAGTTAATTTGTGGAATTTCTTCCCTTCTTAATACGTTTGAGCCAATCAGTTGTGTTGTGACAAGGTAAGGGTGGTATACAGAAGATAGTCCTATTTGGTAAAATACCAAGTCCATATTATGGCAAGAACAGCTCAAATAAGCAAAGAGAAACGACAGTCCATCATTACTTTAAGACATGAAGGTCAGTCATTACGGAACATTTCAAGAACTTTGAAAGTTTCTTCAAGTGCAGTCGCAAAAACCATCAAGAGCTATATTGAAACTGGCTCTCATGAGGAACGCCACAGGAATGGAAGACCCAGAGTTACCTCTGCTGCAGAGGATAAGTTCATTAGAGTTACCAGCCTCAGAAATTGCAGCCCAAATAAATGCTTCACAGAGTTCAAGTAACAGACACATCTCAACATCAACTGTTCAGAGGAGACTGCATGAATATGGCCTTCATGGTCGAATTGCTGCAAAGAAACCACTACTCAAGGACACCAATAAGAAGAACAGACTTGATTGGGCCAAGAAACATTAGACCGGTGGAAATCTGTCCTTTGGTCTGATGAGTCCAAATGTGAGATTTTTGGTTCCAACCGCCGTGTCTTTGTGAGACGCAGAGTAGGTGAACGGATGATCTCCGCATGTGTGGTTCCCACCGTGAAGCATGGAGGAGGAGGTGTGATGGTGTGGGGGTGCTTTGCTGGTGACACTGTCAGAGATTTATTTAGAATTCAAGGCACACTTAACCAGCATGGCTACCACAGCATTTTGCAGCGATATGCCATCCCATCATGTTTGGGCTTAGTGGGACTATCATTTGTTTTTCAACAGGACAATGACCCAACACATGTCCAGGTTGTGTAAGGGCTATTTGACCAAGAAGAAGAGTGATGGAGTGCTGCCTCAGATGACCTTGCCTCCACAATCACCCGACCTCAACCCAATTGAGATGGTTTGGGATGAGTTGGACTGCAGTGAAGGAAAAGCAGCCAACAAGTGCTCAGCATATGTGGGAACTCCTTCAAGACTGTTGGAAAAGCATTCCAGGTGAAGCTGGTTGAGAGAATTCCAAGAGTGTGAAAAGCTGTCATCAAGGCAATGGGTGGCTACTTTGAAGAATCTCAAATATAACATATTTTGATTTGATTAACACTTTATGGTTACTACATAAATGCATATGTGTTATTTCATATTTGTTATGTCTTCACTATTATTCTACAATGTAGAAAATAGTATAAAAATAAAATAAACCTTGAATGAGTAGGTGTGTCCAAACTTTTGATTGGTACTGTATATAAATGTGATATTTAAGTTATTTATTTTTAATACATTTGCAAAAAATTCGAATAACCTGTTTTTGCTTTGTCATTATGTTGTATTGTGTGTAGATTGATGATTAAAAATAATTGATCCATTTTAGAATAACGATGTAACGTAACAAAATGTGGAAAAAGTCAAGGGGTCTGAATACTTTCGGAATACACTATATGTATGAACGTGACATCTACACTCTTAAAAAGGGTTCCAAAAGGGTTATCCTATGGAGACAGCTGAAGAACCCTTTTAGGTTCTATATAGATAGCACTTTTTCTAAGAGTGTAGATGGTTATCAATATTAGTTATTTATTGTGTAGGCTGCTATCCAACTTGAAATAAAATTGCCACTATAGCTACCACTGGCGACACGACTAAGATACATTTACATTTTTTTTTAACATGATACCCAGTAGTAAGTGCCGGTGCATTGGTCGCCGGCTTATCGACTCGCCATTCAGCCAAATCAGCCACGCAAAACGGTCTTAAGTGGCAACAAATCTGCCCAATTTGCTGATTCACTTTCCATGCACCCACTCCTTTCGAAACACCCACTCACCCATACACCAGTCACCATATTGGGCTGCAGCTACTCATACTTGTCTCCCGCTGCTATGTTAGGTTACCGCTACATCCACTAGCCAACCAGTTTACAAGACGTGAAGTCAGCAAGGGTTGAGGGTTGATTAGGATTCAAACCTTCTCTCAAACAGCCTAATACATACACTATGTGGACATGCAAGTATGTGGACACCCCTTCAAATTAGTGGATTCGGCTATTTCAGCCACACCCATTGCTGACAGGTGTATAAAATCGAGCACACAGTCATGCAATCTCCATAGTCAAACATTGGCAGTAGAATGACCCGTACTGAAAACCTCAGTGACTTTCAACGTGTCAGTTTGTCAAATTTCTGCCCTGTTATAGCTGCCCCGATCAACTGTAAGTGGTGTTATTGTGAAGTGGAAACGTCTAGGAGCAACAAAGGCTCAGCCGCGAAGTGATAGGCCACACAAGCTCACAGAACGGGACCACCGAGTGCTGAAGCACGCAGCGCGTAAAAATCATCAGTCATTGGCTGCAACACTCACTACCGAGTTCCAAACTGCCTCTGGAAGCAACATCATCACAATAACTTTTCGTCTGGAGCATCATGGCCAATGCGCAATGCCAAGTGTCTGCTGGAGCGGCGTAAAGCTCGCCGCCATTGGACTCTGGAGCCGTGGAGACGCGTTCTCTGGAGTAATGAATCACGCTTCACCATCTGGCAGTCCGATGGACGAATATGGGTGTGGCGGATGCCAGGAGAACGCTACCTGCACGAATGCATAGAACCAACTGGCAAATTTGGTGGAGGAGGATTAATGGTCTGAGGCAGTTTTTTATGGTTAGGGCTATGCCCCTTAGTTTCAGTGAAGTGTTAACGCTACAGCATACAATGACATTCTAGAGGATTCTGTGTGCCCAACTTTGTGGCAACAGTTTGGGGAAGGCCCTTTCCTGTTTCAGCATGACAATGCCCCCGTGCACAAAGCGAAGTGCATAGAGAAATGGTTTGACGAGATCGGTGTGGAAGAACTTGAATGGCCTGCACAGAGCCCTGACCTCAACCCCATCGAACACTTTTGGGAGGTATTGGAACGCTGACTGCGAACCAGGCCTAATCGCCCAACATCAGTGCCCGACCTCACTAATGCTCTTGTGGCTGAATGGAAGCAAGTCCCCGCAGCAATGTTCCAACATCTAGTGGAAAGCCTTCCCAGAAGAGTGGAGGCTGTTATAGCAGCAAAGGGGGGACCAACTCCATATTAATGCCCATGATTTTGGAATGAGATGTTCACATACTGTTGGCCATGTAGTGTACTCTTAGAGTAGGTTTACCCCAATAACCCCATAGTCAATTGCATCAATCTAAGTAACATAATAAAACAATTCCCATCAAATATATCAGTTTAAGCTAGAGATAGTTTTTTTGCATTGGATGCATCTCAATCCACCGCATCCACTGATATCGCACTCCTGCATCTGTGGTGAAAGGTGGAGAGATAGAGCGATGTTTGTCAGACCATGAGACATCACAAAAATCAGTCTTCTCACAAAAATTTCTGTAGTGTCCAAACGGTTTGACCTACAAACTATTGACCACTCTATGGTAATGGAAGATTCTCACGAGCACGATGGTGTTCTCCATTTTGATCTACGACCCCCACCAGTGTCACGGTTCTCGTCTGAAGGTAACTGGTTCCAGTTTGAAAACATTTATGGAAGTATGAAGGTAGTTTTGTGCCTACCCAAAAAAGGGGCTAAATATGTGTAAAAAAATACAACAAATATTTCCTGAGATTTGTTTCTCTGAGCTATATTAATAAAGGCCAAATTCATTTTTATAGATATTTTTTTATATCGAAAGGAGTCCTAAAATTCTAAATCAAATAGCTAAATGATCCATCATAGTATGACCATCTTAAAACAATTCCATATGTCAGCTTTGAACCCCCTACCCCTGACGACTTTTAAGAAATAAACAATGGAGTAATATAACCTTACATTTGGGGTTATGATAGGGTAAGACAGATGTGCCATGCTCTTGAGACATTTGTGTGTTAAATTATTTAAAGGGTCAATCTGCGATTGCTACATAAATTGTTTGAATTTTAAATTATTTACACACACCCATAGATTATTGAAGAATATAATTTATAAAACAAATGCCTCATGAGCTTAGTCCAATTGTCGTATCCCATCAGAATCCAAAATATATGCTTGTTCTACTCAATTGTTTCTAAACAATGTAATTGTAAACTAACACTGTTTAGCCTCTGAAATGGTGAACATTTAAATTTAGTATCCATAGTTCTATTGATGAAATTGAGAGTGGTTACATTTCTCCACCCCAATTTCCTCAGGGTTTTACCAAAACAGTGGTGGGGTTTAGGCTTTGTTGTTGTTTGAACTGCAGATTTCCCCTTTAATAACCAATGGACATATATCAAGATTAAGACTGTTGAAGAGATTACCAGATGCCAGATGCATGTGTGTTTTACATGGAAAAAACATGTTTACATTACAACAGGAACATAAACCATGTATAGCTTCAAAATATGTTCAAAGGCTGTCAACTACCTTGTTCATTTCCCATCTGAGTCGGCCTATGTATTAGTCTAGGTCACATGTAGTGTTATTATTAAGGAGCGGTCACAGAAAACACATAGTCCTCGACTATGATTAATTTTGGCTGGAGATTTTCCATTGATCTCGCTTTTTAGTCCAGGACTAGGCTTAATCTGTGTCCGGGAAAACCTCCCCATAATGTTTAAATGAGTGGAATGGGATGATGAAAAAACACGTTTACATGAAAAACACTTTTACATTACCAAGTACATTAATGGGGTAAACCTACTCTAAGAGTATGTATTAGGTGGTTTGAGAGAAGGTTTGAATCCTAAATAACCCATCCAATGTGAGTACATCTGTTGTTGAAGTACAGTAGATCAATAAAGCAATAAAGCTACAGTACTCTAGCAGGTGTCAAGCTGTGTGTGCTGGAAATCCTTGTTAGTGCACAGGTCAAATTAGATTTTGAATTTCCTTTCCTTTTCGGCTTCAGACAAAAGTTTATATTTCACTTAAAACGTGTATTTGAAAAACAAATGTTTGTTAAAACATTTCTTTAAAGGCATACTAAAAACCTCTGTCATCAGGTTTCTTTATGCTGAAGGGATGACTTCTTTGTTTTGGGGGGTTTGAGGTGTTTTAATAAGTGTTGACCCACATGGTGCTCTGTGTTAAGCCTCTGCAGTCCAATCACATGGCAGTATTTAAGGACAAAAATCACGCTAAAAAAAAGGTTCCCTCTTTAACTACCAGCAAATTAAATTGATTAGACCAAAAAGTTACACTGTGCCATATCTGATCTTCCGAACTAAGCCCTTTCCTATCCACCCTCTGTCACACTTTTCTTTGTTTGAAGAAATGCTGCTCAGGCAGAATGTGCACCTTATCATTATAGAGTGACTTATTGCTAAAGCTAATAAAATGTCAACGCTATTGTCTTTGTTCTCCTTATCGCTGCAGTTAAGCAATTTAGCCACACGTTCCCACTGTTTAATCACCAGCCTGGTGCAATTATAAAAGTCTTAATGTTTCTGAGGAATATTGTGGAGGATGGAACAATCTGTCAAGAAGTATAAGGGGAAACAAAGACACGTACTGTAACACGGACACGTGAACATCATTAAACATGCTTTTAAATATGCCTGCAAATATATTTGACATGGGTATTTTGGAGAGCAAAGATGAACCTGCACACCATGAAAGGCCCCAATTCAATCAATCATAGATATTGAAGAAACACACAGTGCTTTAATACATAATGTTTACACTAAAAGGTCAACTTGACTGAAACCTCAACACCAAAAACATACAGAAGGTAATATATTTGAAGGAATTTATTTTTAGCACATAAAAGTGTTATTTATTCAAGAATTGCATTATTTACAAAACAAGCCAACAATATAGTGTAGAATTTTGCCAAGGCTATTTGTTGGCTTATCACTGGTACAGTAGGATGGGTTTTGTTTAATTGAATTATTAATGATCCAAGAACCTTTCACCATTTATGAAACATGATGGAAGATTTGTTTTAATCCAGAACATGAAGAGGGCAACAGCCAGAGTATTAGAGCAATGAGGCTCCATGTTATACATTGAACAAAAATATGAACACAACATGTAAAGTTTTGGTCTCATGTTTCATGAGCGGAAATAAAAAGATCCCAGAAATGTTCCATAAGCACAAAAAGCTTATTTCTCTCAAATTTTAGGCATTTCTCCTTTTCCAAGATAATCCACCCACCTGACCTGTGTGGCATATGAAGAAGCTGATTAAACAACATGATCATTGCACAGGTGCACCTTGTGCTGTGGACAATAAAAGGCCACTCTAAAATGTGACCCACCACCTGGATTCGGTCCTATGTAGCAACATTTGAAATTGTGTTTTTTATATTGGATAAAAGTAGAGACTCCGATCTAGAAAATGGTATATCATACACTGCAGTTTAGGAACAATGGGAAAGTAATTCTGCTTTGAAAGTTGATACATTTGTAACCCCACTTTTAAGAAAATGGCCCATTAATGTTTTGGTACACCTACTGGAGAGCTCTTCTTTGTCTACAACCATTCAGCATCGTTCACAACTTCTTAAGGCTTAGCCCCACCCATCTCTTTAAGGATTCACAGTGTAGTAAACAACCAAAGATTTCAAGACTAAAAGTGGTGAAAGTAGTCGCAAAAAGTAGTAGTAAAAATAAACGTAATCTAGTCCTTGGCCTATATCCTAATCTGACTTTGGTGCAGGTCATGTAGTTCTTCACATTACCGTCTCTGGTAAACACACAGTATATCAAATCTAAGTTTATTTGTCACATGCACAGGATACAGAAGGTATAAACGGTACAGTGAAATGGTTACTTACATAGTGGAGTCTTTTGTTAAGACATGGAGCTAACTAGCTGAACAATGAACCAAAATCCCAACTCTAATGCTGCGTTCAAAACAACTGGGAACTCGGAAAAAAACGAGCTCCGACTGGGAAAATCGATTTGAACAGTCAGCCAACTCGGAATTCCAACTCGGGAACTCTGGCCTCTTTCTAGAGCTCTGACATTCTAACCTGAAAATCACTGACGTCATGATTTGACCTCATATTTTTCCATGTTCCCAGTTGTTTTGAACACGGCAATACTACCATGCATGAATCTGCAGGTAGCTAAAGCTAACCAACTAGGTTCAATGTTAGCTAGCTAGCTAACATTAGGCTATAACTAGCAAAGCAAATAAATGGCTTTCGGAGATACAAATAATATTACTACACAGATCATACACGTAACATTAGCTACCGAGCCAGCCAGCCAGCTAACGTTAGCTAGCTAGCTAACAGTACGCTTTAACTTGCAACGACTTCCTGACAAAATTAGAAATGTAAAATATCTGAAAATGTAGCTAGACTCTTATCCATATACATGGATGAACGCTTCTCCCTCTCTGTCATGGATGCCATGGTTGCCCTTAGTTTGAAGAGACAGGTGTTTTATACAACAGCCTTCTGTGTTCTCTTTTTGGACTCTCTGCATTTGGCAATCATCTCTCTGCTTCCACCGGTCATTCCACTGATTTCAAAACTCGGTGAACTTCTTCCGTGACAACGACACCGTTTCTTCCCCACCATAGTCATCAGAAGACTCTACAATGTCTGGTTCAATGAAAATGTTTTTACCTAAATCAGGGATTTCCTCATTGTCTGATTCATTTTCAGATTCAGAGAGAGTCAGCATGGCACGATCATCCTCCAGAAAGTAGTCCATCACAACTTTTTTCCACTGAGCTTTGTCGATAGCGCTGTTAACGTGTTCAAATCAAATCAAATGTATTGTTTACTTACACATGTTTAGCAGATGTTATTGCGGGTGTAGAGAAATGCTTGTGCTTCTAGCTCCGACAGTGCAGTAATATCTAACAAGTAATATCTAACAATTACACAACATATACCAAATACATATAAATCTAAGTAAGGGATGAATTAAGAATATATACAGTGGGGAAAACAAGTATTTAGTCAGCCACCAATTGTGCAAGTTCTCCCACTTAAAAAGATGAGAGAGGCCTGTAATTTTCATCATAGGTACACGTCAACTATGACAGACAAATTGAGATTTTTTTTCTCCAGAAAATCACATTGTAGGATTTTTAATGAATTTATTTGCAAATTATGGTGGAAAATAAGTATTTGGTCACCTACAAATAAGCAAGATTTCTGGCTCTCACAGACCTGTAACTTCTTCTTTAAGAGGCTCCTCTGTCATCCACTCGTTACCTGTATTAATGGTACCTGTTTGAACTTGTTATCAGTATAAAATACACCTGTCCACAACCTCAAACAGTCACACTCCAAACTCCACTATGGCCAAGACCAAAGAGCTGTCAAAGAAACAAAACACCAGAAACAAAATTGTAGACCTGCACCAGGCTGGGAAGACTGAATCTGCAATAGGTAAGCATCTTGGTTTGAAGAAATCAACTGTGGGAGCAATTATTAGGAAATGGAAGACATACAAGACCACTGATAATCTCCCTCGATCTAGGGCTCCACGCAAGATCTCACCCCGTGGGGTCAAAATGATCACAAGAACGGTGAGCAGAAATCCCAGAACCACACGGGGGGACCTAGTGAATGACCTGCAGAGACCTGGGACCAAAGTAACAAAGCCTACCATCAGTAACACACTACGCCGCCAGGGACCCAAATCCTGCAGTGCCAGACGTGTCCCCCTGCTTAAGCCAGTACATGTCCAGGCCCGTCTGAAGTTTGCTAGAGTGCATTTGGATGATCCAGAAGAGTATTGGGAGAATGTCATATGGTCAGATGAAACCAAAATAGAACTTTTTGGTACTCAACTCGTCGTGTTTGGAGGACAAAGAATGCTGAGTTGCATCCAAAGAACACCATACCTACTGTGAAGCATGGGGGTGGAAACATCATGCTTTGGGGCTGTTTTTCTGCAAAGGGACCAGGACGACTGATCCGTGTAAAGGAAAGAATGAATGGGGCCATGTATCGTGAGATTTTGAGTGAAAACCTCCTTCCATCAGCAAGGGCATTGAAGATGAAACGTGGCTGGGTCTTTCAGCATGACAATGATCCCAAACACACTGCCCGGGCAACGAAGGAGTGGCTTCGTAAGAAGCATTTCAAGGTCCTGGAGTGGCCTAGCCAGTCTCCAGATCTCAACCCCATAGAAAATCTTTGGAGGGAGTTGAAAGTCCGTGTTTCCCAGCGACAGCCCCAAAACATCACTGCTCTAGAGGAGATCTGCATGGAGGAATGGGCCAAAATACCAGCAACAGTGTGTGAAAACCTTGTGAAGACTTACAGAAAACGTTTGACCTGTGTCATTGCCAACAAAGGGTATATAACAAAGTATTGAGAAACTTTTGTTATTGACCAAATACTTGTTTTCCACCATAATTTGCAAATAAATTCATAAAAAATCCTACAATGTGATTTTCTGGAAAAAAATTCTCATTTTGTCTGTCATAGTTGACGTGTACCTATGATGAAAATTACAGGCCTCTCTCATCTTTTTAAGTGGGAGAACTTGCACAATTGGTGGCTGACTAAATACTTTTTTTCCCCACTGTACATATATGGACGAGCGATGTCAGAGCAGCATGGACTAAGATACAGTAGAATTGTACAGAATACAGTATATACATATGAGATGAGTAATGCAAGATATGTAAACATTATTAAAGTGGCTACTGTTCCATTTGATTTCTAGTCTATGTCTATAGGCAGCAGCCTCTAATGTGCTAGTGATGTCTGTTTAACAGTCTGATCGCCTTGAGATATAAGATGTTTTTCAGTCTCTCTGTCCAAACTTTGATGCATCTGTACTGACCTTGCCTTCTGGATGATAGCAGGGATAACAGGCAGTGGCTCGGGTGGTTGATGTCCTTGATGATATTTTTGGCCTTCCTGTGACATCGGGTGCTGGAGGTGTCCTGGAGGGTGGGTAGTTTGCCCCCGGTAATGCGTTGGGCAGAGCACACCACCCTCTGGAGAGCCTTGCGGTTGCGGGCGGTGCATTTGCCCTACCAGGCGGTGATACAGCCCAACAGGATGCTCTCAATTGTGCATCTGTAAAGGTTTGTGAGGGTTGTAGGTGCCAAGCCACATTTCTTTAGCCTCCTGAGGTTGAAGAGGCTCTGTTGCACCTTCTTCACCATACTGTCTGTATGGGTGGTCCATTTCAGTTTTATCAGTGATGTGTACGCCAAGGAACTTGAAGCTTTCCACCTTCTCCACTGCGGTCCTGTCGATGTGGATAGGGGGGTGCACCCTCTGCTGTTTCCTGAAGTCCACGATCTCCTTTGTTTTGATGACATTGAGTGAGAGGTTATTTTCCTGGCACCACACTCCCAGAGCCTGAGGCTGAGCACGCACCCTTGTGGGGCCCCAGTGTTTAGGATCAGTGAAGTGTAGGTGTTGTTTCCTACCTTCACCACCTGGGGGCGGCCTGTCAGGAAGTCCAGGACCTAGTTGCACAGGATGAGGTTCAGACCCAGGGCCTCAAGCTTAATGATGAGCTTGGAGGGTACTATGGTGTTGAATGCTGAGCTATAGTCAGTGAACATAATTCTTACATAGGTATTCCTCTTGTCCAGATGGGATAGGGCAGTTTGCAGAGTGATGGTGATTGCATCATCTGTGGATCTATTGGGGCAGTAAGCAAATTGAAGTGGGTCTAGGGTGGATGGTAAGGTAGAGGTGATATGATCCTTGACTAGTCTCTCGAAGCACTTCATGATGACAGAGGTGAGTGCTACGGGGCAATAGTCATTTAGTTCAGTTACCTTTGCTTTCTTGGGTACAGAAATAATGGTGGCCATCTTGAAGCATGTGGGGACAGCATACTGGGATAAGGAGCGATTGAATATGCCCGTAAACACACCAGAAGCTGGTCTGCGCATGCTCTGAGGACGCAGCTAGGGATGCCGTCTGGGCCGGCAGCCTTACGAGGGTTAACACGTTTAAATGTTTTACTCACGTCGGCCACGGAGAAGGAGAGCCCACAGTCCTTGGTAGCGGGCCGCGTCGGTGGCACTGTGTTATCCTCAAAGTGGGCGAAGGAGGTGTTAAGCTTGTCCGGAAGCAAGACGTCGGTCTCGGCGACGTGGCTGGTTTTCCTTTTGTAGTCCGTGATTGTCTGTAAACCCTGCCACATATGTCTCGTGTCTGAGCCGTTGAATTGCGACTCCACTTTGTCTCTATACTGTTTTGCTTGTTTGATTGCCTTGCGGTGTGAATAACTACACGGTTTGTATTCAGCCATATTCATAGTCAACTTGCCATGGTTAAATGCGGTGGTTCTCGCTTTCAGTTTCGCGCAAACGCTGCCATCTATCCACGGTTTCTGGTTTGGGTAGGTTTTAATAGTCAAAGTGGGTACGACATCTCCTCTACACTTCCAGATAAACTCAGTTACCGTATCAGTGTATTCCTTTAAATTATTTTCGCAAGCTATCCGGAACATATCCCAGTCCACGTGATCAAAACAATCCTGAAGCGTGGATTCCGATTGGTCAGACCAGCGTTGGATAGTCCTTAGCACAGGTACTTCCTGTTTGAGTTTCTGCCTATAGGAAGGGAGAAGCAAAATGGAGTCATGGTCAGATTTGCCGAAAGGAGGGCGGGGAAGGGCCTTGTAAGCATCCCAGAAGTTCAAATAACAGTGATCCAGTGTTTTAGCAGTGCGAGTACTACATCGATATGTTGATAGAACTTCGGCAGCCTAGTCCTCAAATTTGCTTTGTTAAAATCCCCAGCTACAATAAATGCAGCCTCAGGATATGTGGTTTCCAGTTTGCATAAAGTCCATTGAAGGTCTTTGAGGGCCGTCGTGGTATCGGCTTGAGGGGTAATATAAACGGCCGTGCCTATGACGGAGGAAAATTCTCTTGGGAGATAATACGGTCTGCATTTGATTGAGGTATTCTAGGTCGGGTGAACAAAAGGACTTGAGTTCCTGTATGTTACTACAATTACACCATAAGTCGTTAATCATGAAACACACAACTCCGCCCTTCTGCTTCCCGGATAAATATTTATTCCTGTCTGCGTGATTAACTGAGAACCCCTCTGGCTGGACCGATTCGACAGTGTATCCCGAGAGAGCAATGTTTCCGTGAAACAAAGTATGTTACAGGCCCTGATGTCTCTCTGGAAAGAAATCCTTGCCTTGAGCTCGTCAACTTTGTTATCCAAAGACTGAACATTAGCGAGTAATATACTCGGAAGCGGTGGGTGGTGTGCGCGCCTCCTAAGTTGAACCAGCAGGTCGCCTCGAGTGCCTCTCCTCCGCCGGCGATGTTTTGGGTCGGCCTCTGGAATCAGTTCAATTGCTCTGGGGAGAGCGAACAAAGGATCTTCTTCGGGGAAGTTGTATTCCTGGTCGTAATGCTGGTAGTTCTGGTGAGTTACCACCGCTCTGATATCCAATAGTTCTTCCTGGCTGTATGTAATGACACAAAACATTTCCTGAGCTAATAATGTAAAAAAATTATACATAAAAAAACAAAATACCGCAAAGTTTCCTCAGAGCTAGTCGCGAGACTGCCATCTCCGTCGGCGCCATCATGCATGGTGAGAGCAGTAGCAAAACTTTTTCAGTTCTTCATGATATCTTTCAAAAAAAGTACCGGTAGACAGGATTATCCACACAAACGGAGCAGCTCATGTTATAGACAGAAGCTTGCTACATGGCAGACCAATCCAAACTCATCTCTCGCCATGTCCAGCCCATCCATTATCTCAGCCAATCATGGCTAGCGGGAAGGTTCCTGGATTTTTCCATGGCTAAACCAACTAGGCTTGTAATTTAGCAATTGTATTCGTATTTACAGATGGCATACAAGTTTGTTATTAAGGCACATGAAAGTTCACATATTCCAGAAGGCATTTCTGCAAAAGAAAACGCATCATGTGCAATCCATAGATTTCACATGATTTAAATGAACTGTAACTCAGTAAAATCTTTTAAATTGTTGCAGGATGTGTTTATATTTTTGTTCAGAGTATTTTGTTTTAAAAACATGCTTTAGTTTTCTATAATGTATCAGTGGCATACTTACTGGCTTGTGCAAAAAATTCACAACATACACAAATGTATATGGTGCAACAATACACAGGCAAATACATGGCAAACTGTACACAGTTCAAAATTATTCTGTAAATCAAGTAATATACGTAGCTACACAGCCATCATGGCATTGCTGCTGGTTTGGCTAGGGGATTATTGTTGGAATAACTTGGCTCATGGTGTCAGGATGTCACTTGAGCTTTGACTTGCCCTAATTCATTTTTCTATTTAAAGTAGAAGTCAGCTCTCAGTGGGCTTTCACAATTAGTGGGCTGCTTTACTATTGATTAATGCTAATCAGGAGTAAGTTCAATCTCAACATGATGGGAGCTGAGCGAGAGAGAAAGACAGAGAGAACAACTTACAGTTGGACTGCCAGACTGCCCTTAGCAGATAAGGCTCCATTGAGGGGAAAAAGACATGGGATGGAATAATTAATTGTCTTGGCTACCAAGTGAGTATCTGACAGTTTCTAATCTGAAATGCCTGAGAGCTTTTAGCTGCTAAGTCACCAAAAGCTGCGATCAGAATCAGTGTGGTGCAAGCGAGCAGAGGGCCTGCTGTCGACATAATGCCTCTGTCTAATCTGACCTGGGCACACAGTCAGCACATACTCAGTGGCCAGTTTATTAGGTACACCCATCTAGTACCGGTCGGACCCCCCTTTCCCTCCAGAACAGCCTGAATCTTTGCGGCAATTGGTCAATTGATATCAAGGGAAAACATTCCCCACACCATTACACCACTGCCACCAGCCTGTACTGTTGACACCAGGCAGGATGGGTCATGGACTTATGCTGCTGACTCTGCCATCAGCATGACGGAACAGGAACCGGGATTCGTCGGACCAGGCAATGTTTTTCCACTCCTCAATTGTCCAGTGTTGGTGATCGCGTGCCCACTGGAGACGCTTCTTATTTTTTTTAGCTGATAGGAGTGGCACCCAGTGTGGTCATCTACTGAAATAGCTCATCCGTGACAAGGACCGATGAGTTGTGCGTTTTGTGATGCTGTTCTGCACACCACTGTTGTACTACGCCGTTATTTGCCTGTCTGTGGCCCGCCTGTTAGCTTGCACGATTCTTGCCATTCTCCTTCGACCTCTCATCAACAAGCTGTTTTCGTCCACAGGACTGCCACTGACTAGATGTTTTTTGTTTGTCGCACCGTTCTCTGTAAACTCTAGGCACTGTCGTGCGTGGAAAGCCCAGGAGGCCGTCCGTTTCTGAGATACTGGAACCGGCGCTCCTGGCACCGACGATCATACCAAACTCAAAGTCGCTTAGGTCACTAGTTTTGCCCATTCTAATATTCAATTGAACATTAAGTGAATGCCTCAATGCCTGTCTTCCTGCTTTATATAGCATGGCCACGTGACTCACTGTCTGTAGGAGTGAACATGGTGCTGTACCTAATATACTTAGGCCTACTTCATTCTACTGCATTCATCTCTCACTCCCTTCATTAATTTTCCTGCTCATTTTCCTGTTCCCTTCTTTTCCCACCAAATGGATCCATTTCTTGTTGGCATCATTCCTTCTTTCCTTCTGACAATAAAATGTTCACCTATCCACTCATAACAGATAAGGATCGTTGAGGAAGGAGAGACTGTGCTGGTACAGATGGACCCAGATGCTTTCCAAATGCTCCACAATATGGTTGTTGGTAAGAGGTTATTAAGTATTGCTCTCTTCTCTGACATGGTTGGTCATATTGTGGGGCCTCCACTGCAGTAAAGTACAGTACAGGGCCACATATGGAATGCACCGGTCTAACCATGAAGCCATGAAGAGTACAATAGTTCCTCTTTGTACTGAGGCACCTATGTGTGTTCTCTCACGCAAGAACAAGTCTGTTTCTTTACCTTGTACTCTTAAAAAGCACTCATTAGAAGAACATAGTGTCTGCTGGATCAAAACACCAGAGAAAGAGATGAATGAGCTATCCTTGAGACAAGAGATCACCATGCGCAGGGGACCAGAACCAGAACTGTATTTAATCATCAAAATGAACGGGGGAAATAGCTCATTATTTTCTTTCCAACTGGTTTCACATCCAGCGGGGTATGACAAAACAAAGCACAATGTAATTTCAAGGTTTTGTTGCCATTAGTTCTTAAACTGTCTAGATTATTATTATTTTTTAGCTTATAGCTTTCCAATCTCTTTTATTGGAAACAGTTGGAAAACATAATACATTGTTTGAAGGAATCATGTATAAATCCAATCCATCATTATTCATGTAGCTTGAAGTATAAAGCTTTAATGTACAGCGCCTTCAGAAAGTATTCAGACCCCTTGACGTTTTACACATTTTGTTAGGTTAAAGCCTTATTCTAAAATTGATTCAATTGTTTTTATCCTCATCAATCTACACACAATACCCCATAATGACAAAGCAAAAACAGGTTTTTAGAAATGTTTGCAAATGTATTTTTTTTTTTTTTTTACACAGAAATACCTTATTTACATAATAATTCAGACCCTTTGAGCTCAGGTGCATCCTGATTGGAGTTCATCTGTGGAAAATTCTATTGATTTGGAAAGGCACACACCTGTCTATATAAAGGTCCCACAGTTGACAGTGCATGTCAGAGCAAAACCCAAGCCATGAAGTCGAAGGAATTGTCCGTAGAGCTCCAAGACAGGATTGTGTCGAGACACAGATCTGGGGAAGGGTACCAAAACATTTCTGCAGCATTGAAGTTAACCAAGAACACAGTGGCCTCCATCATTCTTAAATGGAAGAAGTTTGGAACCACCAAGACTCTTCCTAGAGCTGGCTGCCCGGCCAAACTGAGCAATGGGGGAAGAAGGGCCTTGGTCAGGGAGGTGAACAAGAACCCGATGGTCACTCTGACAGAGCTCTAGAGTTCCTCTGTGGAGATGGGATAACCTTCCAGAAGGACAACCATCTCTGCAGCACTCCACCAATCAGGCCTTTATGGTAGAGTAGACAAACGGAAGCCACTCCTCAGTCAAAGGCACATGACAGCCCGCTTGGAGTTTGCCAAAAGGCACCTAAATACTCTCAGACCATGAGAAACAAGATTCTCTGGTCTGATGAAACCAAGATTGAACTCTTTGGAGTGAATGCCAAGTGTCACGTCTGGAGGAAACCTGGCACCATCCCTACTGTGAAGAATGGTGGTGGCAGGATCATGCTGTGGGGATGTCTTTCAGCTGCAGGGACTGGAAGACTAGTCAGGATCAAGGCAAAGATGAACGGAGCAAAGGACAGAGAGATCCTTGATGAAAACCTGCTCCAGAGCAATCAGGACCTCAGACTGGGGCGAAGGTTCACCTTCCAACAGGACAAAGCACTAAGCACACAGCCAAGACAACGCAGGAGTGGCTTCGGGACAAGTCTCCGAATGTCCTTGAGTGGCCCAGCCAGAGCCCGAACTTGAACCTGATCTAACATCTCTGGAGAGACCTGAAAATAGCTGTGCAGCGACGCTCCCCATCCACCTGACAGAGCTTGAGAGGTTCTGCAGAGAAGAATGGGAGAAACTCCCCAAATACAGGTGTGCCAACCTTATAGCGTCATACCCAAGAAGACTCAAGGCAGTAATCGCTGCCAAAGGTGCTTCAACAAAGTAATGAGTAAAGGGTCTGAATGCTTATGTAAATGTCCTATTTCAGGTTTTTATTTTTAATAAATTAGCAACATTTTCTAATAACCTGTTTTTGCTTTGTCATTATGGGCTATTGTCTGTAGATTGATGAGGAAAAAAACAGCTTAATCAATTTGATAAGGCAGTAACGTAACAAAATGTGGGAAAAGTCAAGGGTTCTGAATACTTTCTAAATGCACTGTACATAGTCACATTCGCTATTGCCTTTGGGATAAATGAACCAGTTTTCAAAAGACACTATTGTGTTATACAGTTTTTATGTACAGAGGAAGGAGACACAACCTGCTCTAAGAATATCAGACTCAAGAGTAGGCAGACCAACTTTCCAAATAGGGGAGAAGACTCAAAACCCACTAGTTGTTCTTTCAAGGAAAATAATACAAAGAAGGTAAGTCTGAAGACCTCTCGTATTGCTAACCTTACTACAATGGCAGTAAATATTTTTTTGAATTCGACATCACATAATGAAAGGAAACGTCATTAATATCACACCTTTTTCTGAAGTGAATGGTTTCCCCAACTACTCTGCCCCCGAACGCGGTGTTCTTTGATATTTACATTGCACACAGCAGGAGCGAGGTTGATGGAAACTCTACATTTTCACATAAGTATAATACAGGAAGGCACAATTTATATTCCAATATTTACACGTGTTTTGGCGAAGGGGGATTTTGGGGGGCAAGTGTTTAAATTGTGCAGTATTTAGCAATCATAATAAGTGTCTGGTAGCAGCAGTTGTGATGTGTGTAGTAGTAGTGCGTGGATAAGCTTTGTTCACCCGCACCTGCTAATAACCCATCTGCAACCTCCCAATATGCTTCTGCTTATAATTTCCGACATTTTGGTAGGCTATTTGTTAGTCACATGTTCCAAAAGGCATTTCTGCCAAAAAACGCATTTTGCCTATCCTGTGAAGTAGTGACGCGCGACATACACCTAGTTTCCTGAAGCGAGTCACATTTGGCACGCGTACAGTTAAGCCCTAAAGCTTAGCCTTATGTAGTAATAACAAATAAAGAAAAACTTCAATGTAGACAATAATTATACATTTATGAATTTTTAAGGTATTGTTTCTCTTTATTCAACCCGCCCGCCACACAATATTTAATGATCCTAAACACGTCCGCCGCGCGGATATAACCTCGGGGACTGCGGGTTAAGAGTCAACCCGCGCATCACTTTTTTTTTTTTTTCTTCATTTAGCAGACTACTAAATTACTTGTGTGTAGCATGAGTGTATAGGTCTGTGTGGATGTGTGCGTGAGTGAGTACATGTGTGCTAAGGTTTGGAGAATGAGAACATTACATGTAACACTAAAATGTGTGCTATATGTTTGCACCTCAGTGACCTGTATACATATTCAATTCAGACGTGCCTTACTCAAGAACAGACAGATATCGTCGATTTGCACACTTTATATGATCATGACAGGACCATAGATAGCTACTGGGTATACAAATCTGAACCCATAAACACATTATATTTTCTCTATTTTCCAAATGTTCTTCTGTGCTCTGAAGGCAAATAAATGTAGATAACGTCTACAGTTCTAGGCCAACATTATATTTTCCACATCATACAAACAAAAAGACATATCACAATCCTAAAGTTTCCATTTCACTCCTTAGCGCTAGCACCGTTTCTATGCCAACTGTCACAGGCCGGCTCATAGCCTGTGGCAAAAATGAGGGGACATGAACAGGCCAATCAAAAGGTTCTTTATTGTAAACCAAAACTATTAACTTTAAACAAAGAAAAAGGAATGAGGTGTGGAAATGTAGGGTGTAGGTAAGGTGCATGGATCTGTGTGTGTGAACATGACTGAGTGGAAACTAAGTAAACCTACAAAGGAACAAACCGACCAGACAGAAGTGAAAAAAAACGGATACCAGTCCCGGCTTCTAACAGTAGCCCTGTGTCCCCTAGCTGACGGTCCGTCCTCAAACTCAGCAGCCCTGGTACCTGGGGAGCAATTTAAGAGAAAAGAGGCACAGACAGCCCGCAGGGGTCAGCAGAGAGAAAATACAAACTAGGCTAAAGGCGCACGGGACAGAGCATCAGCAATGATATTATCCTTACCACTAATATGTCTAATATCGAGGTTGAATGGTTGCAAGAACAAAACCCAACGCATCAGGCGCTGGTTTGGATTTTGCAGGGACTTCAGAAAAATAAGTGGGTTGTGGTCAGTAAACACAGTTACAGGGGATAAACCAGAACCAACATAGACCTCGAAGTGCTGTAAAGCCCAAATGAGACCTAAAGCCTCCTTTTCAATTACAGAATAGTTTTGCTGATACTTATTACATTTCCGGGAAAAGAAACTGACTGGACACTCAACATTGTCAACATTTTCCTGGAAAAGCACAGCCCCAGCACCAATTTGGCTGGCATCTACCTGCAATTTGAAATGTTTCCCAAAATTTGGTGCTGCTGCCAACACGGGTGCCAAACACAAAAGAGCCTTAACTGCATCAAATGCCTCTTGACACTGGGTGCACCAGATGAAGGCCAAGGCTGAATTTAACAGATTGGTCAGGGGGGACACTACTACCAAAAAGTTTACAGAAAGCACGGTAGTACCCCGCCATTCCCAGGAACCGCATCAGTTCTTTCTTTGTGGAGGGCTGTGGGAACTGCTTCACAGCCTGAACCTTGGCTTCCACGGGACAGACAACACCTTGACCCACAACCTTGCCTAGGTATGTGACTGTAGCTTTAGCAAACTCACACTTTGCCAAATTGATAGTCAACCTGGCCCACACCAGTCTTTCGAACAGGGCTTGCACTCTACAGACATGCGCCTCCCAAGAGTGAGTATACGTCCACATCATCCAAATACACGGCACACCCTTCCAGACCTGAGACCACCCAATTCATCAGCCTCTGGAAGGTGGCTGGAGCATTCCGCAAGCTAAAAGGCATCACTGTATAAGAGAACAAACCAAATGGAGTTAAAGGCAGCAATCTCACAAGCTCTTTTGGTAAGGGATACTTGCCAATATCCCTTTAAGAGATCAAATTTGCTAACATACTTTGCCGACCCAACTTGATCAATACAGTCCTCCATCCTAGGAAGAGGGTAAAGGTCTGCTTTAGTAACATTGTTAACTTTCCTATAATCAGTGCAAGGTCTGAAAGTGGAATCAGACTTCTTGACCAGAAGACAGGGTGAAGCCCAATTTGAACATGGCTCCGCAATACCATTGTCCAACATATACTGCACCTCTGTTTCCAACTGCAGTCTCTTCTCCTGAGATACACGATAAAATCTCTGTTTAATAGGCTTAGCATCTCCGATATCTATGTCATGCTCAATAAATGGGTTTTCGATAGTCAGAAAACAAAACAGGGTAGCTTCTAATAAGAGCTACCAATTCATCACGTTTCTCAGAGTCTAAATGATCTACCAAAACCCCAAGGTTTTGCAAAGTCTTGGAATTTTTCAACCGACCTTGTAAGACCTCATCCGAAACCCTAACTACCTCTTCTCCCCGCTCCACAAAGTTAAAGCCACAAGATGTAGTGACTGGAGCAGCAGTCAACGCTGACCTCACCGCTGGAGTGCCTTCCACTTTGCTTGGATCACAGGAGTGATAACATTTTAACAGGTTCACATGGCATAATTTAGAGGACTTCCTATGACCAGGGGTTTCAATAAGATAGTTCAAATCTGACACTTTGCGCAACACAGTGAAAGGACCACAGTATTTTGCCTGAAAAGATGAACTTACAAGAGGCAAAAGAGCAAGTACACGATCACCGGCACTAAACTCACGGAGCTCAGCCTGTCCGTCATATTTTAGTTTCATTTTCTGTTGAGAACATATTAGTTTTCTTTCGCCAGTTCACCAGCCCTATACAACTTCAGCCTAAAACCATTTACATAGTCAATAAGGTTCCGAGGTGGTTCTTCAGGCAAACAACCATCCTGCAGCACTGCTAAAGGCCCACGCACCTTATGACCAAACACTAAGTCATTTGGGCTAAACCCTGTCCTTTCCTGCACTACTTCACAAGCAGCTAGTAACAGCCAAGGTAACCCCTCCTCCCAATCTGCAGACAGTTCTGTACAATATGCACGAAGCAAGGATTTTAAAGTTTGATGAAAACGTTCCAAAGCGCCCTGGCTCTGGGCATGGGATGCAGTAGACTTGTTGTGTTTAACTTTAAGCTGTTTGAGAACCTGAGCAAATAAATGGGAGGTAAAGTTAGACCCCTGATCTGACTGGATGATTTTTGGAATCCCAAATTTTGAAATAAATTGAGTTAACACTTTAACTACTGATTTTGAAGTTATGGTACGCAAGGAAAAAGCTGCCGATATCTAGTCGCTTGACACGTAACAATTAATAAGTAGCTATGACCTGACTTGGACCGTGGTAAAGGCCCAACACAAATCGATAATAAGATGCTCAAAAGGTTGCCCTACAGCTGGTATTGGATACAAAGGTGCTGGCTTTAAAACCTGGTTTGGCTTGCTTGTGCGCTGACACGTATCACAAGTTTTAATAAACTGAGCTACATCCCGCTTTAAACATGGCCAGAAAAAATAACGGAGTATACCATCATAAGTTTTACGAACACCCATATGACCTGCCACATCATGTGAAGTTTGCAACACTGTTTCGCAAAGTAGTAGGTACAACTATTTGAAAGACTGGTTCTCCTAGACCCTGATCATAGTGTGGAACCCATTACCTGACCAACAGCCCATCAAGAAGAAAGTAACACTGAGCACTATTCCTCACCACTGAATCAGGAACATCTTTATCAAACAGATCAGCCAAGGTAGTATCGGCCTTTTGCTCAGCTATCAATGAATCTCTAGAACTACTCAACTGTTCTGTCTGGAGTTTGACTGGCAACTCAAGACTTTCTGGCTTACTCTCAACATTATTACGAGAGGCAGCGCAGGTAACAGCACAAACTGGAAATACCTTAGGAGACACAGTTGAGATCTGGAGATACCCTTGCTGGGGACACTGAAGGTTGCTTCATAAAGATGTTTAATTTGACATCTGCCCACACCTTACTACCCGCCAAGTCATTCCCCAAAATCATGTGTACTCCCTCAACTGGCAACTGGGGTCTAACCCCAACATCTACATCACCCTCTACCAGACCACATTTTAGGGTAACTTCATGTAAAGGAGAGGAGAATGGAACTAAACCCATACCATTACACATCTGCCAGTATCAGACTCCTTAGAGAATGGCAACAGATTCCAAAATAAAATAATCTAAAGCTCTAGTGTCTCTTAAGATCTTGATTGAAACATTTTGGTTGCCATCTACCAGGGACACTACACCATCTGAAATAAAGGCTGAAAAATCAATGGGGAAGACTGAGAATCAAACTCAACTAGTGGCTGAAAAAACTCATTCTGGTGGTCAGAGGCTGTAACAGGAGCTGCCATCACAGCAGGTCTAACTTGACCTGACTTTTTTGATTTAAGTAGAGGACAATCTTTCTTCCAATGTCCTTCAACTAAACAGTAGCGACAGGTATTAGCATTAACCGGTGCGTTAAGTCCTCCAGACCCAAACTTCTGCTGAGGCCTTTGAAAAGAATCACCAAAATAAGGTGACCTACTATTCCTAGAAGTAAAGTTATTTTTATGGTACATGTCACTGTTTGACTCAAAATGGCTTATGTGTTAGCCTGTACTCATCTGCAAGGACTGCTGCATCACTTGGAGACTTAACTCTACGTTCATTCATGTATGTAGCAACCTGGTCAGACAGAATTTTTGAACTGTTCTAACACAATCAAATTAGACAGACCCTCAAAAGTACTAACTTCAGAAGCTGTACAACAACAATTAAATGCAGAAGTCAAATCACAAACAAACTCAGAATACGTTTGTGAATCTAACTTTTTCCTGTAACGAAAACGTTGACGATATGCCTCTGGCACAAGCTCGTAGACCTTCAGAACTGCTGATTTAACTTTATCATACACTTTACTGTCAGCTACACTCAGTGCTACAAATGCCTCACGTGCTTTACCTGTAAGTACACATTGCAACAACATAGTCATGTCCAAATCTGACCAAGCTCTAGCTTCCGCAATACACTCAAATAAAGCAAAGTACGGGTCTGGATCTGACTCAAATTTAGGCAACAAAGATTCCGTGAAACATCAAACTGTGGTAGTCCCTCTGGTCTATTAGCATTTCTCAATCGCGCTAGCTCCCTCTGCTGCTCAAAAGTTAATGAAAGACTGAACTTGTACCCTCACTACTAGCAGTTTGACCTGAAAAAACACCTATTTCCATAAGACCCTGCTTTAATTTAGCTTTAACAGTCTAATTTTTTTATCAACAATCTCAATCTGATAATGTTCAGCAATTTCAATTATCTGCTCCTTAGTACACAACTCTAAGGCTACCTCTGAAGGAGCTTGAACATAACCACTTAGAATGTAAGACATTTTACTCAACCATTACAAATGCTCCAAAACAAAATACACAATTCACCTGCTGTCAGTCTGGGTTCAAGTACAAGAGCCACACCCCACTATCCTCCAAAAACAACTGGCCCTAGTCTTCGTGCAGTCACATGTGGTGGGGTGTTATGCACACAAAACCAGTGGAGTGGAAAAGACAACCAGAAACTGGCAGCCCCTCCCATAACCACGGAGGTGCTCCCGAGCCGATGTAAGGGAAAAGGGAAGCTCTACCCACGTTCACTGCCACCTAAAACAAAAACACCACGAGCCTCCTACTGACACTCGCTGATAAGCCTGAACAGGAGAGGACTCCCACTTGAACAACCCAGAAAAACCCAGAGTGAATTGTTACCCAAATTTAACTAAACCAAAAGAACACATGGCTCTCAACACTCTCTCCAACATTATTAGCCCAACCAAAACATCCCCTCAAACAAAACATTTGGCAATCTGAACTAACCCAAATTGACTATAAAACAATAGTCAAATAAGCCAAATTACAAATAAAAAAACGTATCAATAATAAAGCAAAGGCAATCTAGACAACCTTAACCAACTGACAAAATGTTTAAGTAAACTAAAATACTAAAGTAAGACTACAGTACAATTAACTTTAACTTACAGACGAGCCCCAACTTGTCACAGGCCGGCTCATAGCCTGTGGCAAAAATTAGGGGACATGAACAACAGGTTTAGGCCAATCAAAAGGTTCTTTATTGTAAACCAAAACTATTAACTTTAAACAAAGAAAAAGGAATGAGGTGTGGAAATGTCATAATGTAGGGTGTAGGTAAGGTGCATGGATGCATTAATCTGTGTGCGAACATGACTGAGTGGAAACTAAGTAAACCTACAAAGGAACAAACAAAACAGGATCATACCTGGAGGAGCAGGGAGAGAGAGAGAGAGTGGTTAGTGAAGCAGTTTTAAATACCCTGAGCCCAGGTGGCTCCAATCACACCAACTCCAATCACTAACGACCCTCCTCTGCCTGCTGGAGGAACCGCCCCTGCACTGCAGAGGAGGGGCCGTGACACAACTGACAGATGTTAAAAGATGGCTGTTCATGGGCTTCATTCTGGTGCTCAGGATTTATTTGCTCAAGCACTGGTTTCTATCAAATCTATTTGATATTTATCTCCTAAAGCAGAGGCATATTCAAGATGTGCCAGTCATTCAATAATGAAATGCCTTTGTGAAAACAAACAAATACATTCTTTGAACACCATGATAGGTACAGTAGATTCCAAAAAGTTAATAAAAAATATATATTGGCGTATAGCATATTCCATGATGAATGAAACTCATATCAGAAGTATGTGACAAAGTTCCAGTGTAGTCAGCTCCCCTAAGGCTCCATATCTAATTAAACATACCACATACCTGTCCTCAGCTGCTTTTTCCTGCACTATGACAGACAGACGCTATTTGCAAGTGCTTGGGGATTTCTGTGTCACATGACGGTATAGGCTACAATCAGAAATGTTTTTGGTTGTTGTAGCGGTAAATAACGTATTCAAGGTTCAAGTTGTATTTTTTTTCTGTGTTCATAACTCAAATGCAAGCATATTTGTGGCATGAGTTTAATCAGCTTTAGCAGTGTATAAATGCCACCACGCTGTTATCACTGTGAAGCTGATGGAAAACCAAATAGGGATGTTTGCTGTGTAGGCAGTAAAATAAACTCTAACTTACCTTGTATTTAAATGTTCTGTCATCGTGTTAGAGCTCACATTGCATTGATATTCAGGTCATACAAGGATTTCAAATCTTGCTGACACAATGAGACTAATGTAAACTGATCACTTCACTGTTTACTAAGAGTATTATAACAAGCTATAGCGATAAACCCATAGTGAAAGTGACAGCTAGTAGTCCATGATTATAAAAACACTCAACTATACAACCAATTCCCTGTTGACATTCAAGTAGCTGCTTTAAAATCCTTGCCAAATCGCCTGGTAGACTCCAACTGTCAAGGTCTCACTGTCCTCCATCCTTGTTATCATCCATCCCCACTAAAGCCATGAAGAGTCCTCCCCTGACACTACAGAACTGGTCCATTAAAACACATGGAAAATCACAATGAGTGAAGATACTGATGAAGCAGGGACACTGCAAGACAATCTTTGACTGTACGAAAGATATGGCAAGATCATTTTGTCTTAATGTCAGTGTGCGTGACATACACTCCTGACTACAGGGCTTTAAGCCATAAGACTGCTGAACAGTTAAGTAAACGTTCTGCTTTTCACCCCTTACCTACATGTACATAGTAGGGGGAGGGGGGGGGGGGAGGGGTTGTCGTGGTAAGAAGTGAGTGCAGGGGGGGGGGGGGGGGGGGTTGGGGGGGCTGTGGGATTATTTAAGATACTGTTTGAAGACGTAGGATTTCAGATGTTTTCAGAAAATGGGCAGGGACTCTGCTGTCCTAGCTTCAGGGGGAAGCTGGTTCCACCATTGGGGTGCCAGGACAGAGAAGATCTTGGACTGGGCTGAGTGAGAGCTGCCCACCTATAGGGTTGGGAGAGCCAAGAGACCAGAAGTGGCAGAACGGAGTGCTCGGGTTGGGGTGTAGGGTTTGAGTATAGCCTGAAGTTAGGGAGGGGCAGTTCCTCTTGCTGCTCCGTAGGCAAGTACCATGGTTTTGTAGTGGATGCGAGCTTCACCTGGAAGCCAGTGGCGTGTGCGGAGGAGTGGGGGTGACATAGGAGAACTTGGGAAGGTTGAACATCAGGTGGGCTGCAGCGTTCTGGTTAAGTTGCAGAGGTTTGATGGCACAAGCAGGGAACCCAGCCAACAGCGAGTTGCAGTAGTCCAGACGGGAGATGACAAGTGCCTGGATTAGGAGCTGCGCCGCTTCCTATGTGAGGTAAGGTTGTGCTCTATGGATGTTGTAGAACATGAACCTGCAGGAGCAAGTCATTGCTTTGATGTTTGCAGAGAACAACAGGGTGTTGTCCAGGGTCATGCCAAGCTTCTTTGCACTCTGGGAGAGGAACACTGTGGAGTTGTCAACCGTGATGGAGAGGTCTTTGAGCGGGCAGACCTTCCGCTGGAGGAAGAGCAACTCAGTTTTGTCAAGGTTGAGCTTGAGATGGTGGGCCAACATCCAAGCTGAGATATCTGCCAGGCATGCAGAGATGCATGTCGCCACCTGGGTATCAGAAGGGGGGAAGGAGAAAAGTAGGAGAAAAGAGATGCCCATCCCTAAGAGGGTGGAGAGGAGGATCTGATGGTTCACGGTGTCGAAGGCAGCAGATAGATCTAGGAAGATGAAAACAGCTTTGGCAGAGCAGAGAGCCTCCGTGACACAGAGAAGAGCAGTCTCGGTTGAGTGACCCGTCTTGAAGCCTGACCTGTTAGGGTCAAGAAGAACATTCTGAGAGAGGGGATGCAGCCAGTGGTCAGGTATGAGTTGATGAGGGAATTGAGGAATGGGAGAAGGTCACCAGAGATGGTCTGGAGAAGGGAGGAGGGGATGGGTCGAACTTTCACTAAGTGTCGTTGGAGCATGTGGCGACACTGACAGGATCGAAAGAAATGCAGCGCTTCTCTCGGATCAGCTTTCTCTATACAAATCTTACCTTAACATTATAATTATTTCACAATACTGATGATCAGCTCTTAAAGAGATAATGCCACCTATGGTGTCAAATATTGAGGCGGCTTATTCTAATGATTACCCAATAATTATGCACTTAATCACAGATTTCTCACATCATTGCGCAAATGTTGTTACACATCATAAAATATGTTAATAAAAATAGATTACAGAGAGTAGCCTACAATTAGCGAAATAGAACTCAATTGATTGAACATGAAATTGATTTCAATATGATTGAAATATATAGGCCTATGTATGTAGTCTATAGGCCTTTTCTCTTTTAATGGGGTTATCTCGGTTTTCATTTGAATAATCTTTTTATCCTTCGTTTATTTGTAACAATAGCAAAGACATTGGCAACTTTGTATTTGTCATCAACAAAGCCGAAGGGCAAAAATAAAACGCTGCACTTAGCTGTTCTACGAGTGGTCTACGAGGCTTTCGGAAAATATTGAGTGTTTCAAGTGCAACTTTAGTAATGATGGTTTTGGGAAACAGCTCTGAGATTTAACAATGATCCTACGAAGGTTCCAACAATGAACTTAGCCTTATTTAAGATGCTTTTAGGAAACCGGGCCCTGGTGTGTGTGAGTGTGTGTGTGTGTGTGTGTGTGTGTGTGTGTGTGTGTACATGTGTGTGTGCACATGGTCGTGTTTTGTGTGGTTGAGAGATATTAAAGTCCCTAACTGACAGGATTGAACAGAATGTATTCAGTAAAAAGGCTTTCACAAATAGAGTCTTGATCATTATCTCTAAAAGTCTAGAATAAGTGCATGAATGCCAACAGTTCTCTCAATTTCTCTCAAACAGGATGTGATGGCCTCTACTGTATGCATAATGTTATAAAAATGCATCTCTTCATCCAAAGCAGACAGTGGCTTTGTCACATCTTCTTACCGACTCTCTCAAGTCAAGACAATAGCCTAGATTTCGATTTCAGCTTTCTACTAATCACATGTGCAGTGTCATGTCCATTGAAACCACTGAACTTCAACATTAGTTAGACCTGATCCAAACATCAATACAGCAACAGATTAATGGGAAAGGACAGGTAATGAATGGTCCATTATTGTTCTATCAATCCTCTATCATAATATCAGTTGACTTCTAGCAATCACATCAAAGCAGGCTGGTTGGAGGAGCTATAGGAGGACAGGCACATTCTAATGGCTGGAATGGAATAAATGGAACAGAGAAAAACATGGTTTCCATGTGTTGTTATACATCATGAAATATATTGATACAAATAAATTACAGAGAGTAGCCTACAAATAGCGAAATAGAAAGCAATTGATTGAACATGAAATTAATTTCAATATTATTGAAATACAGTATATAGGCCTATGTATGTAGCCTATAGGCCTACTGTATTTATCTTTTAATGCAGTTATCTAAGTTTCATTTATCCATTTATCCTTCGCTTAATTGTAACAATAGCAAAGACATTGGCAACTTTGTGTTTGTAGTCAACTTCATTCCGAAGTTATCAGCGGTCACAGAGAAACATAAACATCTTTATTCTATGTTTAGCGGAGATCTTCTGTGTATGAAGTGACATGGAAGGGCGAAAAAAAATTTGAACGCCGCACTTAGCTGTTCTACGAGTGGTCTGAGACAGTCGGTAAACAATGAGCAGTTAAGTGCAACTTTAGTAACAAAGGTTTTGGGAAACAGCTCGTAGATTTATCAATGCTCCTACGAAGGTTCTAACAATGAACTTAGCCTTAAGATGCTTTTAGGAAACCGGGCCCTGGTGTGTGTATGTCTATGTGTGTGTGTGTGTGTGTGTGTGTGTGTGTGTGTGCGCGAATCTGTGCACATGGTCAAGTGTTTTGTGTGGTTGAGAGATATTAAAGTCCCTAACTGACAGGATTGAACGGAATATATTCAGTAAAAAGGCTTTTAGAAATAGAGCCTTGATCATTATCTCTAAAAGTCTAGAATAAGTGCATAAATGCCAACAGTTCTCTCAATGTCTCTCAATCAGGATGTGATGGCCTCTACTGTATTGTTACGAACCCCGTGGCTCTAAACGTCTAGGATGGATGGACATGAGACCCGTAACATAAATTATGCAAATTAGGAGTGTGGCATGGAGCAGTGAGAACAAATGTGACACAACAACCATGAACTACCGTCAAACACAAATGGTTTATTTCAGAACACACGGTAAGGGTTTGGGAAAAAGGGCTGAGCAGGACCCAAGAAATGAAACAATAGTGTAAAACCCCCTAAACTGATCTAGCCTGCCTGAAGAACCGCTAGGCTACTGCTAGTCATACAAAAGTACAGTGGGTGGTCCGCTCAGGTCTAACTAGTGTTTTTAGACAGATTTCTTCCTACGGGTAATGTACGCCCAAGGGCAACTAGCTTAAACTCCCCTTTTCCCAGAAACACACAAAGCTACCAAACAGGGTAATCAGCAATTAAGTAGTACACAATACACAGGACACAACAGTATCCGCACTCACATAACAAAACAGTAGTCTAACAGAATTACCAATCATAATAAACAGCAACTTTAGTGAGTAACCAAAAACAGGACACCACCGTGTCCATACTCACATCCGGAAATATTCTCTCTCTCTCTCAACAAACACAAGACTGGCTTTTATACAATGGGCTGTGTGATTGAACAAACGAGTAACAGGTGGTGCAATGCACAGGAATGTTCACTGATTGGTCCAATCAGCAGACACCTCAACGACCACCAATCAGGAACATACAGGACACCTGTGATTAGGGCAGAAGGAGAGAAACACACAAAAACACAGGATACCTGTATCCGTAACAGTATGCATAATGTTATAAAAATGCATCTCTTCATCCAAAGAAGAAAGTGGCTTTGTCTTGTCAAATCTTCTTAGCGACTCTCTCAAGTCAAGACAATAGCCTAGACTTCGATTTCAGCTTTCCACTAATCACATGTGCAGTGTCATGTCCATTGAAACCACTGAACTTCAACATTAGTTAGACCTGATCCAAACATCGATACAGCAACAAGGTAATGGGAAAGAACAGGTAATGAATGGTCCATTATTGTCCTACCAATCTTCTACTATAATATCAGTGTCATGAGTGTCAGTGTAATGCGGTGGATCGAAGTCAGGCGCAGGACACAGAACTCGAAGAAACATACTTTACTGACATGAGTAAAGAATACAACACAGAAATACCTCCACACAGGGAGGAACTAACCCGCTCACCAACGACACACCAAACGAAAAACAACCACGCACAAAACACATTGGGAGCCACTGGGTTAAATAGGGAAGGCGTGATTACAATAATGGGCAACAGGTGTGTGACAATAGACAACTGGTGCGACATAGAACATAGATCGGCAGTAGCTAGTATTCCGGTAACGACGAACGCCGAAGCCTGCCCGAGCAAGGAGGAGGGGCAGCCTCGGCAGAATCCGCTAAGGTGGGCCACCAGTACTTCCCAATAAGACAATGCACCGTCCGACCGATAACAGGATGACCAGAGGAGGGTGACGTGTGAGCCCAATAAATCAAACGATCGCGGACCACCAGCGGGACGTACACACGACCCTCTGGACACTGGGGAGGAGTGGGTTCGTTACGCAACGCCCGCTCGATGTCCGCGTCCACCTCCCACACCACCAGACACGACGCCGGAAGTATGGGAGTGGGCTCCACGGAACTCTCCTCCGTGTCATACAGTCGGGCAGAGCATCTGCCTTAGCATTCTGGGAACCTGGCCTGTATGAAAGGGTGAAACAAAACCGGGTGAGAAACATTGACCACCTTGCCTAGCGAGGGTTTAATCTCCTCGCTGCCCGGATGTACTCCAGATTGCGGTGGTCAGTCAAAATTAGAAAAGGGTGGTTAGCCCCCTCAAGCCAATGTCTCCATGCTTTCAGGGCCTGGACCACAGCCAACAGCTCCTGGTCCCCCACATCATAGTTGCGCTCCGACGCGTCCACCTCAACCATGAAGGCCAAGGAGGGATCCGGATGAGCCAGCACTGGAGCCGAGGTAAACAGGTTCTTTAGGTGATTGAACGCCCTGTCCGCCTCAGCTGACCACCGCAGATGCACCGGTCCCCCCTTCAGCAATGAGGTAATGGGAGCCTGACCAAAGCCCAGGATAAACCTCCGGTAGTAATTGGCAAATCCTAAAAATTGCTGCACCTCCTTCACCGTGGTTGGAGTCGGCCAATTACGCACGGCCGAAATGCGGTCACTTTCCATCTTCACCCCAGACGCGGACATGTGGTACCCTAGGAAGGAGATGGACTCCTGAAAGAACAGGCATTTCTCTGCCTTGGCATACAGGTCATGCTTCAACAGTCGTCCAAGTACTTTACGCACCAGGGACACATGCTCGGCCCGTGTAGCGGAGTATATGAGAATGTCATCAATATACACCACTACACCCTGTCCGTGCAGATCCCTGAAAATCTCATCGACAAAGGCTTGGAAGACTGATGGAGCATTCATCAACCCGTATGGCATGACGAGGTACTCATAGTGTCCTGAGGTAGTGCTGAAAGCCGTCTTCCACTCATCTCCCTCCCAAATATGCACCAGATTATACGCGCTCCTGAGATCCATTTTCGTGAAGAAGTGCGCCCCGTGCAGTGATTCCATCATACATGCTATCAGAGGTAAGGGATAGCTGTACTTGACAGTGATCTGATTTAGCCCACGGTAATCAATGCACGGGCGTAACCCACCATCCTTCTTCTTCACGAAAAAGAAACTTGAGGAAACAGGTGAAGTGGAAGGCCAAATGTATACCTGTCTCAGAGATTCGGAGACATATGTTTCCATAGCCGCCTTCTCCGCCTGTGACAGAGGATACCCGTGACTCCGGGGAAGTGCAGCGCCTACCTGGAGATTTATCGCACAATCCCCCGGACGATGGGGTGGTAATTTAGTCGCCCTCTTCTTACTGAAGGCAAGAGCCAAATCGGCATACTCAGAAGGAATGTGCACTGTGGAGACCTGGTTTGGACTCTCCACCGTAGTAACCCCCAAGGAAACCCCTACACACCTCCCTGAGCACTGACTTGACCATCCCTTGAGAGCCCTCTGTTGCCAGGAAATAGTGGGATCATGAGTGGTTAACCAGGGAAGTCCCAACACCACAGGATACGCAGGAGAATCAATCAGATACAGACTAATCCTCTCCTCATGACCCCCCTGCATCCTCATTAAGAGTGGTTCGGTAACCTCCCTGATTAGACCTGACCCTAGCGGGCGACTATCTAATGCGTGGACAGGGAAGGGCACATCAACACGAACAGTAGGGATCCCTAAACTATGAGAATATTGACGATCAATAAAATTCCCAGCTGCGCCTGAATCTACTAGCACCTTATGCTGGGAATGAGGAGAAAACTCCGGAAACACAACCTCTATACGCAACTGACCAACAGGGAGCTCTGGGTGAGTCGGGTGCCTACTCACCTGAGATGGTCGACCAGTGCTCTGCTTACTGCCTCGACTCCCTGGGGACCCTCCCCAGCACCGGCCCGCAGTGTGTCCTCTGTGGCCACAGTTGGTGCAGGGGACGGCCCCTCTCCTGGTCTCCCTAAGCGCAGCACCTCCAAGCTCAATGGGGGTAGAGTCGGAGGTGCTGGGGGATGGAATGAATGGGCCCTGATCAGAACATCTGCGGGTCTCCAACAGGTTATCCAGCCTGATGGACATCTCCACCAGTTGGTCCAGGTTGAGATTGGTATCCCTGTAGGCCAGTTCCCGCCGAACGTCCTCTCTTAGGCTGCACCGATAGTGGTCGATCAGGGCCCTCTCATTCCATCCGGCGCTGGCTGCCAACGTCCTGAACTCCAGTGCAAAATCCTGGGCGCTCCTCCTCTCCTGTCGTAGGTGGAAAAGACGCTCGCCCGCCGCTCTCCCCTCTGGCGGGTGAAATCCTCGTAGCGGACCGATGCAGCGTCAATTCCTCCCCACTCGGCGTTGGCCCACTCGAGTGCCTTCCCCGACAAACAGGAGATGAGGGCGGACACGCTCTCTTATCCCGAGGGCGCCGGGTGAATGGTTGCCAAGTAGAGCTCTACCTGGAGAAGGAAACCCTGACACTCGGCTGGTGTACCGTCATATGCCCTCGGGAGCGAGAGCCGAATCCCACTGGGTCCAGGTGGCGAAGGGGTGGACTGTGGTATGGGTGGTAGAGTGGTTGGAGGAGGTGTAGAGAGGCCACCTCTCTCCCAACGGTCCATAGTATTCATCATCCTCTATGGCAGTGCCGAGAGCCTGGATGATACTCTCCTGTCGTTGAAATCGTTCCTCCATCGATTCGGACTGACTGGCTGTACCTGCTGACTCCATAAATGGTGCGTGGTTCTGTCACGAGTGTCAGTGTAATGCGATGGATCGAAGTCAGTGTCACGGTTTCGGCCGAGGCTGCCTCTCTCCCTTGTTCGGGCAGGCTTCGGCGTTCGTCGTCTCCGGAATTCTAGCTGCCACCGTTGTATGTTTCATGTTCGTTTGCTTTTGTCTGTTTGTTTTCACACCTGTTTCTATTTTGGGCGTAATTAGTGTCCTATAAGTTTCTCGTTGTGTTTGTCTAGTGTTGTGTGTAATTGATTTTCGTCAGTCGTGTGTTTCGCTCGGTTGAGCTTCTCTCCACTGCGCTGGAGTATTTTCGCACCTGTTTGTGCGCTGTTACTATTTCGCCTTCGTGCGTATTTTCGCCTTCGGGCCAGTTGTCCTTTTGCCTTGGTTTTGGCTTTAATACAAGTCTTTGGATTATCGTTCTGAGTCCTGCGTTTGATTCCACCACTACACCTACAGCACGCCCTGACAGAATTACACACCTACCATGGAATCAGCAGGAGCCGAAGCAGGACAGACGAGACTGGAGGCCCAGGTTCGGGAACAACAGGACCAGATCCTGCAGATGGGGACCGCCCTGCAGGAGGTGATCACCACCCTCCGAGGCTGGGGTACGCCTCCACCGCCTCCCTCCCTGCCAGCACCATCGGCCAGTCCGCCCATTCCAGCGCCGGAACCTCGAGGAGTCCGACTCTCTCTCCCGAGGGCCTACGACGGAACCGCGGCTGGGTGTCAGGGATTCCTCCTCCAGGTGGAGCTATACCTGGCCACCGTGCACCCGGCACCTTCGGGGCATGAGAGCGTGTCCGCCCTGATCTCCTGCCTGGCCGGGAAGGCGTTGGAATGGGCCAACGCGGAGTGGAGGAAGATCGACGCCGCGACTATTACCTACGACGAGTTCTCCCGCCGCTTCAGGGCGGTGTTTGACCATCCCCCGGAGGGGAAAGCGGCGGGGGAGCGTCTGGTCTTCCTCCGGCAGGGGAGGAGGAGTGCCCAGGAATTCGCTCTCGAATTCCGTACTCTAGCGGCAGATGCAGGGTGGAATGATCGGGCCCTCGTCGATCTATACAGATGTAGCCTACGAGAGGACGTCCGTCGGGAGCTGGCTTGTAAGGACACCAGCCTCTCTTTCGACCAGCTGGTCGACATGTCCATCAGGCTGGATATCCTACTGGCTACCCGCGGACGTCCTGCGGAGGGTCCGTCCAATTCACCCTCCAGCGCCTCCGAGCCGTGTCCCATGGAGCTCGGGGGCGCTGGCGCTAGAGAGAGGAGGAGTCGGCAGGCTAGGGGGTCCATCCACTGCACCAACTGTGGTCGGGGAGAACACACCGCGGCTAGGTGCTGGGGATGGCCTCCTAGGGGAGATGACGACAGGTTCCGCACTGGGGATTCCCTCCAGGTGAGTAGGCGCCCCACTCACCCAGAGCTCACTGTTGCCCATTTTTGTATGCCTGTGCGTTTTCCACAGGTAGCACCTCATTCCCAGCATAAGGCGCTGGTAGATTCAGGCGCGGCTGGGAATTTTATTGATAAGAAGTTTTGTTTAGCGTTAGGGATTCCCCTTATTCCTGTTGATGTTCCTTTCCCCGTTCATGCCCTAGATAGCCGTCCGTTGGGTACGGGCTTAATCAGGGAGGTCACGGCGCCACTTAGGATGTGTGCGCAGGGGGATCATCAGGAGATGATTCAGCTGTTCCTGATTGACTCTCCTGCGTATCCGGTGGTGCTGGGCATGCCCTGGTTGAGTACCCATAACCCAGCTATTTCGTGGCAGGAGAGGGCTCTGATGGAGTGGTCTGCTCAGTGTGTGGGTAGATGTTTGGGCGTTTCCGTAGGCGCTACCTCGGTGGAGAGTCCAAACCAGGTGCCCGCATTGCACGTTCCCCCTGAGTATGGGGATTTGGCTATTGCGTTTAGTAAGGCGAGGGCGACGCGGTTGCCACCCCATAGGCAGGGAGATTGTGCGATAGACCTCCAGGCAGGAGCTGCGCTCCCACGGAGCCATGTGTATCCTCTGTCTCAGGAGGAGAAGAAAGCTATGGAGATTTACATAGACGAATCTCTGAGACAAGGATACATACGGCCTTCCACTTCCCCTGCGTCCTCGAGTTTCTTTTTTGTGAAGAAAAAGGATGGTGGTTTGCGCCCGTGCATCGATTACCGTGGTCTCAATCAGATTACGGTGAAGTACAGTTATCCACTCCCGCTGATTGCGACCATGACTGAGTCGTTGCATGGGGCGCGTTTCTTCACGAAATTAGATCTCAGGAGCGCGTACAACTTGGTGCGCATCAGGGAGGGTGATGAATGGAAGACAGCCTTTAGTACCACCTCGGGCCATTACGAGTATCTGGTCATGCCATACGGGTTGATGAACGCTCCGTCAGTTTTCCAATCATTCGTGGATGAGATCTTCAGGGACATGCAGGGGCAGGGGGTGGTTGTGTACATTGATGACATTCTCGTGTACTCGCCTACCCGTGTCGAGCATGTGGCCCTGGTGCGTAGAGTGTTGCGGAGGCTGGTGGAGCACGACCTGTATGTGAAGGCAGAGAAGTGTCTGTTTTTCCAGGAGTCGGTCTCCTTTTTGGGTTATCAGTTGTCTGCGTCAGGGGTGAAGATGGAGGTAGACCGGGTGTCGGCCGTGCGTAATTGGCAAACACCAACCACTGTGAAAGAGGTGCAGCAGTTTTTGGGGTTTGCAAATTACTACAGGAGGTTTATCCGGGGTTTTGGACAGGTGGCAGCTCCCATCACGTCTCTGTTGAAGGGGGGTCCGGTGCGTCTGCAGTGGTCGGCCGAGGCGGACAGGGCGTTTGGGAGGCTGAAGGACCTGTTTACCTCGGCCCCGGTGCTGGCACATCCGGATCCCTCTTTGCCGTTCCAGGTAGAGGTGGACGCGTCAGAGGCCGGTTTAGGAGCCGTGCTTTCACAACGGTCTGGCGCGCCACCTAAACTCCGCCCCTGTGCTTTTTATTCTAAGAAGCTCAGTCCGGCGGAGCGGAACTATGACGTAGGGGACAGGGAGCTGTTAGCCGTGGTACAGGCTCTAAAGGTGTGGAGGCACTGGCTTGAGGGGGCTCAACACCCTTTCCTCATTTTGACGGACCACCGTAACCTGGAGTACATCCGGGCGGCGAGGAGGCTGAACCCTCGCCAGGCAAGATGGAGTATGTTCTTGACCAGGTTTACTTTTAAAATCACGTACATCCCTGGGTCACAGAATGGCAAGGCAGATGCGCTGTCTCGGCGGTATGACACGGAGGAGAGGTCCGTGGAGCCCACTCCCATACTGCCTGAGTCGTGTCTGGTGGCACCGGTAGTGTGGGAGGTCGATACTGAACTCGAGCGGGCGTTACGCACCCACCCTAGTCCACCACAGTGCCCGGAGGGTCGGAAGTACGTTCTGCTCGAGGTTCGGGATCGATTGATCTATTGGGCTCACACGTCACCCTCCTCTGGACATCCGGGTATCGGCCGGACAGTGCACTGTCTTAGTGCCAAGTACTGGTGGCCCACGTTGGCAAGGGATGTGAGGGTTTATGTTTCCTCCTGCTCGGTGTGCGCCCAGTGTAAGGCGCCTAGACATCTGCCTAGGGGTAAGTTGCTACCCCTGCCCGTTCCACAACGACCATGGTCCCACCTCTCTGTGGACTTTATAACAGACCTTCCCCTCTCCCAAGGGAATACTACTATCCTGGTCGTTGTGGACCGGTTCTCTAAGGCCTGTCATTTGCTCCCCATGCCGGGTCTTCCTACTGCCCTACAAACTGCCGAGGCACTGTTCACCCATGTGTTCCGGCACTACGGGGTACCCGAGGACATTGTGGCTGATCGGGGTCCCCAATTCACCTCCAGAGTCTGGAGAGCGTTTATGGAGCGGTTGGGGGTCTCGGTGAGCCTCACCTCGGGGTACCACCCGGAGAGTAATGGGCAGGTGGAACGCGTAAACCAGGATGTGGGTAGGTTTCTCAGAACATACTGCCAGGACCGGCCGGAGGAGTGGTCAAGGTACGTTCCCTGGGCCGAGATGGCCCAGAATTCCCTACGCCATTCCTCCACTAACCTAACTCCATTTCAATGTGTGTTGGGTTACCAGCCGGTTCTGGCACCCTGGCAGCAGAGCCAGATCGAGGCTCCTGCGGTGGATGAGTGGGCGCGGCGCTCGGAGGAGACGTGGAACGCTGCACACGTCCACCTGCAGCGGGCCCTCCGACATCAGAAGGCGAGCGCTGATCTCCACCGCAGTGAGGGACCGGTGTACGCACCTGGTGATCGAGTCTGGCTCTCTACCAGAAACCTGCCCCTCCGCCTGCCCTGTCGGAAACTGGGTCGGCGGTTTGTAGGGCCATTTAAAGTCCTGAGAAGGTTGAACGAGGTATGTTATAGATTACAGCTACCTGTGGAGTATAAGTGTATTAACCCCTCGTTCCATGTGTCCCTTCTCAGGCCGGTGGTAGCGGGCCCACTCCAAGAAAATGAGATCTTGGAGACTCCTCCGCCCCCGTTGGACATCGAGGGGGCACCGGCGTACTCCGTGAGGTCCATCTTGGATTCGAGACGTCGGATGGGGGGTCTCCAGTATCTAGTGGAGTGGGAGGGGTACGGTCCGGAGGAGCGGTGCTGGGCGCCGAGGAGAGACATTTTGGACCCGTCGCTCCTGACGGAATTCCATCGTGGGCATCCGACGCGCCCTGCTCCGCGTCCTCCTGGTCGTCCCCGAGGCCGGAGTCGGCGCACGTCTGGAGCCGCGCGTCAAGGGGGGGTACTGTCACGGTTTCGGCCGAGGCTGCCTCTCTCCCTTGTTCGGGCAGGCTTCGGCGTTCGTCGTCTCCGGAATTCTAGCTGCCACCGTTGTATGTTTCATGTTCGTTTGCTTTTGTCTGTTTGTTTTCACACCTGTTTCTATTTTGGGCGTAATTAGTGTCCTATAAGTTTCTCGTTGTGTTTGTCTAGTGTTGTGTGTAATTGATTTTCGTCAGTCGTGTGTTTCGCTCGGTTGAGCTTCTCTCCACTGCGCTGGAGTATTTTCGCACCTGTTTGTGCGCTGTTACTATTTCGCCTTCGTGCGTATTTTCGCCTTCGGGCCAGTTGTCCTTTTGCCTTGGTTTTGGCTTTAATACAAGTCTTTGGATTATCGTTCTGAGTCCTGCGTTTGATTCCACCACTACACCTACAGCACGCCCTGACAGTCAGGCACAGGACACAGAACTCGAAGAAACGTAGTTTACTGACATGAGTAAAGAATACAACACAGAAATACCTCCACACAGGGAGGAACTAACCCGCTCACCAACGACACACGAAATGAAAAACAACCACGCACAAAACACATTGGGAGCCACTGGGTTATATAGGGAAGGCGTGATTACAATAATGGGCAACAGGTGTGTGACAATAGACAACAGGTGCAACATAGAAACATAGAACATAGATCGGCAGCAGCTAGTATTCCGGTGATGACGAATGCCGAAGCCTGCCCGAGCAAGGAGGAGGGGCAGCCTCGGCAGAATCCGTGACAATCAGTTGACTTCAAGCAATCACATCAAAGGAGGCTGGTGGTAGGAACTATAGGAGGACGGGCTCATATTAATGGCTGGAATGGAATAAAATTAACGGAGTCAAACATGTGCTTTCCATGTGTTTGATACAGCTCAATTATTCCATTCCAGCCATTACAATGAGCCCGTCCTCCTATAGCTCCTCCCACCAGCCTCCTCTGATATCACATACTGTTATATCTGTATTCTCTCAGATTGATTACAACAGTAACACATTTGATAACTCACAACGGGGCCACAGTGGAGTTGGTCAAAAGCTTGAAGTTCCTCGGCGTGCACATCACTGATGACCTGAAACGGTCCCTCCACACAGACACCGTGGTGAAGAAGACAACAGTGCCTCTTAAACCTCACAAGGATGAAGAAATTTGGCTTGGCCTCTAAGACCCTCACAAACCTCTACAGATGCACCATCGAGAGCATTCTGTCGAGTTGTATCACCGCCTGGTACTGCAACTGCACAGCCCACAAATACAGGGCTCTCCAAAGGGTGGTGCCCTGTGGTTGCGGGCTCTTCAGAGGGTGGTGCCCTGTGGTTGCGGGCACTGCCTGCCCTCCAGGACATCTACAGCACCCGGTGTAACAGGAAGGCCAAGAAGATCATCAAGAGCCTCAGCCACCCAAACCACGGCCTGTTCACCCCGCTACCATCTAGCAGGCGGAGCGAGTACAGGTGCATCAAAGCTGAGACTGAGAGATAGAAGCTGTATTTCAATCTCCATGCCATCAGACTGTTGAACAGTCATCACTAGCCGGCATCTGCCCCTTAGACACTGTCACTAGCCGGCCCTATGTACATAGTCATTTAACACTGGTCACTTTAATAATGTTTACATGTTTATTGTTCTGAAATCGTTTCTGTAGTTAGAAACAGATAAGATTAGCATTCCTGCAACATTATTTTATTGACATTTCATTTGATCTCTGGGAAATTAAGATAATTGATTACTCACTTTATATGTACATAATGTATTCTCGACATAGCTCATCCTATATAAATACTCCAGACTCTGACATTCTGATTTTGCTCGTTCTGATTAATCTCTTTACAATGGTATTAATGTATAGTATTGGAAATCTAATCTCAATTCTCCCTCCGCCCAGTCCACCCCATGCCTTTCCCATACCGATTACCTTTAGCTGAACAGCCTGAACAATACTAAGTGAAAATCAGAACATGTTGGTCATCGTATTACAAAGCCATTTCAGTGGCTTGGATAGGAGAACTGTGCCCTCTAAACCCAACGACTGCATAGCTGAAGGACACATCTCAGAATCACTGGACATCAAACCTGATTAGTGTTTCCTGCATGGCCCTTATTCAATTTCTTTAAGGGAAACGGAACTTCTGTAGTTGTCATCCCATCCACTTTGACTGGGGGCTGAGACCAGGCATCTCTATAGTACTCTCAGACTACAGGTACTGAGTGGATAGAGATAATTCAGATGTGATCCCAAGTCTATGAGACAACATGCCTCCTGCATGGCTCTCATGCAGATACTTTCATTACTGCTGTTGTCAATGTTCTCGGCTGACTAAATCGCTGTCTAAATTGTGGTGATTTCTCCCTTATGTAGCCAACACAGATAAGCATTTTTGTTACATTTTCTGTTTGACAGCTAGCAGCATTGTGCCGCTTTATAGAAGCTGTCATCCTGTCAAGGCAAGAAAGTGTTATATATCATGCTAACAGATGTCCAACAGAGGCAATGGGAGGGTAGTGAGTGAACAGAAGGGAGGCAGAGGAGCCGCAAGGCAAGGTTCCCAAGGACAAAATTGGCACTTATTGATCGCAGCAGCAGACTGGTGAAAAGATGCACAGCTGCTGTAGCAGGGTTGTCATTGTCAGAATGAATGTGTTCTTAAATAAGGCTGAGGGTGCAAAATAATAGCAACTGGACCCAATGAGAAACAGATACAGGTTACCACAAAGCGAAGGACGGAGAGATAGGAGAAAGATGGAGAGACAAGAATAGATAAATGCAGGATAGAGAGAGAGAGTCCAGAAAGAAAGAGACAGAGATGGGACAGGAAAGAGATTGAGAGTCAGAAAAATGAGGGGTGGAGACCATTGAGAGGCAAGATTGAAAGAGAGGGAGGTAGACAAATGACGAATTAGGCAACAGAGCAGGATAGAGACTGAGCAGGATAGAGAAAGAGCAGTGAGGACACAGAGTTCAACCTTGTGGAGGTGTGGTGTCCTTCCTTTGTCTTCACAATGACTTTGCATGCTCGGGGCTGGGCTCTCCTTTGGGACAATCGTGGGGATTGGATTGTGAGGCGAGCTGGATGATCTCTCTCTCTCTCGACCTGCAGTCCTACTCAATGACAAAGCTGACTGGTTGGTTACTGTTCATCTGTTGTATCTTTGCAGCATATTTAATGCACAACTGTAACATTAATAGGTACACTCTTTCAGCATTGGGCCCCAATTATACAATAATAAATTATTTCCCCTTTACAATATTAACAGAACATTATACTGAACAGAACTGTATACTGCACAGTTCTGGGCTGAGGACTGAGGACTGAGGAAGGATGGAGTCCTTTCCTCTACCAGATGCAGTCCTTTCCTCTACCAGAAGAGAGTGCTGTGGCTATGCACTTCTCATATCCACTGAAGAGCTATTACCTATTCCTCATATTCACTGGTGTTTGGTCACAAGTGCTACACATAGGGCCCATGGTAATTATTGTAGCAAGCGCTCTGTGTGAATCAGTTGCTGAGTATGTTTTTTCCTTTGAACCATAATTACCTTCTTTAAATAATGTTATAGTGAACCTGTATGAAGCATGATGCATGAAAAGGACATTCCCATACCCCACACATATCTATAGTCTGACATCCTATCCGTTGCAATTACAGCTTCAATATAAAACCCAAACTTTACACATTTGAGCTTGTATTTCCTCAACAACCTCTGAACTTAAACCTTAACTCATACCTCTCAAAATCACTACATCTTGGAGCAGCGTTATAGGGGGGAAGTATCTCATAACCACTACACCTCAGTGCAGCAGTATAGGGGGGAAGTGTCAATTCAGTTTAATTCAAAGAGCTTTATCGGCATGGGAAACATTACACTCACAAAAGTTATCAAAGAAGTTATCCAGTATCTCACAAAGACTATACCTCAGATCAGCAGTATAGAGGGGAGGGCTCTAACACAAGTGTTGTTTATTGAACCCTTGCATCCCAACATAATGAGGCAGGATTAGCAGAGAGTCAGCCCTGTCTCATTATCCTTTTAGAGCGTCTCAGGCTCATCCAGGTTTTAATTACGCTCGACCATCAGGGCCCCACTGCTTCCCCCCAAGCTTTTGATCTTCAAAGGGCCCCCACGGTGTCAGAGAGCACAAAGGGGCCCCGCGCCATCCGCCCTCACCTCCCTGCTTCATGGGTGCTTCCGCTGCCGGGGGTAGGCCTGGATCTGGAGACTCATGGAGGGAGCTGTGTGTGTTTGTGTGTGTTCATCTGGAGGGTATGTAAACAGCAACACTGATCGGGGTGTATACATACTGTACACAACAGTAATAGCAGTGTGTGTAATGTCACTAGGAGAGGGTAGAGATCTCATTCCGTACACAGTAGACAGTAATGATAAGGTACAATCATTCACAGATCAAAGAAAACCACACTATAGGCTCACTCAGAATGTGCTGTATTTTAAGGACAGGTGTGGTTTCGTGTCAATGTGTTGTGTCCGTGATAGTAACAGCCTCTATGTAGGGTGTGTAGGTTTTACCTGGTGTGAAACCACACTAGTTTATCTGCAATTGATTGAATTGGGGCCTGTACACTAATAATATAATAATAATATGCCATTTAATACACTTTTATCCAAAGCGACTTACAGTCATGTGCGCATACATTTTTACGTATGGGTGGTCCCAGGGATCGAACCCACTACCCTGGCGTTACAAGCGCCATGCTCTACCAATTGAGCTACAGAGGACCACCACAGTAAACTGTAAACACCAGACACCACATGATGTAAGTGTATAATGTATAATGACAGGAGACACAGAAATGGGAGACAGTCAATGTTTCTGTCTCTTGGTGGGATTGTGGTGGCTATTGATTGTGGTCAAGAGAGGTGATTGATTTTCCCATCTTCCCTACCTCTTGACTCCTCCAGACCTCCTCTCCCTTTACTTCTGCCTCTTTCTATCTCCATCCCTCTCTCTAGCCCCTCTCTCTCCTCCCCTATCTATCTCACCCTCTCTCTCTCTACCCTCTGTTTCACCCTTCTCTACCACAGTAGAAATCCCCTAGAAGACACTTATCTGTTGATTCCAGTTGGAAGCAGTTGGTCAGATGCCAGGCAGTAGAAGGTGTGAATGGAGATATTCCATAACTTATCATACGTATCCCGCCACTCTCTGGGAATAAACCATGTGAACGGAGCCAGGGTGCATCTGAGGGTCTCACAAGTATTTATTCAGTCTGCCTCATCAATCAAATTTCGCTTTGGAACCATATTTTCCTTTTCCCAGAAAATAATAATAAGAAATGCATAAGTGCATTGTACATACTGTATATTAAGACACACCCCAGCTAGAGCGTAACGTTCTGAGAACCATTATGTTTCTTAGAGCTTGGTGAGAGCGCGGTTGTCCTATGGTTATTTTGCATACCACCTTCCCACAACTTTCTGGGAATGGTGCAGGATAGTTTATTGGCTTTGGAACATTCTCAGCACATTTAAAAGGAAATATATAAAAAGAAATCTACTTCATATTCATCATCTCCAGCATCAAAATACATCAACATACTGTATGTGAAAATGGCACGTTTCTATGTTTTGTGGAAAAAAAGATAGAGGAGGATAAGTGTTTCCAATGGCGCCGGTGTGCGTCATGTGATTTTAACCAATTATGAGTAGGCATTGCCTACTAATTGTCTACTAATCTTCCTCTAGCTTTTTACTACGTAGAACAATTTTGAAATTTCCCTTTAAGGAACTTAACAAAAAAATATTATTTTTATTGAGGTCAATGTCAAAGGTGTTCGTTCCACAGACTCGTGTGACGTATTGCTATGCTAACGTTATTTTCTGCATTGAGGCAAAAAACAATCTGCGAGTTTTTACGACCATGTTGATCATGTCTTTTGTGTACAACATATAAATAGCTGCATGTAGCATAACTCCCCTCCTGAAAAAAGAACATGAAATCACGCTTATACTTAATAGCGTACTGAGGCATGGAATGCAATAGTTAGAACATGTCGACCATGTCATTTGTGTACAACATGAAGTTTGTAGGCTACACCAGAAAAAGGCGTTCATCGCTGATCAAGGAGGAGGAGTAGGCAGCGGAGTGGCCAGCAACTACCCAAAATCTCAGTATCTTTAGCCAAATCAGGTTTCCAGAAAATCCGGAACCAGAGCCACTCCCTAAATTTCTAATTGAAAAATCGGAGTATCAGCATCATTCTGTTATCGTGGAATTGCCCTCCAACAAAGCAGAAGAGAGGTTCATTTTCTCTTACTACCAAATATGAATCAGCAGGCCGCTGACCCTACAGTCTGACTGAAATATTGCTTTTCTTATCCAGTTGTATCTAATTAAAAAAGAAAGTACCTCGCTTAAGACCGACGCTATTGAAAAACAACTCTAGCAAAGTTGGTCGCTCCAAGCCACAATAATGGATCACCAAATGTTTGTAAACCAATACTCCCGTTAATTCTCCCAGCTACATTAACATCTCCCTTGCTGACTACGGCAGAAACACAGCTCTTCTCGACACGATGAATCCTCAGTGACTTTGTGTATCTTTCCCCCCACATTCACTGTGATCTGATCTGTGTGCATTTACGCAGTAAGCGTCTGTGATTATGTGAGTAATGCGAACCACGGCAGTCTGAAGCCCTGGGGATACCCCCTGACAGAGAAAGGGGATGAGGAGAGGATAGCCAGAGGCAGGATGGGGGCACAATTTACCATCAGTGTAACGACACTACTTCAGTGCTGGCTCAGGGAGGAGGAGGAGGAGGAGGAGAATGGAGAGGAGGAGGGGGTAATCGTGGAGGAGGTATTACGGGAACACGACAGAGCACAGCCCCAAAGTACCGGTCGGATTAGATAAGAGTGGCGTCCCACTTGACTGGCACATTCAATTAGCTCAGCCCATATTGCAGACGTGGCATGTCTTAGGAACAAGAGTGTGTGTGTGTGTGTCTGTGTGTGTGTGTGTGTGTGGGGGGGGGGGGGGGGGTCTAATTGTGCCGTAAAAACATGATACAATATCTCTCTGCGCCAAGGCCACACGTCTCCCTCCAAGGCAGGTGACACAACAGACGAGCAGAAAGACCTTTAGGTAGGACATTATGCAATAAAACATGTTAAGACACATATCAACTTCAAAAGCCCTTTCTAAAGGACGCAGATAAACACACTTGCTGGTTGTAGACTTTGAATCCTTTGATAGGCACTATACTAAGCACCGGTTCAGCCGGTTCTTATCCACTTTTGACTTCCAGCTCATGAGAAGTTTGTGTTAAAACCAAGACAAGGAGAACTAAATTACTGAAGCATCCACACATTTCTCAGGACAGTACCATAGTGCTCCTGCTGTATTTGCCACCCCAATGAGATGAGCTTGAACAGCTGCCGTGTGCAAACATACAGTAGCATGTTTCTGCATATCCGCTTCCAAAGCGGATGGAGTGGCAATCAAATTATTGTCCAAATGCCCTGCTCCCCCTGGGAGTAATCAAGAGGAGAGTGGAGGGAGTCTTCACAGGAAGGCTCATGAAGAGGGGCACAGCAGTCTGTCCTCCAATCTGCTCCTTGATCAATGCCTTATTGTCAATAGAGGGGACGCTGGGATACAGGAGAAAGAAGTGGTTGTTTCGTTGATGCTATTGGAAAGTTAGGATAATAATGAAGTCAATATCAGGCAATATGTATTTGTATATGTTACCTATGCTTATCATCCATTACCCTAATTTCAAACTGTAGGTGTGACATTTAGAAATTACATGTTTACAGGCATTTCCTTGTTGTTGCAAGTAACTGAAGTGCGAAGCAAGTTGACATGGATGTGTGGGGTTGACGTTCTGTGCTGTGAAGCATCTACGCTTTATCTACAGGTATGTATTCTAAATATATAGTTTTGGTCTTGAATGTCATCATCAAAGCGTAAACAACTCTATAAACGGATGCAACCCCTTTTTTCCTTAAGGCATATCCTCAGGTGGTGTCCAACTATTTAAAGAGCCACTGAACACATTGATTGGCACGTGTTTTCCTGTTGCTCATTAGAAAAACGAGATTTCAGTCTTAGAGGTGTGTTTCCTGACCAATTCTGCGTATGGTTAATGATGTTTGTCCCCCATGAGACACTGAAGCCTACTTCACTTCCTCAGAATCTCCAGAATGAATCTAAGATAACTCAAGAAATCTGTAATTCATTTTGACATTTTAGCCGAGGATATTTTAGTTGCACAATGTTACGTCTAACTAAGGTGTTTGGTGCTGTATTTCTCAAGTAAAAAAATGTGTGATGTGTTGTCTTATGTAAACAGTCAGAGCTGCTGGGCAGGTCTGCCTCACAGTCTATGCTATTGGAAAGAGAGCAATCACTGCAGCTGTTCACCCCATGTTAGTGGGCAAATGGACATAATCAAATCAAAACCCAAACTTAATTTACCCGGTGTGATGCACAGATGTTCCAAACTCTGTTTTAGACTAAACTGACTTTATGACCAAAATGATCCAATTACACTTTGTGGACAATTTTGACACTAGAATAACAGTTTCTGACTCATATCTATGCCATCGTTTTCAAAGGGATTTGTTGCTTTTTAAAGGCAGTCGCTCTTTAAAGGGAGTGCTGGTTGCCAAAGAAATAGATAGATAAGAGGTGAAAAGTTCTAGGGGAGCTGAAGGCATACCCTGTGGCCAAGACTGGGACATAATCAAGCCGTGAATGAAATGTCGAAACTCTGACTGACAGACGGTCGAATGGGGGATGAAGGCTCTCGCTCAGAGATCCAGAAACTGAAGGGAGCAGAGAGAGAGAATATATAAATCAAAGTCAAGCTGGGTCTATGTGTATGTCATCACTAAAATGAAATATTTAGGAGCCACCAGCCACCACGGATGTGGAATAGTCGTATAGGGACAAATAATTTAATTGAAAACTATGATTATTTGTCAGTGACATTTTATCTACTGTACGTTTGTGGAGTTAAAGTTTTAATACCACAAAATAAATTGGCAACACTTTGCAAAGACACTCTACAACGTGTTTATACCTTGCTAGAGGCCATAACACCAATGTCATATATTCATCTAGCACAATAAAGGAACATGAAAAAAGCAGCACCCAGTATGAAATCAGGGTGGTTATGGTAGGTTTAACTTTCATCTGCCAACAATGCAAAATGTCACAAGTTCTAAACCAAAGGCTTATGCGGTAGTTGCTAAAGAATGGATGCTACTGAAGGAAATGGGGGACTGAAAGGAGCTTGTCATAAGCCTTCCTGTGTCATACCCCATTCAGAGGAAGGCTGTATGAATGGTATGAGTCCGGGTCCCACTTTAAATGACGTTCAACTTATAAAGGCTTCATAAAGCCTTCATAGTGTCTTCATAAGCATACATAAATGTGTTACAAAGCATCTATAACCGTATGTCATGCTTTATAAAGGGTTCATAAATGTGCCCTAACTGTGTGACATAATCACCAATGTCAAATGTGACATATCCCACTATGTCGAATATGACATAAACATGTGCTTTATAAAGGGTGACGTGCTGAAGGATGGCATACTCTCTAAAGTGATGTCATGTTAGTCACATTACACAAATGCACGGAAGGTCTGGTGGACCAACGCATCAAACTTGGCCTTCATTCGTTAGGGTTAGGTTTAAAATCACATTTTAAGAAGATACATTGTGGAAATGGGCAGGGTTTGTTAAGTAGTGACGATGACAAATACTTTACTCGGTAAGGTCACTCCTATAGAATTCTATGGTCACTACCACTAAGGCCAATTTTTAATGGTTGATATCCCAGGCTTATATGTGCTATGTGTGCAATAGCCTGGGGACAACGTTACACCAATAAACACTTATCTTGATGAAAGCCCCCAAATGAAAGAAATTGAAAGTGTCTTTCTTCTGGAACCAAGTTACATGTTGCTCAGTACACAAACACGTACACAACAAAAACCTAGCCATACCACGCGGTGCTGGGCCCAGTCAGGTCTTTGACACATTCATCCACTCCCCAGCTGAAAGATAAGCCACAAAATGTTGGCACCCTTGTAACAGGTTGTAATCAAGCCCTGGTCTCCAGCATGGGAACAGAAGAGGAATTCCTGGTGAGGTAAACTCAGGTTGGACTACTCCAAATCAGCTTGGTTCACAAACACACACACAGACACACACACACACACACACAAACTTTGCAGATCCATCAACCCATTCAAATACCTCTCACACCCTACAGTAACCTGTGGATCATGAGAGAACCTTCATGAATCAGCAGAATGTTAATAACCTATGTATTGACACTTTATGTAGTGTCCTGTAATACTTAGTTTAAAGTGAGACACCTTCAGTCATTCATAACACCTCCATAAAGACTCTATATTGCATGACGCTGTACTTCATTTAAAATCAGACACCTTTGGTCATTCATAACACATACATAAATGTCTTATATCATATGATGCTGTATTTACAATAAAGTCAGACCCATTTAGTCATTTATAACGCATACATAAATGCCTTGTATCATATGACACTGTACTTATTATAAAGTCAGACCCACCTTTGGTCATTCATAACACATATATAAAGGCTTAATAACACAAATGTATTAACACTTAGGGAATTATCACTAACAGCTAAAAAAAACATACATTAAAGACATGTTTAAACTATACATTTCCTTTCATTTGTACATTTTTAAAATAATACAAATACATGAAGTTTAAAAAAGTTCAGCAATGCAATTACATTGAACATTACACAGGGCTGTCAACAGTGTAGCTTCTCCCTGAGCTGACAGATGAATGGTTCTTGCCTCTCTTCCTGATGTAGGTACTGCAGGTTTGTTCCAACCTTAAAGTAACAAAAAAGAAAGTTAGCAGGTCTGTTAGGAAATGCCTTTGTCACACCATTTGGATAATGGCATTTCTGTGCTGCGCCACAAATACTAAATAGGAAGATGAGAAACTCCATTCAATTTGTATTATTATATTCCTCTTTCATTTACAAATCTCATGACGTGATATGAGACGTGGCTATATCTAGGGGGATGTGTATTTAGCTGAGCCTGCTAGCCACAAGTGGACAGTTGATTTGCAAACTCATCAACACTAAAAAAGTACTTCCATTGTCACAACATTTCTGAAATTTTGAAAATAAAAGTGCCCCACAAAATACAGTGCCTTGCAAAATTATTCATCCCCCTTGGCGTTGTTCCTATTTTGTTGTATTACAACCTGTAATTTAAATTGATTTTTATTTGGATTTCATGTAATGGACATACACAAAATAGTCCAAATTGGTGAAGTGAAATGAAAAAAAATTACTTGTTTCAAAAAATTCTTTAAAAAATAACGGAAAAATGGTGCGTGCATATGTATTCACCCCCTTTGCTATGAAGCCCCTAAATAAGATCTGGTGCAACCAATTACCTTCAGAAGTCACATAAAATATATGTGAGTCCACCTGTGTGCAATCTAAGTGTCACATGATCTCAGGATATATACATCTGTTCTGAAAGGCCCCAGAGTCTGCAACACCATCAAGCAAGCGGACCTCTCCAAACAGGTCAGGGACAAAGTTGTGGAGAAGTAAAGATCAGGGTTGGGTTATAAAAAAATATCAGAAACTTTGAACATCCTACGGAGCACCATTAAATCCATTATTAAAAATTGAAAGAATATGGCACCACAACAAGAGAGGGCAGCCCACCAAAACTCCAAGAGAGGGCAGCCCACCAAAACTCACGGACCAGGCAAGGAGGGCATTAATCCGAGAGGCAACAAAGAGACCAAAGATAACCCTGAAGGAGCTGCAAAGCTCCACAGCGGAGATTGGAGTATCTGTCCATAGGACCACTTTAAGCCGTATACTCCACAGAGCTGGGCTTTACGGAAGAGTGGCCAGAAAAAATACATTGCTTAAAGAAAGAAATAAGCAAACACGTTTAGTGTTCGCCAAAAGGCATGTGGGAGACTCCCCAAACATATGGAAGAAGGTACTCTGGTCAGATGAGACTCAAATTGAGCTTTTTGGCCATCAAGGAAAACACTATGTCTGGCGCAAACCAAACACCTCACATCACCCCGAGAACACCATCCCCACAGTGAAGCATGGTGGTGGCAGCATCATGCTGAGGGGATGTTTTTAATTGGCAGGGACTGGGAAACTGGTCAGATTTGAAGGAATGATGGATGGCGCTAAATACAGGGAAATTCTTGAGGGAAACCTGTTTCAGTCTTCCAGAGATTTGAGACTGGGACGGAAGTTCACATTCCAGCAGGACAATGACCCTAAGCGTACTGCTAAAGCAACACTATCTAGATCCCAGTATCTAGATGTGCCAAGCTTATAGAGACATACCCCAAGAGACTTGCAGCTGTAATTGCTGCAAAAGTTGGCTCTACAAAGTATTGACTTTGGGGGGGTGAATAGTTATGCACGCTCAAGTTTTCAGTTTTTTTGACTTATTTCTTGTTTTTTTCACAATAAAACATATTTTGCATCTTCAAAGTGGTAGGCATGTTGTGTAAATCAAATGATACAAACCCCCCAAAAACCCATTTTAATTCCAGGTTGTAAGGCAACAAAATAGGAAAAATGCCAAGGGTGGGTGAATACTTTTGCAAGCCACTGTAGTAGAAAGTGTCAATAACCATTCATTACATTTGAAACATAATTGTCTAAACACTAACAATGATTCAAATTTGTTCATATTTAAGTGACATTTGTATTACATTTGGGTTTAAAAATATGTTCGAAGGTCAAATAAATGCCCCCAATGCAAATCACTGTATGGAATATATATTGACTTAGAGCAAGAACTATTGTGGGTTCCACAGTAAAAGTATTGTAGGGTCTGTATAATTTATACGGTGTCATTTCATAGGGCTCTGAATAATACGGAGTGTTGCTGGCCTTTTAGTCCACCCATTCCATTGGCGGTCGAATCACATCACATGTGCGCTTACTGCACTACAGAAAACCAGCTAACCAAATAACAGTGCAGGGCATGCTCACTGAATTAAAGGGCAACTACACTCAAAAATCTAAGTTTTTTAGATTTTTCCCAGACCTCAAAAGTCATCCCCTGATGTGCATTGTTGTGAACACAGAAAATCAAATGTAGTTGTTTTTCTATTAAAAAAGTGTGAAAAAAATGGGGTAAACCAGAAAAAATGGGGGGCTGTGACGGAGAAGTCAGTCACTGGCCACGGGCAGCATTTGGTCAACTAACACACACACTCATCTCCCCCTCCCTGCTACGTTTTAAGCTACGTTTGCAATGTGGGTCGACACACAAGTTAACTTAGCGATCTCAGTGCAGACATACATTATTCTTACCTCCCGTCAGTAACAGTTTGGTCTGGTATAAGGAATATACATGTTTAATTTAAGTGACGTTTATTGTAGTTATCAATGTATGGATGAGTGCGCTGTTTGTTTGTTTCTGTTCCTCTCTCTCCATCTCTGTAGCTTCCGGGTATGGTGGAATAAGGATCCGAGCTACGGCAATCGGGCTGGCTTTGTAGTGTCTGTCCCGAATGGCGCATTCATATGAATGGGAGTATTGGAAGACACCATGTCAGTAGTGATGGGATTCTGTAAATGTGTTATATTGTGTTAGATTGTATTATGATAAACCGATTGCAAAGGTTCAATTAATATAATTCATGATATGTTTAGCTGTGTGAAAAATGTAGGCTTTGATGTTGGTAATTGCTTAATTAATTAAAGAGTTTGGTATGTTTTGATGGGATGGGCTTCCCCTACAAAAGGAGCCTCTCTTTCTGTTCAAGAGGGGGACCGTTTTGATTGAGCTGTTGATGGGGCAGCACTGTTTTAGTGTCCCATAATGTATACTTTTGGTGGCAGTACTGTTTTTCTTCCTGAATTACGATGTAAATAAACACCCTTGCACAGAAGCACTTTTGCGGCTCCGCTATCGTTTTATTTGATAGAGGTTAGGTTTTTCAGTGTATGCTTCTGGCCTACTCTCATAGGTAAAAAATAAAAAATGATTTTAAAAGGCCCTACCAACATTTCTTTGCTGTGCATGACTGCACTTTAGAGTGTGTGTCATCGTGCAGCACAGCATTTTGGGGGAAGTTGAGGTCAGATCCAATATTGACTATGCACCCAAGAAGGTTAGGCCATCCTATAAATGTTTTAGTGAAATATATACAATTTAGCAGGCGCTTTTGTCCAAAGCTTTTGTCCATGCGTGAATACATTTTTACGTATGGGTGGTACCGGGAATCGAACCCAATATCCTGGCGTTGCAATGCTCTACCAAGATGCATGACAGGGTTATAAATGCTTTGTGAAGCCTCAGTTTAATAGGATTTGTAAGGCCTTTATTAAGCGGTGCTTATGCCACCCTTTATAAAGTACAGGTTTATGTCATATTTTACATAGTGGGTTATGTCACATTTGACATTGGTGGTTATGTCACACAGTTATGCCACATTCATTAACCCTTTATAAAACATGACATGTGGTTATAGATTGTTTGTACACATTTATGTAGTGTTTATGACGGCTTCATGAAGCCTTTATAAGCTGCACGTCATTTAAAGCGGGACCGAGTCCAGCAGCAGTGTGTCTCTCTCTTTCTGGTGGGACATCTCATCACATCTTTAGTTGCCACTTTGACCACATTTCCCATGGGTCTTAGCGAGGAGACGGTTTCTTGTTCTCATAACTCCACTATATTAGGGAACTTATTCTATCACCTGGTGTGTGTGTGTGTGTGTGGGTGAGAGAGAGAGAGAGAGAGAGAGAGAGAGAGAGAGAGAGAGAGAGAGAGAGAGAGAGAGAGAGAGAGAGAGAGAGAGAGAGAGAGAGAGAGAGACAGAAAATATTAGGATATGTATATATAGGGGGTTATTAAGCAGCTTAGATTTGGGCAGATGTTATCAACAGATCGAAGCTTCGAAGCTGCTTCTCTCTGCTAATCATTGCCTGCTGATTTATGCTAAGGGCACCTACTTTCAATGGAAGACTGTACAGAATGCTAGAAATACATGACATTTAATACATATGATTACTTTGGGGATTTGGAATAAAGCGTGTTGAGCAAATTGTTTGGCTTCATAATGCAAAAGTGGCACAGAGTATACCACAGCCAAAGCATACGGCTATATAACACATATAGGCGTGCACAAAATATAGCCATCTATATCTGTACATCAATCTAATGGGAATTACATCCAGGACTTCTGCGAAGGAGACATTTAATGCCTTGTGAAAACATTACCCCTGCGACTGTTCTCAATAACATTGACAGACTACCTTTTCAAGGCATGGAGCATTTTTTCGTCTCCCATCTGCCTCGTCCGTCCTGATTGGCGCTTGAGTCAGACCAGAGAATGGATGCATGGCTCGGTACTTCACTCCCTCACTGACCCATTTACTGCTCATTTGTCCACTCTAATCTACACTTTATGCTTCATCAACACTCATCTTTACACACCATCAGTCATAGCCTTGGGCACTCTTAAAAAAACAAACAAGGGTTGTTAACGTTTTCTCCAAAAGACAAGCAGTTTAGGACCTAGGTAGCCAAAACATTGCACCAACATTGCATGTGAATGTTCTATTAATTTATCTAAACTTGAAGCGTTGCAAATATACCCTAAGAACACTTCACCAGAACATTGCAGAAACCATCATTACAGTACAAGACCACTAGACTAGACTATGCAATAACATCTCTACCTGTTCATCTGTGTCTGTTATTGGGGATGCTGCCCTCCTACATGTATTACCGCTTCCTGTACACCTGTGTCACGTCCAGTGTCTCTCTAGTGGAGCTGGAGCCAGGGGCGGAGCTTTAACTTCCATCGGTATGAGGCATAGCCAGGGGCCCCCTCCTGTGCATAAAATCATACTCAGTATGGGCAATCTCTACCTGATTTCCCAAGTCAAATAGGTACAGAGAATATTCGCAGCTGGCACTTTTGATTCCTTGGAAGTTGTAGGAACTTTGTTTTTCACATTGGTAGTGGGAACAAATCCATACATTTCCTGAATGGTAAAACTGAACTTTTTTTAAACTTTCTGAGAACAGAAGTGAACATTTTATCTGTTCTGGGAACTTTTATTTTTAGGTTGCAGGGAGGTTCTGAGAACATTTTAGGGTAAATCCATATGAATTCAGTCACTTTTTGACAGCATCCCTTTTAGCAACATTTAAACATTTAAGTCCCCTGTAGCTCAGTTGGTAGAGCATGGCGCTTGCAACGCCAGGGTTGTGGGTTTGTTTCCCACGGAGGGCCAGTATGAAAATGTATGCACTCACTAACTGTAAGTCGCTCTGGATAAGAGCGTCTACTAAAAAAAATGTAAATAAAATAAATAAATAAATAAATACATGTAAACATTCCATACATGTTTGCCCATGGAGGAAGTAGTCAGAAGTTACTTTTTGGACCTGAATTCCAAAACAGTCAGGAGATTGAAGTGCTCAAAGTTGACCCATTTTGCATACCCCACCATACCATGACACATCCATCTCTTCATCACTGGAAAACATAAACGGTTTGAGTTTGACATCATTGAAAAGCTTACAAACTAATTATTTGATAATTTCTTACAAAAATGTTTTTTTGAATACAATTTTATTTTATTTTTTACCTTTAACGTTAATGATCTAAAAACAAGTAAACTAAAAAACTAAAACATATTTGCATATGCTGTAGCTTAAACCCTACTTTACATAATCTGAGGTTTTTGTGTTGTGCCTGTCATCGGTTGAGACACAACATGCTTTTTAATGCATGCCATGTTTTTTGGTGTGTGTTTTTTTTGTCTATTCAAACAGACCCCATTTCAAAGGAAACAAGCACTCATTAAGATCAGGTGTGGCCAATTATTGGGCATGGCCAACACACCGGAACACACTTAACAAGATAGAGGATAGAGAGAGTTTTGTTGATGCTGAGAACGGAATGTTTATGCTTTTAAATAACATTCTTATAATGTTCTGTGAACGTTTCTTGTGGTTTTATGGAAAGTTTTATTCACCTTCTGATAACGGAATGTGTGTTTTTAAATAACATTCTTAGAATGTTCCATGAACGTTACTAAAGTTTTCTCTTTGGTTTTTATGGAAAGTTTTCTTAACATTCTCAGTACAATTTAAGAACATGACTTTAAATAGAACCATGAGGAAACCCGTAGGAAGCGTTATGCTGAAGTATTGAACTTCTCACAGAAGAACATTATTTCTTAACGTTCTCTGAACTATTTGAGAACATTCCCAATGTCAAACCAGTTGGAGAACGTTCCTGTAACATTACCAAAAATGAAATGAAATGTAATTATGTTTGAACTTTTAGGAAATGTTCTGGTAGCCCTTTCCTGCAGTCAAATGATCTAGTGGCCTTATGGGTGGAATGTTATTAATATTTTTCATAATCATTATTTCAGAAACCTGCCGAAAATCCGGTGTTTCTATGTCAAACAGTTTTGTTATATTTTTGTCTTCTGTTATGTATAGAAATTGTAATAATGGGATGCAAACTCAAAATTGAATACGTTTTAACTCTATATCTGAAATGGTAAAGGTGTCTTCTTTTTTTAAGCCCATAACCATCTGTGTGAGTTGTATGCTTTTGTTTCAATGTAGATTTGTTTAAGACTACCAAGAAACACTCTGAGTGACCTTGATATAGCCCACTGCAGTAAAAGGTTAAAGGAGTGTTTCCCAAACTCGGTCCTCGGGAACCCAAAGGGTGCACGTTTTGGTTTTTGTCCTAACACTACACAACTGATTCAAATGATCAAAGCTTGATAATTAGTTGATTATTTTAAACAGCTGTGTAGTGCTAGGCCAAAACATGCACCGCTTTGGGTCCCGAGGACCAAGTTTGGGAAACCCTGTGTTAAAGTAATGAATTACGAAGAAAACGTTTTTTTTTGTCAAGTTCCTTAATTAAATGTGCTGAGAATGTTCCAAAGCCAAGCAACTATCCTGCACCATTCCCAGAAAGTTGTTGGAAGGTTGTATGCAATATAAGAAACATATGGTTCTCAGAACATAATGTGCTATCAGGGTTGCTTTTTAATATCATTTACCAATGATTTAAGCAAGTTGTATCTACCATGATGAACACAAGCTTGTTTTAGGCTACAGAAACTCGTACCTGCAGTTACAAGGCCTAAACTATATAGCTACATATAGCATAACCGTGCTCCCGAGTGGCGCAGCGGTCTAAGGCACTGCATTTCAGTGCTTGAAGCGTCACTACAGGCCCCCTGGTTCGATTCCAGGCTTTATCACAACTGTCCGTTATTGGGAGTCCCATAGGGCGGCGCACAATTGGCCCAGAGTCGTCCTGGTTTGGCCGGTGTAGGCCGTCATTGTAAATAAGAATTTGTTCTTAACTGACTTGCCTAGTTAAATAAAGGTAAAAAAATAATATGCACAGACAAATGACTTGGTGTAGCCTATAAATGGCAAAATTATATCACAAATAGCGTTGAAAATGTGCTTAAACTATGACGCATTGTAATGAATAACTGTTTCAACTGTTAATTTGTATCTTCCTTAATTTATTCTAATAAATCCATTTGAAGTGATCCATATTGATCCATAATCAAGTACTTTTTTGAAAGTTGAAGCTGATTTACTGCATTTCTACACAATTTAAAAGCTCTAAAATGCTGCTTGGAGAACAGCAAAAGCAAGCAAAAATGAACCCCTAATGAGTCCAGCCATTATCACCTTGGCTGCTGTAGCTTCATTCACCTTAGCTACAGATTGTACACCAGCTAATGGGATATAACCAAAGGTTTTTGGAATCCATTACAGGGCATTAGAGGTTTGCCTATACAAAAGGTCACAATAGATTTGTCCACTAACCTGGTATTGCCAATACTATCTTCATTCTCAATTTGGCCTAACATGTACTGTACTAAATCTTCTAAAATGTCTGTGTCCAGTTGCAGGTGGTTCGTCTGAATTTAGAAAATGCTCCATTATTAAAATAAATAAATGTTTTGCTCCTTGAAGTAATCCAACAATGTGTACGCCGCCATCTTGTCTATTTCAAATATTCTCTCATTGATCAAGACAGGTGAGTGTCATCATGACATGCATCACTTTGGGGTGGACTCACTTGTCTCAATCAATGAGAGAAGATTTGAAATAGACAAGATGACGGCACACACACACACACACACACACACACACACACACACACACACACACACACACACACACACACAGTCTTGTATAACTAACCTTCAGTCCCATTCAAAATCTTATTTTCCCTAACCCCTAACCCTCATTTAAAAAAAAATGATATTTCGACCTTACAGTGTGGAAATATAAAAAATAAATAATAATACATGGAAATCATGTTTTCAACTGCCCATTTTTGTGTGAAAATTATGATAATGCCCTTTTTGTGTAAGAGTTGTTTGAAAACAATGCCTGGTATTTAAGCCTGTATAGGTGGGATGGAGTTTTTGCCCAGATCATGACTTCACAATCTGATCTGATTATATAAACTCTCATTTGGGTAAGGGGGTAGGCTCTAGACCATGCTATCAGCTAATCAGGTCTGTGTATGTAAATATCTTCAAATGTGTTTCCTAACGCCCACACGTTATTTTTTATAATAAAACATACACAGTGATTTATTAGACATACAGTGATGATTTAAAAATACATTTAAAAAGACTGCATGGAGCTTTAAGGCTTGTTGTATTATATTAGAAAGTTGTTGTATTATATTATAAATTAATTCAAAACATGAAGAGAGCTGGTCAGTTTATATATAATCTTAGACGATGCATTGACTGTCAACATTAACCAAACCACTCTGTGTCTACCTAACAAAGGGTTAAAATATTTATAGCCCTCCTGTTAATGGGTTTAAGTCATTTTCCTCATGTAAACAACCAGGAAATTATCTGCAAACACTGGAGTGGACAGAAATTAGCAATTAGGACTGTCCTAATAAATCTGAATTTTTTCTCTCTGTGCTTCCCGCTAATTTGAAGTTTTATAAATGCTTTTCAGCTTGCCATCTTTCATGCCTCTGCGCGAGGGAAAACAATTAGTTGGGTCTCTTAATGAATCAGGACTGCCGTTACTTCGTTTTCATAAAGAGCAAATATGCTGAGGCTGCAGGGGTGGGGGTCACAACCAATGTTCCCTCTAATTTCTTTCAGTACTGAGCACATTTCAGGAATGCAGAGCGCAAACTTGAACATTGTGAAAATTCGGTGCAACTTCCAGCGCGTGTTTACTGTGAACACTGAGGCTGTACCCGCTTTAAGTTTTAACAGTGGCCATGTAGGCTACTGTGGCTATTTAATCATAACAAGGAGCTGACTGAAAATTTGGTTGTGTTGTTTGATGCAAGAAACCACTTTACAAAATAAATGCATTATTATTCCCATACCGTTATTACAGAGAATCAGACACATTTTGCTACCCTCTGCCTATTCAAGCCTGTCTCAAAATAAAACACTGCCTCTTTAAGACAATAAAAAAGCTATTTCCCTGACTCGCTTTTCAAAGATGTCTAGAAAAGTACATGTTTTGTGCTCTTGAGGAAGCTGTCACTCCCCTATTGCTGACTACAAATGATCTATAACTGGGCTAATAACTCACTAACTAGCAAAGGATTTTAACAAAATGTGCACACGTGGCTACAGCTCTCGCTTTGATCTCAAAACAAGCGCATCTACTCATGACTGCTCATGCTGTAAACAGAGTCCAGTTCAAAGTAAATGGCACAGATCAATACATGGCAATGGTCTATTTGCATATACAGTAGGCCTACTGCATCTCTGATTGTTTATAACACACCGGTCTATGTAAAGTATGGGCTGAGTAGTGCGTGTCAATGCAATAGAAGCCTACTACAATGCGTTCTGCCTACAACAAAGTATCTTGCATAGTTCGTTTTGTTTCGGTATGTTGTGTTGAAAGTGGCTAATATTGTGTTGATTCGATCACAATTGCCACAGTAAAGGGATACGTTAACAGGGAAAACTCTACAACAGTCGTCACCAAACTTTTCTGAGTCAAGATCACTTTGAGTCAAAATGCAAGCCGAGATCAACTGCTCAGATCTTTTTTTTTAACATGACTTAAAAAACGAAAGCCTATGCAACATTAACCAATTAAAAACATTACTGTAGCAATGAGGTTTGTGCAGTAAGCTATAGGCCCAATATATTATCACCGCATATTGGCTTTACTTGAATTGCCCTGCCAATGAATGCATTGTTGTTCGGGCCATTTAAAAAATACACATATTTCAATATTTGAGGTAGGCTATATGATCACACCGGTAATAGATCCGTTGTATTGCTTGTGAAGCACAGCTGAGTGATCATATATTTAAATAATTAGCTATTTCTTTTTATTTTACTGGGCTTATTTAAATAATTAGCTATTTCTTTTTTATTTTACTGGGCTTATGGTGCCTTCATCTGATGGTCAGTCTCAGCAGAGCGAGAGACCAGCAGACTGAGGGTCCGCCTCTCTACATCACGCCACTCTCCCTTTCCTCCTCTGACTGACCAAAAAGGGACACGGTCTACCACCTGATGGTGAAACTTGAGTCACATCGCATTATTTCTGCCTCATGCACAAATTAATGTTGTTACTCCTATGAACAGAGAAAGTGAAATATTCTTCGATATAAAAAAAAAACTAGCCGCTAATAATAACAACAATGCAAGCCTATCGATACACTTTCCTACTCATTCATTACTGTTGCAGTGCTTGTTGTACCGCTGAGTGGAAATAGGAAGAACGCACATTTTATGGTTTATACAAGTGCTGTGTAAGAACTTAAACATGAACTCACTTTTAAAAACAGCATCTCTTTGCTGTATGTCACGATCATTGAGAGACGGGTCAGACCAAGGTGCAGCGTGGTATGCGAACATGTTTATTTACCTCAAATAAACATACAACAAAACAATAAACCAACTTAACGTGAAGTGGGCCCGATGGGAAGGCAGAGTTTGTATCTTCAGACACATGAAATGGTTCAAAATGGCAAATAGGGCAGCTGAATCAGGTGCACCAACTGCTAACAGCCCGTGGCGAATAAAAACATTTGGAACACAAGGCTTTATCGACCGGTTGGTGACCACTGCTCTAGAAAGTTGAGTGTAGTTCAATCTCGTGCTTCTCTCTGTGGGCTGATATTTCTGCACGGCAGTCCTGGGGAGCTTAGAGGGAACATTGGTCAGTTGCAAAGAAAAAGCCATATCTCAGACTGGCCAATAAAAAGAAAAGATTAAGATGGGCAGTCTGAGATATGGCTTTTTCTTTGCAACTCTGCCTAGAAGGTCAGCATCCCGGTGTCGCCTCTTCACTGTTAATAATAATATAATATGCCATTTAGCAGACGCTTTTATCCAAAGCGACTTACAGTCATGCGTGCATACATTTTTTTTGTGTATGGGTGGTCCCGGGGATCGAACCCACTACCTTGGCGTTACAAGCGCCGTGCTCTACCAGCTGAGCTACAGAGGACCACTGTTGACGTTGAGACTGGTGTTTTGTGGGTACTATTTAATGAAGCTGCCAGTTGAGGACCTGTGAGGTGCCTGTTTCTCAAACTAGACACTCTAATGTATTTGTCCTCTTGCTTATCGGGGCCTCCCACTCCTCTTTCTATTCTGGTTAGAGCCAGTTTGCACTGTTCTGTGAAGGGAGTAGTACACAGCGTTGTACGAGATCTTAAGTTTCTTGGCAATTTCTCGCATGGAATAGCCTTCATTTCTCAGAACAAGAATAGACTGCAGAGTTTCAGAAGACAGTTATTTGTTTCTAGCCATTTTGAGCCTGTAATCGAACCCACAATTGCTGATGCTCCAGATACTCAACTAGTCTCAAGAAGGCCAGTTTTATTGCTTCTTTAATCAGCACAACAGTTTTCAGCTGTGCTAACATAATTGCAAAAGGGTTTTCTAATGATCAATTATTCTTTTAAAATGATAAACTTGGATTAGCAAACACAACTTGCCATTGGTACACAGGATTGATGGTTGCTGATAATTGGCCTCTGTACGCCTATGTACAGTGAGGGAAAAAAGTATTTGATCCCCTGCTGATTTTGTACGTTTGCCCACTGACAAAGACATGATCAGTCTAGAATTTTAATGGTAGGTTTATTTGAACAGTGAGAGACAGAATAACAACAACAAATATCCAGAAAAACGCATGTCAAAAATGTTATAAATTGATTAGCATTTTAATGAGGGAAATAAGTATTTGACCCCTCTGCAAAACATTACTCAGTACTTGGTGGCAAAACCCTTGTTGGCAATCACAGAGGTCAGACGTTTCTTGTAGTTGGCCACCAGGTTTGCACACATCTCAGGAGGGATTTTGTCCCACTCCTCTTTGCAGATCTTCTCCAAGTCATTAAGGTTTCGAGGCTGACGTTTGGTAACTCGAATCTTCAGCTCACTCCACAGATTTTCTATGGGATTAAGGTCTGGAGACTGGCTAGGCCACTCCAGGACCTTAATGTGCCTCTTCTTGAGCCCCTACTTTGTTGCCTTGGCCGTGTGTTTTGGGTCATTGTCATGCTGGAATACCCATTTACGACCAATTTTCAAAGCCCTGGCTGAGGGAAGGAGGTTCTCACCCAAGATTTGACGGTACATGGCCCCGTCCATCGTCCCTTTGATGCGGTGAAGTTGTCCTGTCCCCTTAGCAGAAAAAAACCCCCAAAGCATAATGTTTCCACCTCCATGTTTGACGGTGGGGATGGTGTTCTTGGGGTCATAGGCAGCATTCCTTCTCCTCCAAACACGGCGAGTTGAGTTGATGCCAAAGAGCTCGATTTTGGTCTCATCTGACCACAACACTTTCACCCAGTTCTCATCTGAATCGTTCAGATGTTCATTGGCAAACTTCAGACGGGCCTGTATATGTGCTTTCTTGAGCAGGGGGACTTTGCGGGCGCTGCAGGATTTCAGTCCTTCACGGCGTAGTGTGTTACCAATTGTTTTCTTGGTGACTATGGTCCCAGCTGCCTTGAGATCATTGACAAGATCCTCCCGTGTAGTTCTGGGCTGATTCCTCACCGTTCTCATGATCATTGCAACTCCACGAGGTGAGATCTTGCATGGAGCCCCAGGCCGAGGGAGATTGACAGTTATTTTGTGTTTCTTCCATTTGCGAATAATCGCACCAACTGTTGTCACCTTCTCACCAAGCTGCTTGGCGATGGTCTTGTAGCCCATTTCAATCTTGTCCCTGACATCCTTGGAGAGCTCTTTGGTCTTGGCCATGGTGGAGTGTTTGGAATCTGATTGATTTATTGCTTCTGTGGACAGGTGTCTTTTATACAGGTAACAAGCTGATATTAGGAGTACTCCCTTTAAGAGTGTGCTCCTAATCTCAGCTCGTTACCTTTATAAAAGACACCTGGGAGCCAGAAATCTTTCTGATTGAGAGGGGGTCAAATACTTATTTCCCTCATTAAAATGGAAATCAAATTATAACATTTTTGACATGCGTTTTTCTGGATTTTTTTGTTGTTATTCTGTCTCTCACTGTTCAAATAAACCTACTATTAAAATTATAGACTGATCGTTTCTTTGTCAGTGGGAAAACTTACAAAATCAGCAGGGGATCAAATACTTTTTTCTCTCACTGTAGATATTCCATAAATAAATCAGCCGTTTCCAGCTACAATAGCCATTTACAACATTAACAATGTCTACACTGTATTTCTGATCAATTTGATGTTATTTTAATGGACAAAAAAATTGCATTTTTAATGGACATTTCTAAGTGACCCCAAACTTTTGAACGGTAGTGTACATTTTACACACATGGTACTTTTATACAGTGCATTCAGAAAGTATTCAGACCCTTTCCCTTTTTCCACATTTTGTTACGTTACAGCCTTATTCTAAAATTGATTAAATTACTTATTTTTCTCATCAATCTACACACAGTACCCCATAATGACAAAGCGAAAACAGGTTTTTTATTTTTTTTTGTATTAAAAAAATATATAAAACAGAAATACCTTATTTACATAAGTATTCAGACCCTTTGCTATGAGACGCCAAAATGAGCTCAGGTGCATCCTGTTTCCATTGATCATCCTTGAGATATTTCTACAACTTGATTGGAGTCCACTTGTGGTCAATTCAATTGATTGGACATGATTTGGAAAGGCACACACTTGTCTATATAAGGTCCCACAGTTGACAGTGCATGTCAGAGCAAAAACCAAGCCATGAGGTCAAAGGAATTGTCTGTAGAGCTTCGAGACAGGATTGTGTCGAGGCACAGATCTGGGGAAGGATACAAAAAAATGTATTCAGCATTGAAGGTCCCCAAGAACACAGTGCCCTTGGTCAGGGAGGTGACCAAGAACCAGATGGTCACTCTGACAGAGCTCCAGAGTTCCTCTGTGGAGATCAAATGTCAATCAAATGTATTTATGAAGCCCTTTTTACATCAGCAGATGTCACAAAGTGCTATACAGAAACCCAGCCTAAAACCGCAAACAGCAAGGAATGCAGATGTAGAAGCACTGTGGCTAGGAAAAACTCCCTAGAAAGGCAGGAACCTAGGACGAAACCTAGAGAGGAACCAGGCTCTGAGGTGTGGCCAGTCCTCATCTGTCTGTGCCGGGTGGAGATTATGAGAGTACATGGCCATTTAAGGCCAGATTGTTCTTCAAGATGATCAAACATTCATAGATGACCAGCAGGGTCAAATAATAATACAGTGGTTGTAGAGCAGGGGTGTCAAACGTCTGGCCCGCGGGCCGGATCAGGCCAGCAAACGGGTTTAATCCGGCCCGCGAGATGATTTTGTAAAGTATAAAAATGAGCTGCAATTTTTCAATAAAAGAAACTGCTGTTCCAATTGTGTCCACTGGATGGCGCAATAACAATTGTGTTAAGCAAGCAAACTGTTTATACCGGGGCAGAGCAAATAGGTCAAACAAGTGCAGCCAGTCCGGATGAGCTACTTTGTTTTGCCCGCGATATTTATTACGGCTTCTACTTTTAACATTATGTGCTTTGGCACCCTCATTGCCCCAATATGTCTCTGTCAAAAAAGAGAAAAGAGTGCAGAGTGTTCCAGGAAAAATTGTCATCCTTCTATTTATTCATGGAATTGAATGGGAAAGCTGTATGTTTGGTGCGTTCACAGCATGTTGCAGTGCTGAAAGAATATAACCTTCGTCGCCACTATGTGAGTCTTCATGCCGACAAATATGACAACTTTCAAGGACAGCGGAGAAGAGAGAAGGTGAATGAACTGTTGGTGGGTCTGAAGAAACAGCAGTCTGTGTTTACTCACAGCCGAGACATCAGTGACGCTGCAGTGAAAGCTAGCTACCTCATTGCTAATGAAATCGCAGTGGCTTCAAAACCATTTAGTGAGGGTGAATTTGTAAAAACATGCATGATGAAGGCAGCAGAGATTGTGTGCCCTGAAAAGCACCAGGCTTTTGCAAATATCAGCCTGACAAGAAACACAGTTGCAGACAGGATTTCCGATCTTTCAGTGGATTTGGACAGCCAGTTGAAGCAAAAAGTAAAGTCATTTATTGCGTTTTCGGTTGCAATTGATGAAAGCACGGACATTACAGATGTTGCACAACTGGACATTTTCATCCGCGGAGTTGATGACACATTGACCGTCACCGAGGAGTTCGTGGAGTTGGTGCCGATGACAGATACAACGACAGCAGCTGATATTTTCACTGCACTCGTCGGCGCGCTGGACAGGGTCGGAGTGGACTGGTCCCGCACTGTCAGCCTGGCTACAGATGGTGCGCCCTCAATGATCGGGAAAAAAGCAGGCGTTGTGACAAAGTTCAGAGAGAAAGTGCAATCTGCAAATGGAGGACGTGATTTTTGGACTTTTCACTGTATTTTGCACCAGGAGGCTTTGTGTTGCAAGTCATTAAAGATGGATAACGTCATGAAGGTGGTCATCCAAACTGTTAATTTCATCCGATCCAGAAGCCTGAATCACCGTCAGTTTGACAGCCTTCTCAGAGAGAAAGACCATATCTATGGCCTGCCATACCACACTGAGGTAAGATGGTTAAGCCGAGGTGCTGTGCTGAGGCGTTTCTTTGATTTACGAGAAGAAATTGAACAGTTCATGGAAGAAAAGGGCAAACCAGTGTTAGAATTTCATTCCGCAGAATGGATGCAGGACCTTGCATTTATGGTGGATGTTACAGAGCACCTGAATAACTTGAACAAACAGCTGCAAGGGCGCAACAAAGTTGCCACGCAGTATTATGACAGCATACGTTCTTTCAAGTTGAAGCTGTCATTGTGGGAGACGCAACTCGCCGGTGGTGATGCAGCTCACTTCCCCTGTCTGAAAAATGTGTGCGCGACCCAACATGTGGCAGACATGAAGGGGTTCAAAGATAAAATAACGGGACTGTTAAGGGAGTTTGAGCAACGCTTTCAGATTTTTGGTGAACTGGAGAAAGACTTCAACGTTTTTTGTTCGCCATTCACTGTGAATCCCTCTGATCTGCCCGTCAGCATCCAACTTGAAATAATAGACTTGCAGTGTGACTCGGATTTGAAGGGCAAATTTGCCGCAGCTGGCTTGGACACATTTTATCAGAATCTCTTGCCAGGTTACCCCAACTTGACAGCCCTCGCTGCAAAACTGTTGTGCATGTTTGGAACCACATATCTTTGTGAGCAAGTTCTCTGTAATGAGCATAAATAAAACAAAGCTGCACTCAAGGCTCACGCACAAGCACTTGAATCACATCCTGAAGTTGGCTGCCACTCAGGATGTGACGCCTGATATTGATGCGCTGGTGAAAGCTAAAAGATGCCAGGTATCAGGAGTCAAATAAACTATGCAACCCCACTTAAAGTGCTGCATGAGACAGCCTGATATAGTTCTGTGATCTGTGATATACTTCTGTGAATCACTGAGTCATTATGTGTTTGTGTGTTGTTTGTCCTCAGAATTTCAAATAACTTGAGGTTTTTTATGATTAATAGTAATGTTGTGCTTTTGGACACACTGTCCTCAGGCTCCAGCTTTATGTTTATATGTTTTTATGTTGATGTGCTATTGTTTTTAATTGATTTTATTTTATTTGTATATTTAACCTATTCTTGACTCTGTGGTTATTGCACTTGTTTGGGGAACAGGATTTCATTATTTGTATCTACATTTCTGCCTGAGAAATGACACCCTGATATAGTTCTGTGATCTGTGAAACAGTTCTGTGAATCACTGAGGCATTGTGTGTTTGTGTGTTCTTTTTCTTTAGAATTTTCAAATAAACTTGAGGTGTTTTATGATTAATAGTGATGTTGTGCTTGTACTATTTTGGACACACTGTCCTCAGGCTCCAGTTTTATGTTTAATGTTGATAGTATTAAAACAAAGAAAACAATCTGAAGTTGTTGTTTTTAAGTTATATATACCATGATTTTACCGGTCCGGCCCACTTGGGACTCCTGAGTGGCGCAGTGGTCTAAGGCACTGCATCGCAGTGCTAACTGTGCCACTAGATCCTGGTTCGAATCCAGGCTCTGTCGCAGCCGGCCGCGACCGGGAGACTCATGGGCGGCGCACAATTGGCCCAGCGTCGTCCAGGGTAGGGGAGGGAATGGCCGGCAGGGATGTAGCTCAGTTGATAGAGCATGGCGTTTGCAACGCCAGGGTTGTGGGTTCGATTCCCACGGGGGACCAGTATAAAAAAATAAAAATAAAAATATGTATTCACTAACTGTAAGTCGCTCTGGATAAGAGCGTCTGCTAAATGACTAAAATGTAAATGTAAAATGGAATAGATTTTCCTCCATGTGGCCCCTGAGCTAAAATGAATTTGACACCCCTGTTGTAGAGGGTGCAACAGGTCAGTACCTCAGGAGTGAATGTCAGTTGGCCTTTCATAGCCGAGCATTCAGAAGTCGAGACAGCACATGCGGCTGGTCCGGGACAAGGTAGCATGTCCATTGAACAGGTCAGGGTTCCCTAGCCGCAGGCAGAACAGTTGGAACTAGAGCAGCAGCACGACCAGGTGAACTGGGGACAGCTAGGAGTCATCAGGCCAGGTAGTCCTGATCCTAGGGCTCAGGTTCTCTGGGAGGGTAGGGAGAGAGGAAGAGAGAGAGAATTAGAGGGAGCATACTTAAATTCACGTACGACACCAGACAAGACAGGAGAATTACACCAGATATAACTGACCCGACCCCCCCCCCCCCCCCCCCCCGGCACATAGACTATTGCAGCATAGATACTGGAGACTGAGACAGGGGTGGGTCAGGGGACACTGTGGCCCCATCCGACAATACCCCCGGACAGGGCCAACCAGGCAGGATATAAACCCACCCACTTTGCCAAAGCACAGCCCCAACAACACTAGAGGGATATCAACAGACCACCAATTTACTACCCCGAGACAAGGCTGAATATAGCCCACGAAGATCTCCTCCACCGATGGGAGAACCTTCCATCGGCGGAGATGGGAGAACCTTCCAGAAGGACAACCATCTCTACAGCATTCCACCAATCAGATCTTTATGGTAGAGTGGCCAGACGGAAGCCACTCCTCTGTAAAAGGCACATGACAGCCCGCTTGGAGTTCACCAAAAGACACCTAAAGGACTCTCAGACCATGAGAAACAAGATTCTCTGGTCTGATGAAACCAAGATTGAACTCTTTGGCCTGAATGCCAAGCGTCACGACCCTAAGCACACAGCCAAGACAATGCAAGAGTGGCTTTGGGACAAGTCTCTTAATGTCCTTGAGTGGCCCAGCCAGAGCCCGGACTTGAACCCGATCTAACATCTTTGGAGAGACCTGAAAATAGCTGTGCAGCGAATCTCCCCATCCAACCTGACAGATCTTGATAGGATCTGCAGAGAAGAATGGGAGAAACTCCCCAAATACAGGTGTGCCAACCTTGTTGCGTCATACCCAAGAAGAAAGAGGCTGTAATCACTGGCAAAGGTGTTTCAACGAAGTACTGAGTAAAGGGTCTGAATACTGTAATATTTCTGTTTTTTATTTTTTATAAATGTGCAAACATTTCTAAAAACGTGTTTTTGCTTTGTCATTATGTGGTATTCTGTGCAGATTGATGAAGGGAAAAAAACTATTTAATCCATTTTAGAATAAGGCTGTAACTTACTAAGATTTGGAAAAAGTCAAGGGGTCTGAATACTTTCCGAATGCACTAACAGCAATCACATAACTATAATACATTACCGAACATAAACTCTTTAATCCCACCCCTCAGCCACTCTCATCCCATCCCACCAATCACCATAGACCATCTTCGTTTGGTTTCCATGTGCCATATAGTTTTCAATAGTTTTTCATGAATTTTGAAGCTTTCTAATCTCATTGTATCCACAGATTGTGAGTTAAAGATGAAAACCTTCTCTTTGAGTATTATTATATTATTGATTGATTGACTATGGCTTTCCAAATCGCCCAACATTGCTATTTGTAAGGTTAATTTTAAGTGAATGTTGTGATTTTTTAACCATTCCTGAACCTGTGACCAGAAACAAGCTACATAGGGGCAATACCAGAATAAATTATCTAGTGATTCTGTCTCTTCTCAGCTAAATCTACAGAGCTGAAATGTTTGTATGCCCCATATATATAGCATTCTGTTGGTGGCAAGAATGTTGTATAATAATTTTAATTGAATCAAGTGTTGTTGATTTTTTATCAGTTCATATACCATGTGCCATGGATTCGGTACATTGAAAATCTCTTCCCATTTATTTTGCAACCTGTATGGTACAGCTACATTTTTGTCCTCAAAGGAAACTGGTATATTTTTCTATTTATGCCAATCCTTTTCAGCCAATTTGTATCTTTAATATATTTAATACATTCCCTGCCTTCTCCCTCTTCCACTTGCCTCCTCCATTTTTGTGGTAATGCTGCAATCAATTGGTTGTAACTTTGGATTGAGCAGACATTCCCATATATTTTCGATAGCTGCATATGTGACATAACGCCACTGTTTCTATTCATAATAACATTACTAAATATAATACAATTTTTAAACATTTTTTCCCATAAATAAATTTAGTTTTTTTTACCATAATAGTTGTTGTAATATTTGTTCTATCTTTTCTGGAAATTGCAACCAACTTTGTACGGCTTGTTTAAGAAAGGGAGATACTTTAAACAACGTTTCATTTTCAATTAGTCAGAAATGAGAAGTTGTAATCTGTATAAAGGCAAAAAGCCTATTTTTGAACAAAGGATGAGCTTTTCTTAATAATCTACTGGAGAACCATTTCAGGTTTAAGTATAATTTATGTATGAGTGAAGCTTTTAGTGAGAGGTTTAATGCTTTAATATTTAATACTTTCAGCCTCCCAAACTCATATTCATTATATAAATAGGCACATTTCATTTTGTATGGCTTAACATTCCAAATAAAGTGAAATATTTTTTGCTCATATGATTTAAAAAACGAGTCGTCTGGAGTAGACATCGCCATTAGTTAGTCAGTAAACTGTGATAGGACCAAAGAGTTAATCAATTTTGATTTTCCCATAAATAGACAAGTATTTACCTCTCCATGGTTGCAGAATCGTATGTATTTTTGCAAACTTTCTACTGAAATGAGTTGTCGTAAGTTCATTTATATTATTTTAGATATGAATACCAAGTATGTCTACTTCACCATTCGCCCACTTTATTGGTAAACTAGAAGGTAGTGTAAACACTGACACTTGACATAATTAGGTTTGAGTCCAGAGAGGCTAGAAAAGTGATCAAGATCTTTAATGAGACTGTGCAGGGATCCAGATTGCGGACTTAAGAAAAAACTTGAGTCATCAGCATACATTTGTTTTTAACCCATGGATTTATAACCCCTTGATGTTCTTGTTGGATCTAATTTTAATAGCTAGCATTTCGAAGGCCATAATAAATAGATATGGAGACAACGGACAGCCTTGTTTTACTTCTCTTAAAAGCTCAATACTTTCTAAGAAGTAACCATTATTTACTATTTTACACCTGGGGTTGCTGTACATAACTTTAACCCATTGTATAAGAGATTCACCTAAATTAAGTAGTCCAGGCATTTATATATAAATTATAGTTGTACTTTGTCAAGCGCCTTTTCGAAATCTGCTATGTAGACCAGTCCTGGTATCTTTGATGTTTCATAATGTTCAACTGTTTGAAGAAATTGTCGTATATTATCTCCAATATATCGTCCATGTAAAACACCTGTCTGATCAGGATTAATAATATCTGGTAAAACCTTTTTTATTCTATGTGCTATGCATTTTGCCAGGATTTTCACATCACAACATTGAAGTATAAGAGGCCCCCAGTTTTTTAAATGGACTGGATCTTTATACTTACCACCTGGGTCCTGTTGCAGTAGTAATGAAATCAGACCTTTTTGTTGAGTACCTGAAAGCCTACAATTTATATAGGAGTAATTAAAACATGCTAATAATGGATCTTTGAGTACATCAAAAAAGGTATTATGTACCTCTACTGGTGTACCATCAAGCCCTGGTGTTTTTCCAGACTGAAAATATTTAATTGCCTCAAGAAGTTCCTCTGTAAGTTGGCCTTCACACAGATCTTTCTGTACATTTGTTAATTTTGCATTATTATCAGGAAAGAAATCCTTACAGTTAGCATCATTCAGGGGAGATGGAGGAGACTGAAAATAAAAAAGATATGCTTAAAATATTTTGCTTCCTCTTTCAAAATATAATTTGGTGAATCATGGATGACGCCGTCATTTGTAACAAGTTTAGCAAATACGTTTTTGTAGCATTTCTATGTTGAAGATTAAAGAAAAATGTAGTGTATCTTTCACCATTTTCCATTCAATTCCCCTTATTTTTGTAATAAATCACACTTGATTGTTCTTGAATAAGTTTCTCCAATTATTTTAGTTTTTCCTAAAACCTATTTTGTGCCTCTACAGTACAGTTTCCTTTGCCATCTAGCAGCACTATTAAGTGCCTCAATTATTGGGGCCAACTTGCTAACATTCTGACTTTGCTACACTCAAAATAATTATTAAAACCTCTAATCACCCCCCTCCTTGGTGGGAAAAGGTATTGGGCAGGATGTCACCTCTTCAGTTTTTTAAGGTATACGATGTACGGCGAGAGAGAGAGAGAGAGAGAGAGAGAGAGAGAGAGAGAGAGAGAGAGAGAGTGAGAGAGTGAGAGAGAGAGAGAGAGAGAGAGAGATAGAGAGAGATAGAGAGAGAGAGAGAAAAAAATATCTCTCCCCTAATCTCTCTCTCTCTCTCTTTTGCTCTCCCCCCCTCCCCCAAGCCCCCACCCCTTTCTCTGATTGTAGCTGCCAGGAAAAAATAATAACAAAATGTTTTCCGTGCTCATTGACCCATTAGTGTCAAGGTTGTGATGTGGATGGGTGGCCTACAGGCAACCTCCTGCAGACAGACAGTGAGGCTAAAAGCCTGTCTCTTGCAGTAGGGCCCAGCGAGACAGACGGCGCTAGATACGGCTCTCACTGATAACAGAACAGAAGCAGGGGTGGTGAGCACGATGGATCTATTGATAACAACAGCCTTAATAATAGACCTAGCTAGATCCATCGACACAACGGCCGTGGGATTGTGTCTCTCATAGCAGTTACAGGAAGCATTATCAGATGAGAGGAATAACTAGAGGGACAAACTACAGGGATTAGCCAACACTCCAGTACACCTTTTACTACTGTGAGTGCACCATGTCCAAATATATACCTGGCAGATAGTCTCGTTCTACCAGCTGTGTGTTTTGACTACTGAGTCTGGTAACCTTATCTGTTCATTAGTGAGATAAAGCCCTTTCAAAACCCTTAGAAATCTGATTGGTGTCCACTGATTTCATCTACGAGATATCGTTCTGCAACAGATATAAATATTGAAGCACAAAACAACGTTAACTATATGATGCATAAAAGTAAGATGGTCTACTTCAACGCTTCTCTGTTTGATGCTGATTTAGCTTGATGATATGATGCATGATGCAACTATTGTCACGTTCGTTGAATGACGGGTCAGACCAAGGCGCAGCGTGATGAACGTACATGTTTATTAACTATTAAACACAACGACAAAACAACAACCGAAACGAAACGTGAAGTCCAAGGTAGAACACACAACATACCTTACAAGGAACAAGATCCCACAACTCACTATTGCCAAACGGCTGCCTAAGTATGATCCCCAATCAGAGACAACGAGCGACAGCTGCCTCTGATTGGGAACCACACCGGCCAACATAGAACTATACATACTAGACAAGCCACATAGAAAAAGAACAACAAGGAATATACACACCCTGACTCAACATATAAGCGTCCCCTGAGTCAGGGCGTGACAGTACCCCCCCCAAAGGTGCGGACTCTGACCGCACAACATAAACATAACAGGGGCTGGGTGGGCATTCCGCCTCGGAGGCGGATCCGGCTCGGGGCGTGACGACCTCTCACTCTCCGCCTCCCTGTTGCGCCCCTGGTCTGGTCTGGACCTCGGCGCGCTGCTTCCCCTCTCCTTCCTCCCACGATATGCCAGGCCTTGTCTGGACCCTGGTGTGGGAGACCCCGAACCTGGAGAGGGGCTGACGTCATGGTCTGGACTGGAGCCGCTGACTGGAGCTGGACTGGGCACCGGTGGAGCGGACTGCTCTGGCTCCGGAGTGGAGCCGCTGACCGGAGCTGGACTAGACCCCGGTGGAGAGGACTGCTCTGGCTCCGGAGTGGCGTAGCTGACCCGAACTGGATCAGGCACCGGTGGAGCGGACTGCTCTGGCTCCGGAGTGGAACAGCTGACCGGCACTGGATCAGGCACCGGTGGAGCGGACTGCTCTGGCTCCGGAGTGGAGCAGCTGACCGGTGCCGGACCACGCACCGGTGGAACGGGCACGGGCCGTGCCGGACTGGACAAACGCACCACTGGTCTGGTGCGAGGAGCAGGCACGGGCCGGACCGGACTAGGAACACATGCACAACTGGCTTGGTGCGAGGAGCAGGAACACGCCGGGCCGGGCTGGCGACACGCACCACTGGCTTGGTGCGAGGAGAAGGAACAGGCCGTGCCGGACTGGCGACGCGCACCACTGGCTTGGTGCGAGGAGCAGGAACAGGCCGTGCCGGACTGGCGACGCGCACCACTGGCTTGGTGCGAGGAGCAGGAACAGGCTGGGCCGGACTGTGGAGACGGACTGGAGGTCTGGAGCGGAGAGCTGGCACAACCCGTCCTGGCTGAATGCCTACTTCCGCACAGTATGTGTGAGGCATCAGCACAGGACGCACTGGGCTGTGCACACGCACTGGCGATACAGTTTGTAGAACTGGCACAGGATATGCGGGACCGAGGAGGCGTACTGGAGACCAGGAGCGTTGAGCCGGCACACCCCGTCCTGGCTGGATGCCCACCTTCGCACGGCACGTGTGTGGTGCAAGCACAGGACGTACAGGACTGTGCCGGCGCACTGGCGACACAGTACGTAGATCCGCATAACACGGAGCCTGCCCAGACATACGCTTCCTCGCGTGAGTACGGGGAGTTGGCTCTGCTCTGACACTAGGCTCCGCCAACCACCCCGTGTGCCCTCCCCCAAAAATATTATTGGGGCTGCTTCTCGGACTTCCTCCTCGACCGGCCTCCTCCGTGTTGCCGTTGCACCTCTCCTGCCTGGGCATCTACCTTAGCCCATGGTCCTCTCCCCGCAAAGATCTCTTCCCATGACCACAAATTGCCCACCTGTGACATGGCTATTCGCTCCGCCTGGGCACGCTGCTTGGTCCTCGTTTGGTGAGATCTTCTGTCACGTTCGTTGAATGACGGGTCAGACCAAGGCACAGCGTGATATACGTACATGTTTATTAACTATTAAACACAACGACAAAACAACAACCGAAACGTGAAGTCCAAGGTAGAACACACAACATACCTTATAAGGAACAAGATCCCACAACTCACTATTGCCAAACGGCTGCCTAAGTATGATCCCCAATCAGAGACAACAAGCGACAGCTGCCTCTGATTGGGAACCACACCGGCCAACATAGAACTATACATACTAGACAAGCCACATAAAAAAAGCACAACAAGGAATATACACACCCTGACTCAACATATAAGCGTCCCCTGAGTCAGGGCGTGACAACTATCTTCATCTTCCTCATCATTGCCTTAACTGTGTTTTTTTGGTTGTAATTGTTCCATTTGGAGACCTGCCCCAGTGAAAAGTAATGCAATTCTAAGTCTGCCAGCCGTATAGGACAGAATCCTGTTACTTTAGAAAACATAAACTATGACTAAAACACTCTGGCCCAGAATTCTATGTTTGGTAATAGACGTTAATAATTGTTTGTATATTCATGGATTCTCTCTTCCTACATCTCTGACCAGATCTCTGCCGTGATAACCTGCTTCAAATCATACCCATATCTCAGCTGTCACCTTTAGACCAATTGTATGCTTTTAAGAGTGCTTCAACTGCATTTAAATGCTGCACAGCTTAGTGTTTACTCTGTGAGAGAGGGACTTTTACATTTCAAAATGTTTGATGCCCCTCAGCGCGCTAGACTCAGCACTTAGGTTTAATGGGCACCCAAAGTGTGTTCTCTAACACTTTGCAGTGTAGAACAATCTCCATCTGGCTTTTTTTCCTCCAAAAAATCTGTCACACGGACTCTACTAGTTCTCAAGGATTCTTCTATCTCTTTATCATCTCCCATTCATATAATGCTAGCAATGTTCAACACGTCATGCAGCTTTCCCTCACATAATAAATGAGTGGGTAGATATTCATGAAATGTGTTTTTACATTCAATGTTGGCTGGCATGCTTACACCCCTGTTGTGAGCAGTAAACCCTGAACTATCAATTCCAATCAGAAGCACGGCTCTGTGCTGAACCATGGCTCGGCTGGCACCGCATCATCATGGGGACGGGGGTGGCTCCTGCTCCCTGCCCCCCTGACTCCCCCCCGCCATGTGTATAGCCGCTGAAATCAAGATGGCAGATTGCACTCCAGTGTACTGACGGGTTTTGTTCCCTGAATGGCTCTATGTAGTACTGTGCGCCTCCCATAGTCTGTTCTGGACTTGGGGACTGTGAAGAGACCTCTTGTGGCATATCTTGTGGGGTATGCATGGGTGTCCGAGCTGTGCGCCAGTAATTCAAACAGACAGCTCAGAGCATTCACCATGTCAATACCTCTCATAAATACAAGTAGTGATGAAGTCAATCTCTCCACTTTGAGCCAGGAGAGATTGACATGCATATTATTAATGTTAGCTCTCTGTGTACATCCAATGGCAAGCAGTGCTGCCCTGTTCTGAGCCAATTGCAATTTACATATGTCCCTTTTTGTGGCACCTGACCACACGACTGAACAGTAGTCCAGGTGCGACAAAACTAGGGCCTGTAGGACCTGCCTTGTTGATAGTGCTGTTAAGAAGGTAGAGAAGTGCTTTCTTACTGTTGTATCAAGATGTTTTGACCATGACAGTTTACAATCCAGGGTTACTCCAAGCAGTTTAGTCACCTCAACTTGCTCAATTTCCACATTATTTATTACAAGATTTGGTTGAGGTTTAGGGTTTAGTGAATGATTTGTCCCAAATACAATGCTTTTAGTTTTAGAAATATTGAGGACTAATTTATTCCTTGCCACCCACTCTGAAACTAACTGCAGCTCTTTGTTAAGTGTTGCTGGCATTTCAGTCTCTGTAGTAGTTCACGTGTATAGTGTTGAGACATCCGCATACCGAGACACACTGGCTTTACTCAAAGCCAGTGGCATGTCATTAGTAAAGATTGAAAAAAGTAAAGGGCCTAGACAGCTGCCCTGTGGAATTCCTGATTCTACCTGGATTATGTTGGAGAGGCTTCCATTAAAGAACACCCTCTGTGCTCTGTTAGACAGGTAACAATTTTCCCACAATATAGCAGGGGGTGTAAAGCCATAACACATACGTTTTTCCAGCAGCAGAATGTGATCGATATGTCAAAAGCCGCACTGAAGTCTAACAAAACAGCCCCCAGAATATTTTTATCATCAATTTGGTCAGATATACTTGGATGTGTAGTGTCAGCATTTGTTGCTGGCATGTCATGCCTAAATTTGCTAATCTTGCCAATGGTTTTGGGATGAATGAGCCAGCTGATTCATTGAATGATGGAGCTGAGTTTGCCTTTTTTCCCAAAATGTCATTTAAGGTGCTCCAAAGCTTTTTACTATAATTCTTTATGTCATTTATCTTTTTTTCATAGTGCAGTTTCTTCTTCTATTTATTCAGTTTAGTCACATGATTTCTCAATTTGCAATACGTTTGTCAATCGGTTGTGCAGCCAGACTTATTTGCCATTCCTTTACCTTCATCCCTCTCAAACACACAACTTTTTAAATTCCTCATCAATCCATGGGGATTTAACTGTTTTTACAGTCATTTTCTTAATGGGTGCATGCTTATTAGTAACTGGAATAAGCAATTTCATAAATGTGTCAAGTGCAGCGTCTGTTTGCTCCTCATTACACACCACGGACCAACAAATATTTTTTACATCAACAACATAGGAGTCACTTCAAAAGGTATTGTATGTCGTCTTAAACACTATATTAGGCCCAACCTTTGGAACTTTGGTTTTCCTAGATATGGCTACTATATTGTGATCACTACATCCGATGGATTTGGACACTGCTTTCAAGCACATTTCTGCAGCATTGGTAAAGATTTGATCAATACATGTTGATGATTTCATTCCTCTGGTGTTTGTAACTACCCTGGTAGGTTGACTGATAACCTGAACCAGGTTGCAGGCACTGGTTACAGTTTGAAGCTTTTTTTGAGTGGGCAGCTTGATGAATGCCAGTTAATATTTAAATCACACAGAAAATATACCTCTCTGTTGATATCACATACATTATCAAGCATTTCACACATGTTATCCAGATACTGACTGTTAGCACTTGGTGGTCTATAGCAGCTTCCCACAAGAATGGGCTTTAGGTGAGGCAGATTAACCTGTAGCCATATTACTTCAACAGTATTTAAAATGAGATCCTCTCTAAGCTTTACAGGAATGTGGTTCTGAATATAAACAGCACCACCTCCACCATTGGCATTTCTGTCTTTTCTGTAAATGTTCTAACCTAGTATTGCTACCACTGTATCATCAAAGGTATTATCTAAGTGAGTTTCAGAGATAGTCAGAATATGAATTACATCTGTTACTAGCAAATTGATTTCATGAACCTTGTTTCTTAAGCTACATATGTTAACATGGGCAATTTTGAGCACTTTTCTTCTGGGATGCTTACTTGTTTTCATTGCTTTACTGGGAATCTTAGAAGAAGTAGATATGCTCATGTTATTTATGTTAGTGCAGGGTGAGCTGCACACAGTGGACTTCCTACTAGGGCAAACCGCCTCAGTGCTAACAGTATAAATCTGGTTCATAGGCACATGACTGCTGCATACAATAGCTGTAGGATCAGCAGAGGCATTCAGGGCAGTAAGAGGGACATAAATGAGGTTACTTACATTGTGTCTACCAACGCCCCTGGTATAATGTACATTTGCTGAAGCATTATGACAACTCATTGTCACAATGGTAGGGTTTAACTGAGCTGGGCTTGGGTCATTGATAAGTCATTGTCTCACGCAGCCTTATAATGCTGTGAAAGGATCCAGGAACCCAAATGATTTGGGTGGATCCCATCCTCCCTATAAAACATGTTTTGTTACCAAAAGGTATCACAATTGTCAACAGAAGTTACACCCATTGAGCTGCAATAATCACATATCCAGTTGTGAAGAGAAAGAATAATGCTAAAGAGTTCAATGCCACGATTCAGAGAGGGCACAGTGCCAGATATCATGGGTCTTTTAATAGTGTCTAGCAGAGAGTCAATCGGCTCTTTAAAATCCAGTTTCAACTGTTCAGAGCTGCCATTCATAATGTAATTATAACCCACATGGACTACGATAGAATCGATTTCCATGTCCTGACGGAAGCAGCTTAGTAATGTCATTTACTCGAGCTCTGGGATAGGACATTGTTTTTGCACCAGGAACGGTCACATTTCTTACCATGGAGCTGCCCCAAATCATGGCTGTCGAAGAAGGAAATCCACCCACTCCCACACTTCACAGGATTCGGAGAACCCTTTATGGATGTTGCTCCGGGCACCTGGTGCAGGCCTCCTACAGATGGAGAAGTCCCGCTCGATCTAGAGCAGGGACGGAAGGTTGCCGACGTCGAATTCGAAATTGTAGGAGTAGGCACTGCGGCTGCAGACACAGGTACCCCCAGCGACGAAGGTGCAGGAAGATCTGGCTCCAGGAAGGTGAAATTATTCAATGTTTGTATCCGCTCCGGGCCTCTCGTTGGGAGAGTAGACTACTTTGCGGGAGGCCGCTGTTTTCGGCTTCAACGGCTCGTGACATGCAACCATCGTTGATTTCCTTGCTTCTCTTGCTATGCTCCTTCGACTCTGCTATCAGATGGGGGAGACCCGGGCAACACCGGCCAGTCGGATAACGACAAATGACAAGGCGGAGATGCATCCAACAAGCGCGAACGACGTCCAGCCACAGGCGTAGAAAAGGTATACATTCCACTCTGCGTTTTCCCCAGTTTCTTACGTAGGCTGGTGACCTGCATGACCAAGGAAGCCACATCAAGCCTATAATCCTCTGCAAGCAAACAATTGCCACATTGGAACTCTGAGTGATCCGGTTTGTGTATGTAGCTCCCGACGAACAGTTCTTGTGCTGAGGTTGCTTCCAGAGGCAGTTTGGAACTCGGTAGTGAGTGTTGCAACCATACACAGACAATGTTTACGCACTGTGCGCTTCAGCACTCTACAGTCCCGTTCTGTGAGCTTGTGTGGCCTACCATGTCGCGGCTGAGCCGTTGTTGCTCCTAGACGTTTCCACTTCACAATAACACCACTCACAGTTGACCGGGGCAGCTCTAGCAGGGCAGAAATTTGACGAACTGACTTGTTGGAAGGTGGCATCCTATGACGGTGCCACGTTGAATGTTATTGAGCTCTTCAGTAAGACCATTCTACTGCCAATGTTTGTCTATGGAGATTGCATGGCTGTGTGCTCGATTTTATACACCTGACAGAAACGGGTGTGGCTGAAATAGCTGAATCCACTAATTTGAAGGGGTAACCACATACTTTTGTATATATAGTGCCTTCGGAAAGTATTCAGACCTCTTGACTTTTTCCACATTTTGTAACGTTACAGCCTTACTCTAAAATGGATTATATTTTTTTTTTTCCTCAGCAATCTACACACAATACCCCATAATGACAAAGTGAAAACTAGTTTTTCGGAATGTTTGCACATTTATTTACAATGCTTCACCGTAGGGAGGGTGCCAGGTTTCCTCCAGACGTGACGCTTGGCATTCAGGCCAAAAACTTCAATCTTGGTTTCATCAGACCAGAGAATCTTGTTTCTCATGGTCTGAGAGTCCTTTAGATGCCTTTTGGCAAACTCCAAGCGGGCTGTCATGCAGCTTTTACTGAGGACTGGCTTCCATTTGGACACTCTACCATAAAGGCCTGATTGGTGGAGTGCTGCAGAGATGGTTGTCCTTCTGGAAGGTTCTCCCATCTCCAGAGAGGAACTCTGGAGCTCTGTCAGAGTGACCATCGGGTTCTTGGTCACCTTCCGTTCTCCCCCAATTGCTCAGTTTGGCCGGTTGGCCAGCTCTAGGAAGAGTCTTGGTGGTTACAAACTTCTTCCATTTAAGAATGATGGAGGCCACTGTGTTCTTGGGGACCTTCAATGCTGCAGAATGTTTATGGTACCCTTCCACAGATCCTGTCTCGGAGTTCTACTGACAATTCCTTCAACCTCATGGCTTGGTTTTTGCTCTTACATGCACTGTCAACTGTTGGACCTTCCAAAGACAGCTGTGTTCCTTTCCAAATCATGTCCAACCAAATGAACTTACCATAGGTGGACGCTAATACAATTTTAGAAACATCTCAAGGATGATCAATGGAAACAGGATGCACCTGAGCTCAATTTCAAGTCTCATAGCAAAGGGTCTGAATACTTATGTAAATAAGGTATTTCTGTTTCTTATTCTTTATACATATGCAAAAAAAAATTGAAACCTATTTTCATTTCGTCATGATGGGGTATTGTGTATAGATTGATGAGGATTTTTTTTCTCTTTAATCCAATTAAGAATAATGCTGTAAAGTAACAAAATGTGGAAAAAGTCAAGGGGTCTGAATACTTTCCGAATGCACTGCAAATACACACACACACACACACACACACACACACACACACACACACACACACACACACACACACACACACACACACACACACACACACACACATATATATACAGTACCAGTCAAAAGTCTGGACACACCTACTCAATAGTGAAGACATATATATAAATATATATATAAATAGTGCTGTTTCAGATGAGGGGGGACGATTTTCTTATATTACAGCATATTCTTCTATTATATCTATTTCTCTCTTGCTTCTCCTTCATTTAGGAAGAAATTAATTTGTTCAAAACTGTTCAACTACTGTATTTTCTTTCTCTCTCTTTGAGTCAACTACTCACCACATTTGATGCACTGTAGTGCTAGCTAGCTGTAGCTTATGCTTTCAGTACTAGATTAATTATCTGATCCTTTGATTGGGTGGACAACATGTCAGTTCATGCTGCAAAAGCTCTGATAGGTTGGAGGATGTCCTCCGGAAGTTGTCATACTTACTGTGTAAGTCTATGGAAGGGTGTGAGAACCATGAGCCTCCTAGATTTTGTATTGAAGTCAATGTACTCAGAGGAGGGTGGAAGATAGCTGTCCTCCGGCTACACCATGGTGCTACCCTACAGAGTGCTGTTGAGGCTACAGTAGACCTTTTTTTCAAAATAGTGTGTTTTAATCAATTATTTGGTGACGTGATTATATTTAGTATAGTTATACCTAAAAAGGATAAATTGTTAAATGTATAACAATTTAAATTTTTATAATATTCACTGAGGAGGATGGTCTTCCCCTTCCTCCTCTGAGGAGCCTCCACTGATGCAGTGCCTTCAGAAAGTGTTTAGACCCCTTGACTTTTTCCACATGTTGTTACGTAACAGCCTTATTCTAAAATGGATTAAAATAAACATTTTCCTCAGCAATCTACACAATACCCAATAATGACAAAGTGAAAACAGGTTTTTAGAAATTTTTGCAGATGTATTACAAAGAAAAACATAAATACATTATTTACATAAGTATTCAGACCCTTTGCTATGACACTCGAAATTGAGCTCAGGTTAATCCTGTTTCCATTGATCATCCTTGAGATGTTTCTACAACTTGATTGGAGTCCACCTGTGGTAAATTCAATTGAATGGACATGATTTGGAAAGGCACACAGCTGTCTATATAAGGTCCCACAGTTGACAGCGAATATAAGAGCAAAAACCAAGCAATGAGGTCGAAGGAACTGTCCGTTGAACTCCCAGACAGGATTGTGTCGAGGCACAGATCTAGGGAAGGGTATCAAAACATTTCTGCAGCATTGAAGGTCCCCAAGAACACAGTTGCCTCCATCATTCTTAAATAGAAGAAGTTTGGAATCACCAAGACTCTTCCTAGAGCTGGACGCCGGGCCAAACTGAGCAGTCGCGGGAGAAGGGCCCTTGGTCAGAGAGGTTACCAAGAACCCGATGGTCACTGACAGAGCTCTAAAGTTCCTCTGTGGAGATGGGAGAACCTTCCAGAAGGACAAACATCTCTGCAGCACTCCACCAATTAGGCCTTTATGGTAGAGTGGCCAGACGGAAGCCACTCCTCAGTAAAAGGCACATTACAGCCTGCTTTGAGTTTGCCAAAAGGCACCTAAAGACTCTCAGACCATGAGAAACAACATTCTCTGGTCTGATGAAACCAAGATTCAACTATTTTGGCTGAATGCCAATCGTCACGTCTGGAGGAAACCTGGCACCATCACTACGGTGAAGCATGATGGTGGCAGCATCATGCCGTGGGGAGGTTTTTCAGCGGCATGGACAGGGAGACTAGTCAGGATTGAGGCAAAGATGAACAGAGCAAAGTACAGAGAGATCCTTAATGAAAACCTTCTACAGAGCACTCAGGATCTCAGACTGGCGTGAAGGTTCACCTTCCAACAGCACAACGACCCTAAGCACACAGCCAAGACAACGCAGAAGTGGCTTCGGGACAAGTCTCTGAATGTCCTGAACCCGATCGAACATCTCTTGAGAGACCTGAAAATATCTGTGCTCCCCGTCTAATCTTACGGAGCTTGAGAGGATATGCAGAGAAGAATGGGAGAAAGTCCACAAAAACAGGTGTGCCAAGATTGTAGTGTCATACCCAAGAAGACTCGAGGCTGTAATTGCTGCCAAAGTTGCTTCAACATAGTACTGAGTAAAAGGTCTGAATACTTATTTAAAAGTGAAACACACCTCCAGGCTGTGTAAGGGCTATTTGACCAAATGGAGAGTGATGGAGTGCTGCATCAGATGACCTGGCCTCCACAATCACTCGACCTCAACCCAAATAAGATGGTTTGGGATGAGTTGGACCGCAGAGTGAAGGACAAGCAGCCAACAAGTGCTCAGCATATGTGGGAACTCCTTCAAGACTGTTGGAAAAGAATTCCAGGTGACTACCTCATGAAGCTGGTTGAGAGAATGCCAAGAGTGTGTAAAGCTCTCATCATGGCAAAGGGTGGCTATTTTGAACAATATTTGTTTAACACTTTTTTGGTAACTACATGATTCCATATGTGTTATTTCATAGTCTTCACTATTATTCTACAATGTAGAACATAGTAAAAATAAAGATAAACCCTTGAATGAGTAGGTGTGTCCAAACTTTTGACTGGTACTGTATATAAAAAAATCTTCTGTATCTTAATTTCCACAATTAACGAATAATATGCATAATAATGTAGGCAGTTCATGCAAAAGATTGTTACCTATAACCAGGATTGACATTACAAAAATTACATTTTTGGCAAGCAATTACTATTTTAGCAAACAACTATTGTGATTCATCCTATATGTGACTTGTTTCAGGAAAGTACTTCACAGGAGAGGCATTTGAATATAAACTTTTTTTCAAATTAACATTAGTTTTTTCGCAGAAATGCCTTTTGGAACAGGTGAACTTTCATGTGCCTTAATAACAAACTTGTATGCCATCTGTAAATACGAATACAATTGTTAAATTACGAGCCTAGTTGGTTTAGCCACGGAAAAAGACAGGAACCTTCCAACTAGCCATGATTGTCTGAGATAACGGATGGGCTGGATATGCCGAGAAATGAGTTTGGATTGGTCTGCCATGTAGCAAGCTTCTGTCTATAACATGAGCTGGTCAGTATGTGTAGGTAAACCTTTCTAACGCAGCTTTTTTGAAAGATATCACATAGTAGAACTGCAAAAGTGTTGCTCTCCACTTTCTGGAGGACCAAGTTTTGAAATCAGTGGAATGCCAGGTGGAATTAGAGTATGCTAGCTAAGGAGATGGAGAAAATTATTGTGTTTGATTGCAAATATGCAGAGGGAGTCGAAAAGAGAACACACAGAAGGCTGTGTTCGTATTATATCTTCAAACTAAGGGCAACAATGGCATCCGTGACAGAGAGTGAGAAGTGTCCATCCATGTATATGGGTAAGATTGTCTAGCTAGCTACATTTTCAGATATTATAAGTTTCAGATTTTGTCAGAAAGTCGTTTTCATTTCAAGTTAAAGTGAACTGTTAGCTAGTTAGCTAACGTTAGCTGGCTGGCTCGATAGCTAATGTTACGTGTATGTTCTGTGTAGTAATATTATTTGTATCTCAGAGCCATTTGCATTGCTAGTTATAGCCTAATGTTAGCTAGCTAGCTGGTTGGTTAGCTACAGTGCCTTGCAAAAGTATTCATCCCCCTTGGCGTTTTTCCTATTTTGTTGCATTATAACCTGTAATTTAAATTGATTTTTATTTGGATTCCATGTAATGAACATACACAAAATAGTCCAAATTGGTGAAGTGAAACGAAAAAAATTACTTGTTTCGAAACATTCTAAAAAATAAATAACGGAAAAGTGGTGCGTGCATATGTATTCACCCCCTTTGCATTGAAGCCCCTAAATAAGATCTGGTGCAACCAATTACCTTCAGAAGTCAAATAATTAGTTAAATGAAATCCACCTGTGTGCAATCTAAGTGTCACATGATCTGTCACATGATCTCAGTATATATACACCTGTTCTGAAAGGCCCAGAGTCTGCAACACCACTAAGCAAGGGGCACCACCAAGCAAGCGGCACCATGAAGACCAAATAGCTCTCCAAACTGGTCAGGGACAAAGTTGTGGAGAAGTACAGATCAGGGTTGGGTTATAAATAAATATAAAAAACTTTGAACATCCCACGGAGCACCATTAAATACATTATTAAAAAATTGAAAAAATATGCCACCACAACAAACCTGCCAAGAGAGGGCCGCCCACCAAAACTCACTGACCAGGCAAGGAGGGCATTAATCAGAGAGGCAACAAAAAGACCAAAGATAACCCTGAAGGAGCTGCAAAGCTCCACAGCGGAGATTGTAGTATCTGTCCATAGTTATGTACGCTCAAGTTTTCTGTTTTTGTGTCTTATTTCTTGTTTGTTTCACTATAACAAATATTTTGCATCTTCAAAGTTGTAGGCATGTTGTGTAAATCAAATTATACAAATCCCCCAAAAATCAATTTGAATTCCAGTTTGTAAGGCAACAAAATAGGAAAAATGCCAAGGGGGGTGAATACTTTTGCAAGTCCCTAACATCATTCCCCCATAGCAACAGATGTGTGATACATACACACACACATACTCATACACACTCGACCCCTTTACAGAATAAATTGCTACACTTGCATGGTCTTTTAACAAAAAAGTAAGCAACAAAGTATTAACAACTATAAATATCAACAACACATGAATTCCCTTTTAATATGTATGAGGTTCCTCTGAAAGCTACCTTTCATGGTTTAATTTCAACAATGAATCTTAATCAAACAGTCCCAGAGCAATAACACAATACACCTCCACTTATCACACAGGCAGAATTCTATGTGACACACTCTTCACCTTATTGTAATTTCTGTCACCATTGTCTTGAAGCCTTTGGATAAACATAGTGAAATCAGGTCCTAGAGTGCATACTGATTAGGCCAGGAGGACTGCTAATGAAATACCTGCTTGAGAGAAAACATGTGTTTTTACCTTATTATACATGAAAGGAGCCGAGCGCGCTTAGAAACCCTCCATCAAAGCAGACATCATCTCCTCATCTCTCTCCTGTGCCTATTTCTATTCACTCGCATTAATTGCTGTTTTTTTTTGCAAATGTAATAGCAGCCTTTCTAGGTTGGAATGAGGTAGGAAGAATGTGTAGTTCTCTTGTTCAGCATACTCTACCTCCCCAGAATAATATGATATAGGAGGGGGAGAGAGAGGGGTCATTAATATTAAGGAAAGGCCAATTGGCTGATTGACTTTCAACTTTCTATTTATAGTATTGTATAAATAGATAAGACAGCATTAGAAGAAAGGATAATTAGCGAAATAATACATCTTAAAAAATGAGGAACTGGAACACAAAAGTACTCAGAATCAACATGGTAGGCATAAAAACACTGAGGACATAGAAGGCACAGTATGAGGGTATGTGCGTGTGTATTGTGATGAAGGTGTGTGTTTTTGTGTTTGGAAAAGTGTGGAGTAAAGTGAGTGAAAAAGGGAAATGGTTGCAAATCCCAGAGCCCATATGTGTCTGCGAGCAAGGGTTGTGAGAGAGGGGTTTCAATTTTGTGCAGACAAAGGATATACATTTTTTAATAAATTATAAATATAGTTCATTTATTACTGTCCTGTCATGATGGAATGGTCCCCAACCCTATACCCTAGACACCCACCTGAGTGACCCATACACTAAGGAGAAGGCCTTATCTGTTTTATGGGCCTACTGTAAGTAGCCTATAAGCAGTCAAAACAGAAAGATAAATGCGGTCAGAGACCCACTAAAGCAGCACCGCCCCTCATGATTCTGAGCCTGCCTGGCAGGGTTGGTCGTACAAAGCCAAAGCACCATGATGGGTGAACATAATATACAAGGAATTTCTCAAAGCTGCCAATGAGAACCTTGACGACCTTGTACCTTAGCCGGTGGGGATTCCGGTGGGGTGCCCCCACCCAGGTACTGGCAGGTAGTGGCAACACTAGCTCCAGTAACCCATGGGAAGGGGGTAACACTCGGACAATCAGAGAGGGGGCAAATTATTGTGGCACTGGTGGCACAAAATAATCAAAGGTCTGACTGCACCATTCAGGCATAATATACCATGTAAGTGTAGCAATTCATACTGTAAAGTTACAGTGCTACCACTGTTCAGAAGGCCATGAATGACCAATGAGCTATGAAAAAGTATTTGCCCCCTTTCTAATTTTCTCTACTTTTGCATATTTGTGATACTGAATGTTATCAGATCTTCAACCTAAACCTAATATTAGATAAAGGGAACATAAGTGAACAAATAACACAACAATTACATATTTATTTCATTTATTTCATAAACAAAGTTATGCAACACCCAATTCCCCTGTGTGAAAAAGTAATTGCCCCTTTACACTCAATAATTGGTTGTGCCACCTTTAGCTGCAATGACTCCAGCCAAATCCTTCCTGTAGTTGTTGATCAGTCTCTCACGTCGCTGTGGAGGAATTTTGGCCCACTCTTCCATGCAGAACTGCTTTAACTCAGTGACGTGTGGGTTTTCAAGCATGAACTGCTCGTTTCAAGTCCTGCCACAACATCTCAATTGGGATTAGGTCTGGACTTTGACTAGACCATTCCAAAACTTCAAATTTGTTGCTTTTTAGCAATTTTCATGTCGACTTGATTGGGTGTTTTGGATCATTGTCTTGCTGCATGACCCAGCTGCGCTTCAGCTTCAGCTCACAGACGGATGGTCTGACATTCTCCTGTAGAATTCTCTGATACAGAGCAGAATTCATGGTTCCTTCTATTAAGGCAAGTTGTCCAGGTCCTGAGGCAGCAAAGCATCCCCAAACCATCACACTCCCACCATGCTTGACCTTTGGTATGATGTTCTTACTGTGGAATGCAGTGTTTGGTTTTCGCCAGGCATTACTGGAACCATGTCGTCCAAAAAGTTGACTCAAGTTTGCCAAAAAGCACCTGGAAGATCATCAAGACTCTTGGAAGAACGTTCTATGGACAGATGATTCAAAAGTATAACTTTTTGGACGACATGGCTCCAGTGCATTGTTATTTGCATTGTTATTTGTTCACTTATGTTCTCTTTATCTAATATTAGGTTTTGGTTGAAGATCTGATAACATTCAGTATCACAAATATGCAAAAGTAGAGAAAATTAGAAAGGGGGCAAATACTTTTTCATAGCACTGTAGATGATGCAATTCCACTTATTGACAGATTTACTGGTAATTTATAATGTCGAGTTACAGTACGCTCTTACAAACACGATGCACAACCTTTCCATTGTAAACAACCCACACAGTTATCAGTGTGTATGAACATTTCTGCTGGTTCCATAAGTAGTGAACGATATCTATGAAAAATGCTGGCCAGAGCCTAAGCAAGCAAAAGCTCTATGATAGTAAAAAAAAAAATGCATGCAAACATGTTCCACCCTTTCTTATATAGCTAGCTATATGTATTCTAGCATAACTGGCTAAACCAATTTCGATTCTGAATTTACAAACACAGAGATCCTTTTAATTATATGCTTCCAAACCTCTGACCTTCACATTTCACCTGCACAAGAAAATGGATTGCTAAGAAGATAAGCACATAGAACTGCTGATGCTGAGCAAACATTGGACTTATGCATGTTGTACTCTATTTGTCATATTGTATCCTATGTATTGCACTTTTATGATATACTTGTTGTGTTGTGTGTTTTTTGTTGTTTGGATAAATAGCAAACTTCAAATCAATGTGTGTTATGTCTAGGTACAGTCAACCCAACTGTAATCACAAACTAACAATGTGCTAAACATCTTTACAGGGATTGAATCATTCCATAACACATGCATTGTCCTCATTGATAAATTTCAATGACACTCCATGTCCTGCTTATGCACAAGATGCTCACTGTATGGGGTGGAATGTGACTCCAAGGCTGAGCCTTGATCTTCCTCCTGTCCTTAGCCGTTGTGACATATTTCATGTATATTTATTTTTGTGACTGTAAGGCTTGTGATTTGACAATCAAAGAATGCGCTTGCCATCTGGCAAATCTCTTCTGAGCACCGTGGCATCAAAGCGAATCTCATTATATCCCACTAACTCCTAATGATCCACCTTCATAACCCTTCATGTTAATCTTTCCTCTAGTTTTACCCTCTTTTACATAATCTGCAACGCAGGTAGCCACCGTTCCCTTTTAACTTACAGCAGATGAAAAATATATAGTTGGAGGAAGAACCCCTCTAATTATGAACATGGCAAGAGACATTTCTGAAGAAATCTTACATTCGCATTAACTTTCCTTTTCATTACAATATGTACCAATTGCATGAACCTTGTGCTGTAAGGCTGCCTGCTGTTAGTTGGTCAGTCAGTTACACAGTGTGCTCACAGACAGGTAATTGACTGCTCCATGAACCTTTCTGAGGCCGTGTGTTTGTTAAAATGTTTGTCACTCGTTCGTGTGAAATACTCCCCTCTGGAAACTGTTTGTTGTTTCAATGTGTATTTATCCGTGTTGTCATTGCTTTTTTACAATTTATTCACGGTGTTTTCCAGTGCGACTGTGGGCCTACGCATGCAGCGGAGCCTCTCACGGAGAGCTAATGTGGGAAGAGGTGGTTTCTCCCGTGATGAAGTGCTGGGGAACTGATCCCATTATTTCCAGGCCCGAGCCTGCCAGCGGCCGTAAAAGACATCAACTCCTGGTGCTTAATCCTGTTAGTGCTGCAAGCCTGACACTGCTTATTGGCTCTATGGCACTGTGTGAACATTCAGGACCTCAGTGTTTGCCCTCTAAATATACTGGATTAAATTATTACAGCCCTTCTTTATTACTATCATATGGTTATAGTTATTAGTTGTGTGGTGGTAGAAGTAGTAAGGAAGGACAAAGTGGATAAGGGAGGGTTTCAGTACAGGTTGTTGCTGTAGAAGTAGTGGGCATACTTGAGACCTAGTCGCTGTAGCACCAGACTAACCAAAATAAATGTTGACTCTGTCTATTATGAAGATTCCTTTTTTTACCTCACTGCTGACAATTAGAGGGCAGAGGATATTTTAAATAGTTATATTTTAGTTCTCCTTGGCAGAGGGCGGTGGAGGGAGGGGGCTGATGACAGATCCTGGTGTAAAGCTACTCTGCAGCAGGTGAAGATGGATTGTCTTGTCAGCTTGGGGGATCTGACTGAGCTGATGTTTGGCAGGTCCATGTCATGCCTGGGATCCATAGACCATGCCTGGGGGAGGGACAGTGGGGTGGTTAGGGTGGGCAGGGGCTGGATGGTAGGGAAGGGGAATGATACAGGGGTAGCTAGGATGGTCCAGGGCTGGAGGGGTGAACGGGAAGCTAATCTGCACTCGTTAAAAATAACTACACCTTATGGGACTAAAATGGCATCAGATGTGATGGTGTTTCAAAGTAAATAAAGTGCATTTGGAAAGTATTCAGAACACTTCACTTTTTCCACATTTTGTTATGTTACAGCCTTATTCTAAAATGGATTAAATAATTTTTCCCCCTCATCAATCCACACACAAAACCGCATAATGACAAAGCGAAAACAGGTTTTTAGACATTTTTTGCAAATGTATTAAAAATCAAAAACTGAAATACCCTTTGCTATGACTCGAAAATTGAGCTCAGGTGCATCCTGTTTCCATTCATCATCCTTGAGATGTTTCTACAACTTGATTGGAGTCCACCTGTGGTAAATTATATTGATTGGACAAGATTTGGAAAGGCACACACCTGTCTAAATAAGGTCCTACAGTTGACAGTGCATGTCAGAGCAAAAACCAAGCCATGAGGTCGAAAGAATTGACCATAGTGCTCCGAGACAGGATTGTGTTGAAGGCACAGATCTGGGGAAGGGTACCAAAATATTTCTGCAGCATTGAAGGTCCCCGAGAACACAGTGGCCTCCATCATTCGTAAATGGAAGAAGTTTGGAACCATATACATATATTTTTTAATACATTTGCAAAAATTTATAATAACCTGTTTTTGCTTTGCCATTGTGTGTATATTGATAAACATTTTTGGTGTGATTTTACCCCCAATTTCGTGATATCCCAATTGGTAGTTACAGTCTTGTCCCATCGATGCAACTCCCGTACGGACTCGGGAGGCGAAGGTCAAGAGCCGTGCGTCCTCTTGACACAATGCCCGCTTAACCCGGAAGCCAGCCGCACCAATGTGTCGGAGGAAACACCGTACACCTTGCGACCGTGTCAGCATGCACTGCCCGACACAGGAGTCGCTAGTGCATGATAGGACAAGAATACCCCTGCTGGCCAAACCCTCCCCTAACCTGGACAATTGTGCGCCGCCCAATGGGTGCGGCTGGCTGCGAGAGAGTCTGGATTCGAACCAGGATCTCTAGTGGCACTGCGATGCCTTAGACCACTGCGCCACTCCGGAGGCCGCAATTTAATCAATTTTAGAATAAGGCTACAGCTGTAACATAACAAAATGTGGAAAAAGTCAAGGGGTCTGAATACTTTCCGAATGCGCTGTACATGGGAACACTACAGCCTGTGAAACAAGGCGCCAATAAGTTTGTATTCTCAGGGCCAAAGGTTTTTCATGTCTGACTGACCTGATCAGTAGACACCAACTAAAGCTTTTCAGTTTTTCCAGAATAGGTAATGTCCTGACAATGCTAATGCTTTATGTCAGTAGTTCATACTCATTACAAAAGGACAATTATGTTTTGCTTGTTGGTTGGTTGATTATGATTCATTTAGATCGGCTGTGTTGTACACTAGGGTGGAATACATTTGTCCAATAGTTTTAGGACAAAGCTTTTTCAGACAAAATCTCAATATCTCTATTGAAAGTAAATTACTTGTTGCAGAGGATAATGGCTCAATTTCCATGGTAATAAATGTATTTGGAATGCTAAGTACTCTTAGACAAAGTTGAAATAGGCTGTCATGGTTTGGCAATCGTTCCAGGGAAAGAATATTCACGGTGACAGGAAAATACACAATTGAAGGAGGGACATTTTCTCAAAATGTGTATGGTGAAAAGACAATGTTAGGGATAAATGTTTAACTTCATTGTATTGTCCATGTAATTCTAGGGCTCTCTAGTTATACAAATTATCTCTATTGATTGAAATAAAATGGAAATGTGAATGTCAATCCAATAGTGCATATTTTACTCAAAGCAAATGGTTATGGTAATACAGTTTGTGGGATACTCTTCAAGTACAGACACTAAAATATGAACATACATGTGTTGTGTCAAAACATAAGAGTGAGGTTGAGTAGAGTTTTTGCTCATATAAATTCACATAATCATACATTTGACAGCTTCTGACCCCTAACTGGTCGAGGGCATAGCTTTGTGAGAAATCTAAATGAGTAAAATCACAGGACACTAATAGCACTTTTCAATAGACATCATATTACCCCTTATCTCTTCTCATACAGTGACATAATACTTAAGAGGAAATCTGCACACTAAATTATGTCAAAGAGATGCTTTACATTTATTGATAATAGATAGCTGTGTGCTTTACTGCATTGTGTGTATCAGTGTGTATCAGTGATTTTTTCTGAAAGTGTTAGGTGCTGTGACAAGGGTGAGCCTGGTCCATGCAAATACCAAGGGATGAATTCCAGACCACATACTATATTTTTTCTACCCCACTTTTGAGATGTACGGTCCATTCCAGAGCACCCAGACGTTAATATTGAATGGGTTTCAATGTTCCACCATAAATATTTCAGCTTTGACATGCGGCCAGAGCAGGCTCCTATAGGAACAACACCTCCCAGTGTCCAGTCCCTGCTTCTCTTATTATAACGGGATTTAACATGAGATTTTCACTCTCTGTTACAGATGTATTCACGGCCAAGAGATCAGTCTTTGTCAGAAGTAATCTCAGTTCCTGCTGACCATGGCGGCTGAATGACATGGAAGGTGTGAGCTATATTTTAGGTGTTGATGGGGGTAGCAGCAAGGGAAATCTGAAATGGTTGACTGTGCATCCCTCTTCAGTCTCAAACAAGAAGAGAAGTCAGTACTAACGTATGCGCTGGAACAGCCTAGGCCTACCTGTTAGCTGAAAAAAGGGGAGATATTAATTACAGTGCAACAACAAACTCACTACTTCTACTGGGTGGAACATTTAGAAATTAGCAAATGAATGCTACAGTGCCCTGGTGCATGTTACCTCCGCTGTGACAATTTGTTATCTATCACCAAGCAGCTGTGTACCTGCTCTGTTGTGGCGCTCCCTCCCTCTCTCCCAGACACATTTAGCCACAGCTCCTCAATCGCTCTCTCCCTCGCCTCTGTCTCTGCCGGATAAAATAGCTTGGATTACCCCTAAATATCCACATAATTTTGTAGAGTCAGTGTGGAGAGGCGAGGGATTTCAGCTTTCTATTGAAGCCTCCCATATGATGCGATGCAGTGCGTTGAGAGTTACAGGCTCACACAATACCAACATTTCCCATGAGCGCTTTGGCACCGTTTACATGAGTGATTTGTGGGGGAAAGACCGGTTATGCAAAGTCTTTGCATTGGGCCTGTCATGTAAGATGTGTAATATGGAGTATTTACATGATCGGATTGACACCTTCTGTGAAGGTGCGTGTGCCATGTGCTTGGCACGGTGCAGAGATAGCAACAGATCAGGCAATCCTCTTTAACAGCCATAGAAAAAAGTAACTCTAAACACTGAATCTCACGTAAGCAAAAATAAGTATTCTATAAATACATGATGATAGGTTGAATGTCCTAGATCATCAAATATTTTATTTTTTATTTTTATTTTATTTTGTCATTTAGCAGACGCTCTTATCCAGAGGGACTTACAATTAGTGAGTGCATACATTTTCATACTGGCCCCCCGTGGGAAACGAACCCACAACCCTGGCGTTGCAAGCGCCATGCTCTACCAACTGAGCTACAGCTACAAATAAAATGTATTTGTCACAAGTGACACTGACTCTTGCTAAACTAGAGACTGCCTTCTATATTATCATCATGTTTATTATATTACGTATCAGCATGTCTTATTATTCGCTATCATGCGCTTATGAGTGCCTTGTAATCCTGTGTGCTGTGTGTTACTTACAACTATTGCCTTTCACTTAACTTCTTACAATGTCATGTGTGAAATGTAATTTAATTGCATGGACAATTTGCTTGCTTTGTATGGTGTGCTGTGATTCCACAGATTGGCATTGACTAAAGTGACATTGTGACCGCTGTTGCCAATCCCTATCACCTCCTTCCTCCTCGAACTAATTGCTAAATGCCCCAGAACTATAGGAAATGGACACTTACCTTGGACACGCCGTTTCATGGGAACCTCTAAACCGACGGCCGTCTGACTCTTCACTGCACCACGACTACTACCCCTCTCCACTGTTCGCTTGTGCCTGTGGGAAACCAAACTCCATTACAATGCTGTCTATAGCACTGCTAAAAGAAAGTGCTTATTCCTAACGTGTGAGTGTGACTCCAATTGTTGATCAGTACTACAGTCACGACTACAGTCACGACTACAGCCATGTGGCACACACCCGATGCAGCTGAGAGGCTACCGATGCTACAATGCAGCCGGCCCAGCTTATAGTGAGGGAGAGCCCGGCAGCCAGCCATCAGCCAGTGTCCTCAGGCCCGTGCATGACTCTAAAGCAGGGGGCTTGCTTGGATCTTTAATTAATGCGCCCAGGTAATAGGTGCCATCTGGGGGTGTTCTTGGCAGCTAATCACACACACAGAGCCTCTCATTGGGGGCCAGATGCAGTGGCTCATCCCTCGCTCTCTCACCTAATTACCCTTTCTTTTACAAACAGAGTAATGTAAATAGCGCTTAGCCATTATTCCTTAAATAACCAATGTTCTCGCTATCCGCAGCCCCCAGAAGAGTGTGAAGCATAGCAATTACAGAAAAATCAATGTGCTTAATCATTGTGGTACAGGGTATTCTTATGAGGTTGTTAATGCTTTAGGCACCACACAGAGTGAATATGAAAGGTGCAGACGTGTCCTAGAACCTGCAACACAAGGGACCCTAATGCTATCTGAAAACAGCTTCGTTCAATTCTAGGAGAGGTTGCACAGAGAGAGAGAGAGGACACAGGGACACTGAATGATGCTGCCACCAGCCAGCAAACATAGTGATGCACTTAAAATAAACACTACCCTGTTCCACAGTCAAAAGCTGAATGGCCTGGACACATTCAATGTCTAATATTGAAGCTTTAATTTCAGATACACTTTGGTCTAATCGGGTTACCCTGGTAAAAATAAATATCCTTGCAGGGTAGGACATGGCTCCATGAACATGGGCAAAACATCAGTATTAGCCAGCGTTTGCACATTGTACTGCCATCCTTTCATTGCTGTTCATTCAGGAGTCCCTTCATTCAGTTTAATGCAGTTGACTCCTCTTTTCGCAACTGAAACAATGAGCCTCAGAAGAACTATTAGAAAACACAACAAAACATGGCCTATTCTCTGCATGTGCTGCTTCTTCTGAATTTTCTTACCTGACTTGAACACAATGCATTGTTACTGTTTTCTGTTGTTTAGATAATGGCTTAATAATTAGGCATTGAGACCTGATCCCTCATCGAGGTACTCATCCTGGGTCATCAGAAATTGAGCAAATGCTCTGTTTGCATGTGCGGTCAAATTAATGGGGTGAGCCAGGAGAGCTGAGTTGAGTGTTCATTTCTATCAACTATATAGGTGCTTGTTAATCTGTGCAGCCATCTCACCGCTCTGAAAAGCTGCAGGCACAAGCTGTTCTCAAGGCTGATGAGCAGCAGGGAAGCATATCTATGTCACACAGTGTTGGCTGTGCAGGGGACACACAGGGGACACCTTGGAACAACCTCGCACAGGCTACACTAATGTTTCAGCAAAGTAAATGAGCCAAAACAGGAGAAAAACATGTCATAAAAAACCCATACTGCAATTATTGGCAGCGAGATTCAATGAAATAGTAATGGCGGCTGTTAATTCCGTACACAGTTCTTCTGCCGCCACTGGGCCTTGGGTTGGTTCTGTCAGCCTAACAGACTATGACAAGATCCAGTGGTTTGGTGTTGTTTCTCACCTCCAGCCCAGGAGCATGAGAGAGAACTGTGTTCATGTCTTGGCCTGGCTTCAGGTCCTCACTCTATCTCCTACCCATCTCTCTCCAGCCAGACAGATAAGTGAAGTCAGGGAGATGCCAAAGAAAAAGGTTAGTGCTATCCTGGATCCTTGGGACCTCCCTACCCTAACACTAACCTTAACCCCTAACCCTAACCCTAACCCTAACCCTAACCCTAACCTTAACCTTAAACCCTTACCTTAACCATTTTAAATGTCCACTTCAATGAGGTAGGGATGTACCCAGGATCCCAGATAGCAAGGAAACCCTGTGCTGTCTCAGGCAACCATGACGGCTACTGGGAGCGCAAACGCCTCTCACTCTCGTCTCCCATGGATCAGACTGTTATTCTGCTGGAAGACAGGGTGGCAATGGATCATGCCACAGAGTTAAGCCATCATTTACACTGAACACTGTTAAGGATGTGCAACTCCAAGGGCCTGAGGGACAAAGCACAGAGCACAAATCAGTGGAAATGAATAATTGTTCATTCTGAGGTTGAACGTGTCACACTGCACGTCACAACTATGACTAACAAACCTAATGTACTTTTCCCTTTCCTGGAACCACTGTCATCAAGTGTGACTGTGGACATGGAAGGCTGCATTAGCCCACATGCTAACCTGCCAAATGGGTCCAAAGTGAAAGAGACTTTCCATGGTGGGCTACAGACTAGTGGTTTAGCTTTATATAGTCTCTCTACTCCCCAACCCCTTGCTTCTGGAGACCATGAACTTCTCTTTTATATGTATCATTTAAAAAATAAACAGATATTTTTAACAAGCTATGTGGTCCAACAACAGCCAAAATGAACAAAATGTTTATGTTTTGATGCTGGTGCCAGTTATGTTCCCTTTGTTACACAAAAACATCTGTTTTGATGAGAAAATCTCAGATGAAAACACAATGGAATTAGGATGAAGACATTGATGTCATTCAGAAGTAAATATATATTTATTCCACAACACAGCACAGATACATATTTGATTGGTCACTACTTATGGAACTAATCAACAATAGTGGGGTGTTAATTATGAGTTCATGTTTAGACAGAATTAAGCAGAGCACAGATCAGGTAATTAATTGAACCTGCTTTCAAGGACCACATGTTTCCTTGATAAAACATATTTGACAACTCATTTCAATGCAATAGTTATGACATTTCAATTTCAATGATATCAGTGCTATGTCCTAAAATGTTGGATAATGAGTAAAGTTTTGTGGAGTTTATCTTTTCCTCCTCAAATTAACTTTGCCAAATGAATGTGGTTCTCCCACTCACTTCAGTGCTAATGGAAAGCATGAGTAAATCAATAAGGCAATAAAGTATTTAAGATAATCCAATTCTAGGCATCACAATGAGCCTGCGTCTTCTTTCAAAGGCAGCAAAGCCTGCGACAAAGGGAGACATTTCTATGTGGCGTGCCGTGGGGTTTGGAAATGGCCCTTTAATCCATAAAGCGTATTTGTATATAAAAAGTTGACAGGGTGCTATTGAAATGCAGAATAAGGAAGCACTGAACCCAACACTCATATTGAGAATACATAATTTCGAACAACTTTTAAAACCTCAGCAGTACAGTAGCCACATAACAGTTTCTCCACATAATCAACATAGACTACACATAAAGAGACACTTCATATTAAATTATAGCAGACATCGCACTGTATAAGATGTCAATTAAATGTCCATTGATAATTGTAACCACAGCAATAGTTATCCCAACTACAGTAGTGTTTAAAAAGACATTGAACTAACGTTAGGGATTTAATGGGGAGTCTGTCTGGCTGTGGGCGACGGGGCGCCAGGTGTGGTAGTTTTGGGTGAAGGATATTTATGAGATATATGGCCCAAAATTCTATTGACATCTGATTGCCCATTTTAATTATGTCAGTGGACACAGTGTCTAACAACTACAGAGTGCAGGTTATTCCATAATAAACTAATAGGAGCACACTAAATTATTTAGAGGCTCTATTTTTGCTTGAATGCATATATTTAATTATAAAACTGTTGTGGTTTGTGGTAAAGGGTGTGCATTATGTAGATTCCTCTTTTAACATAATGCTCTTAAAATTCGGGGGAAGTGCTTTATGAATGCACATATTTGTTTCTGAGTGAGAGAACCAGCTCTGAATACATGAATAGCATAACACAGGCCCCAGGTCAGGGCCTGATGACAGGGCTTCTCAAGGAGGGGGCGTTGGGTTGGAAGGGGAGGAAAGAAGAGAAGAGGAAAGTAAGAGATGAGGTGCTGAACTCCAACTGTGATGGGTCAGGGATGGCTGTGTGAGGGGGAGGCACCCATTGATCCTGGCACACGGTCAAATCTAAGCCTGTTTGATATCTCCCCAGAGTCCCAACCATTAGGCCTCCTCCACCTTCTCCCTCCATCCCTTCCTCCCAGGGATACATTTTTCCTCCACTGCCTTTATGAGCTATGGCCCAACAGGCCACATAAAAGGCAGAGATGTCTGAGGTGGCAGATGATAGGGACATATCAAAATGCTGAATGAAGGGGACTTGAAATACAGTGCATCGGCCCAAAGGCAAGGATCACTCACTTTCTGGGTATCAATGGCACTGAAACCTTATGATGAAGTGGTAGATGACAGATACTTTGTAAAGGCTTTTTTTGGGGGGGCTGTTTATAACAACACATACAGTGAGGGAAAAAGATATTTGATCCCCTGCTGATTTTGTACGTTTGCCCACTGACAAAGACATGATCAGTCTATAATTTTAATGGTAGGTTTATTTGAACAGTGAGAGACAGAATAACAACAACAAAATCCAGAAAAGCGCATGTCAAAAATGTTATAAATTGATTTGCATTTTAATGAGGGAAATAAGTATTTGATCCCTCTGCAAAACATGACTTAGTACTTGGTGACAAAACACTTGTTGGCAATCACAGAGGTCAGACGTTTCTTGTAGTTGGCCACCAGGTTTGCACACATCTCAGGAGGGATTTTGTCCCACTCCTCTTTGCAGAGCTTCTCCAAGTCATTAAGGTTTCGAGGCTGACGTTTGGCAACTCGAACCTTCAGCTCCCTCCACAGATTTTCTATGGGATTAAGGTCTGGAGACTGGCTAGGCCACTCCAGGATCTTAATGTGCTTCTTCTTGAGCCATTCCTTTGTTGCGTTGGCCGTGTGTTTTGGGTCATTGTCATGCTGGAATACCCATCCACGACCCATTTTCAATGCCCTGGCTGAGGGAAGGAGGTTCTCACCCAAGATTTGATGGTACATGGCTCCATCGTCCCTTTGATGCGGTGAAGTTGTCCTGTCCCCTTAGCAGAAAACCCCCCCCAAAGCATAACATTTCCACCTCCATGTTTGACGGTGGGGATGGTGTTCTTGGGGTCATAGGCAGCATTCCTCCTCCTCCAAACACGGCGTGTTGAGTTGATGCCAAAGACCTCGATTTTGGTCTCATCTGACCACAACACTTTCACCCAGTTCTCCTCTGAATCATTCAGATGTTCATTGGCAAACTTCAGATGGGCCTGTATATGTGCTTTCTTGAGCAGGGGAGACCTTGCGGGCGCTGCAGGATTTCAGTGCTTCACGGCGTAGTGTGTTACCAATTGTTTTCTTGGTGACTATGGTCCCAGCTGCCTTGAGATCATTGACAAGATCCTCACGTGTAGTTCTGGGCTGATTCCTCACCGTTCTCATGATCATTGCAACTCCACGAGGTGAGATCTTGCATGGAGCCCCAGGCCGAGGGAGATTGACAGTTATTTTGTGTTTCTTCCATTTGCGAATAATCGCACCAACTGTTGTCACCTTCTCACCAAGCTGCTTGGCGGTGGTCTTGTAGCCCATTCCAGCCTTGTGTAGGTCTACAATCTTGTCCCTGACATCCTTGGAGAGCTCTTTGGTCTTGACCATGGTGGAGAGTTTGGAATCTGATTGATTGCTTCTGTGGACAGGTGTCTTTTATACAGGTAACAAGCTGAGATTAGGAGCACTCCCTTTAAGAGTGTGCTCCTAATCTCAGCTCGTTACCTGTATAAAAGATACCTGGGAGCCAGACATCTTTCTGATTGAGAGGGGGTCAAATACTTATTTCCCTCATTAAAATGCAAATCAAATTCTAACATTTTTGACATGCGTTTTTCTGGATTTTGTTGTTGTTATTCTGTCTCTCACTGTTCAAATAAACCTACCATTAAAATGATAGACTGATCATTTCTTTGTCAGTGGGCAAACGTACAAAATCAGCAGGCGATCAAATACTTTTTTACCTCACTGTACATGGTATAAATGGTAACCCATACTCCATCTAAAAGAAATGTGGTTGAAAGGACAACCTTGACAGAGAACATCCAACACCAGATAGACCTTTTGCCAATACTAGTGGGATAGTGAGCCATTAGTGCTAGGTACAGACCCCATACCAGGCCCATGGCCCCCATAATCACGGTCCTGCAAAGCTGTGTTTGTTTAAGATTAACTTCAACCCAGGCCCATCTGAGCACTTCCATCAACTAGCATCAACTGTCCCTGAAGGCTCACATGTGAATGGACAAACTCCATGCAGAGAACACCCCCAACACTCCCTCGGTTTTCATAATTGAAATAGGTTGTTCGGGTGTTTGATCGTATCGGATTACAGGGGTGGCATAAGCCCTCCTCGCTGCGCAAAGGCCTGTTAACTGGACCGCCGACAGCGTCTTTTTTTTGAGGCACTGCGGTGGCACCCAATCCGACACAGCGAACAGCAGCATCAAACCATGTCTATTAGCAACGTGTTGTGCACTACTGATTGGGAAACCGTGCTAGTACAGCGAACCACTACAATGGGAATTCACACAGATTTTCATTATCAGTTTGTCAACTTGGTAAATGTGCAATAGTGCAGCCGTAATGTTAATAACAGAATATTACAGAAGACACATTTCTTAAATCCTACATTATCCATCGTAGAACATGAAATTGAAGTTTGTTCAAGGAAATCAGAACAATTTCCTGGAACCCAGGAGTTTTTCTGTGTAAGCCCCCATTGACATGCAAAGCATTGTGGATGAGTGTCAGTTTCCAGCGTAGGCAGGCAGATATCATGGTGATTCTTCTTGAGAGAGTCAGCTTTGATTGACACTTCACATGCACCTGATGAATCACAGCTCTGCATACCTTAGGAGTTTTATAGTGAGGAATATGTCTACCCATAATCTTCTGGGTCTCTATAACCACCTGATAACAGAGAGTACGAACTTATCATTCAAGGCCACAATTCAATACCTTTGGCTTTTCGATGTTTGTTCAGGTCTGTTTGAAATAGTGATAACCTGTGTGGCTGCATGTCTAAGCTGTACTTTTTGTGTGTTATTTTTCTTTTTTGGGGGGTAGATCAGCTTTAATATAGCAGATAGATTGTAACTTCCATCAATGTAATTGTCTGCATCACTTCCAATCCCCCATATGTTTTTTTTTTCTCGCAAATGTATATACAGTTGAAGTCGGAAGTTTACATACACCTTAGCCAAATACATTTAAACTCAGTTTTTCACAATTCCTGACATTTAATCCTAGTAAAAATGTCAGAATAATAGTAGAGAGAATGATTTATTTCAGCTTTTATTTCTTTCATCACATTCCCTGTGGGTCAGAAGTTTATTATTACATACACTCACTTAGTATTTGGTAGCATTGCCTTTAAATTGTTTAACTTGGGTCAAACGTTTTGGGTAGCCTTCCACAAGCTTCCCACAATATGTTGGGTGAATTTTGGCCCATTCCTCCTGACAGAGCTGGTGTAACTGAGTCAGGTTTGAAGGACTCCTTGCTCACACACACTTTTTCAGTTCTGCCCACAAATTGTCTATAGGGTTGAGGTCAGGGCTTTGTGATGGCCACTCTAATACCTTGATTTTGTTGTCCTTAAGCCATTTTGCCAAAACTTTGGAAGTATACTTATGGTCAATGTCCATTTGGAAGACCCATTTGCAACCAAGCTTTAACTTCCTGATGATGTCTTGAGATGTTGCTTCAACATATCCACATAATCTTCCTTCCTCATGATGCCATCTATTTTGTGAAGTGCACCAGTCCCTCCTGCAGCAAAGCACCCCCACAGCATGATGCTGCCACCCCCGTGCTTCACAGTTGGGATGGTGTTCTTCAGCTTGCAAGCTCGCCCTTTTTCCTCCAAACATAACGATGGTCATTATGGCCAAACAGTTCTATTTTTGTTTCATCAGACCAGAGTACATTTCTCCAAAAAGTACGATCTTTGTCCCCTTTGGCTTTTTTATGGTGGTTTTGGAGCAGTGGCTTCTTCCTTGCTGAGCGGCCTTTCAGGTTATGTCGATATAGGACTCGTTTTACTGTGGATATAGATACTTTTGTACCTGTTTCCTCCAGCATCTTCACAAGGTCAGTTGATGTTGTTCTGGGATTGATTTGCACTTTTCACCCCAAAGTACATTCATCTCTAGGAGACAGAACACGTCTCCTTCCTGGGCATTTTCATGATGTCCATCCGGTTTGCTTCTATATGCCATATCTTTCTAACTGTGCTCTTTCACAAAGCTCTCAACCTATAACCTATATACTTATTATGGACACAGTATGCTTTACATTAGATATCTTGCTGTTATTAGTTGTCTAAGCTGTACTTTGTAAAAAGTTATTCATGGCATTTAACTACAGTTGATACATCTTTTGAATAAAAAGTATTTTTTCCCCCTCTTATTTTTCTCAAAGATCTATGTCTGAAAAGAATCCGCCCTAAAGTCCATTTAAGTATGTGTATGTATTGACAGGCCAATTTCAAACTTATTTGAGGCACAAATCTATGCTTCCACCACATACCTCTCAGTTTCTATACTGACAAAATACCTAGTATTTGAAAAATAAGAAATATGCTATCTAAGGGGGGGGGGGGGGGGCGGGGGTGGATCTATTAGTTTGAATTATCTTGGGTCAGTGTGTGGTTCTGTGTGTGTTGTGCGTGTGTCTCTCGCTGGCGGGACACTGCTGGTCAGCGGCAGCAGTTATCCACTGTGCCTGTTAACCATCTATAATATAATAATAATATGCCATTTAGGAGACGCTTTTATCCAAAGTGACTTACAGTCATGCGTGCATACATTTTTTTTTGTGTGTATGGGTGGTCCCGGGGATCGAACCCACTACCCTGGTGTTACAAGCGCCATGCTCTACTAGCTGAGCTACAGAGGACCACATCTCCCTCCTTTGCCTGATAGCCCTGCTCACCCCACTGAGCTTCCATTCAAAACTTCCATTCAAGGTTCAATTACCCATCTGCCAATACTGTTTAATGTCTGATGAAGTGATCCCCCTTCTCCCTTCCCTCTGGTCGCTGTTAAACAATCTCCTTTCTCATCAATCACATTTTGCCCTCAGTTTTACAGATGTGGCCTGACTATGGTCAAGTCTGGATGTCTTGCTGTCTCTATAGCTGGTTGGTTGATGGGCAGGTCGTAACATTGACCCCTGACCCCTGTCATTGCCTATGTCATTCAAGTCTGTGCCCTACAGAGTTCAGTAACTCCAAGTCTCACCTTCATTTAGCTAATGGCATAAGGACATGAAGAGGTGTAGCAGGCAATATACTAGACCTAATAAGCAGCTCCTAGTTAAATCATTTGGCTTCTGGTCTAAATATGCACTAGAGAGTAAAGTGAAGGCATGTGAACCCCAGGTTTAATTACATACATTGGATTGTAAATGAATGAATTAATGATTTCACAAAGTTTTAAAGTGTATATGTTACTTACTTAGGTACAGTGCATTCGGAAAGTAATCAGACCCCTTTACTTTTTCCGCATTTTGTTATGTTACAGCCTTATTCTAAAATGGATTAAACAGCTTTTTCCCTTATCAATCTATACACCATACCCCATAATGACGAAGTAAAAACAGGTTTTTAGAAATGTATTAAAAATACAAAACTGAAATATGACATTTACATAATGTCAGAAGGCGTGGATGTGGTGTAGGAATCAATCGCAGGACACAGAGGCTTAGTCCAAAAGTCTTTAGTCAAGACAAAATGACACGGCTACAAAACAGAGCCAGAGGCACGAGAAAATTTACGCAACCTGCGTAAACGAGCAAAAGGCAACAAACGCGCACAACAAGTGCGGACTCTCTATAAACAAAACAATTAGAGAAAAATGTACTGACTGCTCCAGCTGACAAAAGAACAACTACACACAAACACATGACAGAAACAACGAGAACTTAAAGGACACATGATCAACACTAAACGAGAACAGGTGTACCAAACAGACCAAACCAAACAAACATCGAAAACAAAGAACGGTGGCAGCTAGTACTCCGAAGACGACGACCGCCGAAGCCTGCCCGAACAAGGAGAAGGAGCAGCCTCGGCCGAAACCGTGACAGTACCCCCCCCTTGACGCGCGGCCCCAGCCGTGCGCCGACCCCGGCCTCGGGGACGACCAGGAGGACGCGGAGCAGGGCGCGTGGGATGACCACGATGGAACTCAGTCAGAAGAGACGGGTCTAAGATGTCTCTCCTCGGCACCCAGCACCGCTCCTCCGGACCGTACCCCTCCCACTCCACGAGATATTGGAGACCCCCCATCCGACGTCTCGAATCCAGGATGGACCGAACTGTGTACGCCGGAGCCCCCTCGATGTCCAGCGGGGGCGGAGGAGTCTCTCCTATCTCACAGTCCTGGAGTGGACCAGCTACCACTGGCCTGAGGAGAGACACATGGAACGAGGGGTTAATATTCTTATAATCAATAGGTAGTTGTAACCTGTAACACACCTCGTTCAACCTCCTCAGGACTTTAAAAGGCCCCACAAACCGCCGACCCAGCTTCCGGCAGGGCAGGCGGAGGGGCAGGTTTCTGGTCGAGAGCCAGACTCGATCTCCCGGTGCGTACACCGGTCCCTCACTGCGGTGGAGATCGGCGCTCGCCTTGTGTCGACGGATGGCCCGCTGCAGATGGACGTGTGCAGCGTTCCACGTCTCCTCCGAGCGCCGCACCCACTCATCCACCACAGGGGCCTCGATCTGGCTCTGATGCCAAGGTGCCAGAGCCGGTTGGTACCCTAATACACATTGGAAAGGAGTTAGTTTGGTGGAGGAGTGGCGAAGAGAGTTCTGTGCCATCTCGGCCCAGGGAACATACCTCGCCCACTCCTCCGGCCGGCCCTGGCAATACGACCTCAGAAACCTACCCACATCCTGGTTTACCCGTTCGACCTGCCCATTGCTCTCCGGGTGGTACCCCGAGGTAAGGCTCACCGAGACCCCCAAGCGCTCCATGAACGCTCTCCAGACTCGAGAGGTAAACTGGGGGCCTCGATCAGACACTATATCCTCGGGTACCCCGTAATGCCGGAAGATGTGAGTGAATAGAGCCTCAGCGGTCTGTAGGGCAGTAGGGAGCCCCGGCATGGGAAGGAGACGACAGGCCTTCGAGAACCGATCCACAACGACCAGGATGGTGGTATTCCCCTGGGAGGGGGGAAGGTCTGTAACAAAATCCACCAAGAGGTGAGACCAGGGTCGTTGTGGAACGGGCAGGGGTTGTAACTTACCCCGGGGCAGGTGTCTGGGTGCCTTACACTGGGCACACACCGAGCAGGAGGAAACATAAACCCTCACATCCCTGGCTAACGTTGGCCACCAGTATTTAGTGCTAAGGCAGTGCACTGTCCGGCCAATACCTGGATGTCCAGAGGAGGGTGACGTGTGAGCCCAATAAATAAGTCGATTCCGAACCTCGAACGGAACGTACGTCCGACCCACAGGACACTGGGGAGGACTAGGATCGGGTACGCAACGCCCGCTCGATTTCGGAGTCGACCTCCCACACCACCGGTGCCACCAGACAAGACGGCGGTAGTATGGGTGTGGGCTCAACGGACCTCTCCTCCGTGTCATATCGCCGGGACAGGGCGTCTGCCTTACCGTTCTGGGACCCAGGGATGTAGGTGATCTTAAATACGAACCGGGCCAGAAACATGTTCCACCGAGCCTGGCGAGGGTTCAGTCTCCTAGCTGCCCGGATGTACTCCAGGTTCCGGTGGTCAGTCAAAATGAGGAAAGGGTGTTGAGCGCCCTCAAGCCAATGCCTCCACACCTTTAGGGCCTGTTCCACGGCTAGCAGCTCCCTGTCCCCTACGTCATAATTTCGCTCTGCCGGGCTGAGCTTTTTAGAGTAAAAAGCACAGGGACGGCAGAGCGACGGCAGAGCGTGCCAGAGGGACGGCAGAGCGTGCCAGACCGTTGCGAGAGCACGGCCCCTATACCGGCCTCAGACGCGTCCACCTCGACCTGGAATGGTAGCGTGGGATCCGGATGCGCCAGCACCGGAGCCGAAGCAAATAGGTCCTTCAGTCTCCCAAAAGCCCTATCAGCCTCAGCAGACCACTGCAAGCGCACCGGACCCCCCTTAAGAAGGGACGTTATGGGAGCTGCCACCTGTCCAAAACCCCGGATAAACCTCCTGTAGTAATTTGCAAAGCCCAAGAACCGCTGCACCTCTTTAACGGTGGTTGGGGTTTGCCAATTACGCACGACAGACACTCGGTCAACCTCCATCTTCACCCCTGACGCAGACAACTGATAACCCAAAAAGGAGACAGACTCCTGGAAAAACAGACATTTCTCTGCCTTGACATATAGGTCATGCTCCAACAACCTCCTCAACACTCGGCGCACCAGGGCTACATGCTCGGCTCGGGTAGAAGAGTACACCAGAATGTCGTCAATGTACACGACCACTCCTTGCCCCTGCATATCCTGGAAGATCTCATCTATGAAGGATTGGAAGACTGAAGGAGCATTCATTAACCCGTATGGCATGACGAGATACTCGTAATGACCCGAGGTGGTACTAAATGCTGTCTTCCATTCGTCTCCCTCCCTCATGCGCACCAAGTTGTAGGCGCTCCTGAGGTCCAACTTTGTGAAGAACCGCGCTCCGTGTAATGACTCCGTCATAGTCGCAATCAGAGGGAGTGGATAACTGTATTTCACAGTAATCTGATTGAGACTGCGGTAATCAATACACGGGCGCAAACCCCCATCTTTTTTCTTCACAAAAAAGAAGCTCGAGGACGCAGGGGAAGTGGAGGGCCGTATGTATCCCTGTCTCAGAGACTCGGCTATATAAGTCTCCATAGCTCTCTTCTCCTCTTGAGACAAAGGATACACATGGCTCCGCGGAAGCGCAGCTCCTACCTGGAGGTCTATCGCACAATCCCCCTGTCTATGTGGTGGCAATTGCGTCGCCCTCGCCTTGCTAAACACAAGTGATAAATCCTCATACTCGGGAGGAACGTGCATTGCGGGCACTTGGTTTGGACTCTCCACCGAGGTCGCCCCCACGGAAACACCCAGACATCGCCCCACACACTGGGCAGACCACTCCTTAAGAGCCCTCTGTTGCCACGAAATAGAGGGATTATGGGTCATCAACCAGGGAAGCCCCAGCACCACCGGATACGCAGGAGAGTCGATAAGATATAGCTGAATAGTCTCCTCATGACCCTCCTGCGTCCCCATCCTAAGTGGCGCTGTGACCACCCTAATCAACCCCGATCCCAACGGACGGCTATCTAGAGCATGTACAGGGAAAGGATTGTTGACAGGAAGGAGAGGAATCCCTAACTCTACACAAAATTTCCGATCTATAAAATTCCCGGCTGCGCCTGTATCTACTAGCGCCTTATGCTGGGAACGAGGTGCAACCTGTGGAAAACAAACAGGTATGGTTAGGTGCACAAGAGAGAGCTCTGGGTAAGTGGGGCGCCAACTCACCTGGAAGGACTCCCCAGTGCGTGGCCTGCCGTCTCGTCCCCTTGGAGACCCCCCCCAGCACCTAGCCGCAGTGTGTCCTCCACGGCCACAGTTGGTACAGGGGGTGGCCCCCTTCGTACTCCTTCTCCTCTCCTCTCTAGCGCCAGCACCCCCGAGCTCCATAGGACTCGGCTCGGAGGTGCTGGAGGGTGGAATGGACGACCCCCACTCAGGACGTCCGCGGGTAGCCAGCAGGGTGTCGAGACAAATGGCCATGTCCACCAACTGGTCAAACGTAAGGGTGGTGTCCCTGCAAGCCAACTCACGACGGACGTCCTCCCGTAGGCTGCATCGGAAGTGGTCTATGAGGGCCCGCTCATTCCACCCTGCATCTGCCGCTAGAGTCCGGAACTCCAGTGCAAACTCCTGGGCGCTCCTCCTCCCCTGTCGGAGGTAGAATAGACGCTCTCCCGCCTCTTTCCCCTCAGGTGGATGGTCGAACACAGCCCTGAAGCGACGGGAGAACTCCGCATAGGTGATCGTCGCGGCGTCTATCCTCCTCCATTCGGCGTTGGCCCATTCCAACGCCTTGCCGGTGAGACAGGAGATGAGGGCGGAAACGCTCTCGTGTCCCGAGGGCGCCGGGTGTACGGTGGCTAGGTAGAGTTCTACTTGTAGGAGAAAACCCTGACACCCGGCAGCGGTGCCATCATACGCCCTCGGGAGCGAGAGCCGAATCCCACTGGGTTCCGGAGCTTGGACGAACGGACTGACCGGTGATGGTGGTAAGGTAGGAGGAGGCGCGGGTACCCAACTGGTCTCCAGTCGATGCAGGGTATTCATCACTCCCTGCAGAGCGGTTGTGATTTGGGCTATCCTGTCATCCTGTCCGTGGACGCGCTCCTCCCATGACTCGGTCGCTGCTGCTGCTCCTGCTGATTCCATGAAAGGTGTGTAGTTCTGTCAGAAGGCGTGGATGTGGTGTAGGAATCAATCGCAGGACACAGAGGCTTAGTCCAAAAGTCTTTAGTCAAGACAAAATGACACGGCTACAAAACAGAGCCGGAGGCACGAGAAAATTACGCAACCTGCGTAAACGAGCAAAATGCAACAAACGCGCACAACAAGTGCGGACTCTCTATAAACAAAACAAATAGAGAAAAATGTACTGACTGCTTCAGCTGACAAAAGAACATCTACACACAAACACATGACAGAAACAACGAGAACTTAAAGGACACATAATCAACACTAAACGAGAACAGGTGTACCAAACAGACCAAACCAAACAAACATCGAAAACAAAGAACGGTGGCAGCTAGTACTCCGGAGACGACGACCGCCGAAGCCTGCCCGAACAAGGAGAAGGAGCAGCCTCGGCCGAAACCGTGACACATAAGTATTCAGTACTTTGTTGAAGCACCTTTGGCAGTGATTACCGCCTCAAGTCTTCTTGGGTATGATGCTACAAGCTTGGCACACCTGTATTTGGGGAGTATCTCCTATTCTTCTCTGCAGATCCTCTCAAGCTCTGTCAGGTTGGAAGGGGAGCGTCGCTGCATAGCTATTTTCAGGTCTCTCCAGAGATGTTTGATCGGGTTCAAGTCCGGGCTCTGGCTGGCCACTCAAGGACATTCAGAGACTTGTCCCATTGTCTAGGCTGTGTGCTTAGGGTTGTTGTCCTGTTGTAAGTTGAACCTTCGCCCCAGTCTGAGGTCCTTAGTGCTCTGGAGTAGGTTTTCATCAAGGATCTCTCTGTACTTTGCTCCGTTCATCTTTCCCTCGAACCTGACTAGTCTCCCAGTCTATGCGGCTGAAAACCATCCCCACAGCATGATGCTGCCACCACCATGGTTCACCTTAGGGATGTTGCCAGTTTTCCTCCAGACGTGACACTTGGCATTCAGGCCAAAGAGTTAAAAATCTTAATTTCATCAGACCAGAGAATCTTGATTCTCATTGTCTGAGAGATCTTTAGGTGCCTTTTGGCAAACTCCAAGCAGGCTCTCATGTGCCTTTTACTGAGGAGTGGCTTTGTCTGGCCATTGGGTTCTTGGTCACCTCCCTGACCAAGGCCTTTTTCCCCCGATTGCTCAGTTTGGCCAAACTTCTTCCATTTAAGAATGATGGAGGCCACTGTGTTCTTGGGGACCTTCAATGCTGCACATATTTTTTGGTACCCTTCCCCTTCCCCAGACCTGTGCCCAGACAATCTAAACACGTTCTTCGACCGCTTTGAGGATAACACAGTGCCACTGACGTGGCCCGCTCCCAAGGACTGTGGGCTCTTGTTCTCCGTGGCCGACGTCAGTAAGACATTTAAGCGTGTTAACCCTCTCAAGGCTGTCGGCCCAGACAACATCCCTAGCCGTGTATTCAGAGCATGCGCAGACCAGCTAGCTGGAGTGTTTACGGCAATATTCAATCTCTCCCTATCCCAGTCTGCTGTCCCCACTTGCTTCAAGATGTCCACCATTGCCCCTGTACCCAAAATAGCAAAGGTAACTGAACTAAATGACTATCGCCCCGTAGCACTCACTTCTGTCATCATGAAGTGCTTTGAGAGGCTAGTTAAGGATCACATCACCTCTACCTTACCTGATACAGTTCAATTAGCTTACCGCCCCAATAGATCCACAGACGATGCAATCACCATCGCACTGCACACTGCCCTATCCCATCTGGACAAGAGGAATACCTACGTCAGAATGTTGTTCATTGACGATAGCTCAGCCTTCAACACCATAGTACCCTCCAAGCTCATCATTAAGCTCGGGGCCCTGGGTCTGAACCTCGCCCTGTGCAACTGGGTCCTGGACTTCCTGACGGGCCGCCCCCAGGTGGTGAAGGTAGGAAACACCTCCTCCACTTCGCTGATCCTCAACACAGGGGCCCCACAAGGGTGCGTGATCAGCCCCCTCCTGTACTCCCTGTTCACCCATGACTGCGTGGCAACGCACGCCTTCAACTTAATCATCAGGTTTGCAGACAACACAACAGTAGTAGGCCTGGTTACCAACAATGATGAGGCAGCCTACAGGGAGGAGGTGAGGGCCCTGGTGGAGTGGTGCCAGGAAAATAACGTCTCCCTCAACGTCAACAAAACAAAGGAGCTGATCGTGGATTTCAGGAAACAGTAGAGGAAGCATGGCACTATCCACATCGACGGGACCGCAGTGGAGAAGGTGGAAAGCTTCAAGTTCCTCTGCGTACACATCACTGACAATCTGAAATGGTCCACCCACAAAGACAGTGTGGTGAAGAAGGCCCAACAGCGCCTCTTCAACCTCAGGAGGCTGAAGAAATTTGGCTTGTCCCCTAAGAGCCTCAGAAACTTTTACAGATGCACAATTGAGAGCATCCTGTCGTGCCGTATCACCACCTGCTACGGCAACGGCACCGCCCGCAACTGCAGGGCTCTCCAGAGGGTGGTGTGGTCTGCCCAACGCATCACCGGGGGCACACTGCCTGCCTTCCAGGACACCTACTGCACCCGATGTCATATGATCAACCACCCAAGCCACAGCCTATTCACCCGCTAACATCCAGAAGACGAGGTCAGTACAGGTGCATCAAAGTTGGGACCGAGAGACTGAAAAACAGCTTCTATCTCAAGGCCATCAGACTGTTAAATAGCCATCACTAGCCGGCTACCACCTGGTTACTCAACCCTGCACCTTAGAGGCTGCTGCCCTATATACATAGACATGGAATCACTGGCCACTTTAATAATGGAACACTAGTCACTTTAACCTCTACAGGATCGGTGTCCCTATAGCAGGACGGTTGCTGCTCAATATGCGATATGTGACTAGAATGTAAACTAGTTGTAAACAACACCAACTTTCCGGGACATAGACATGTCTTATATGGGCAGAAAGCTTACATTATTGTTAATCTAACTGCAGTGTCCAATTTACAGTTGCTATTACAGCAAAACAATACCATGCTATTGTTTGAGGATAGTGCACAACAACAAAACACTTTTGTCACGGCAACTGCTTTGATACAATCACCTCTTAAGGTACATAATGTACTTACATTCAGTAATCTTGCTCTGATTTGTCATCCTGAGGGTCCCAGAGATAAAATGTACCATAGTTTTGTTTGATAAAATCCATTTTTATATTCAAATGTAGGAACTGGTTTCTACAGTTTGACCCCCTGCTGTCTCTGGTAGACTTGATACAAAATATTGTGTAGTATTGTAAATCTTCACTGGATCCGTCTGAAACTTTGCACACACAATTCTGCCATCTTGTGGACAAATTCTAAATTACACCTAGATTCCTACATCACTGTCTGGCCTTTCTCTTGCATTTCAAAGATGATGCAAAAAAATAATAATAGAAAGCGCATGTTTTTTTGTTTGTATTATCTTTTACCAGATCTAATGTGTTATATTCTCCTACATTAATTTCACATTTCCACAAACTTTAAAGAGTTTCCTTTCAAATGGTACCAATAACATGGCATATCCTTGCTTCAGGTCCTGAGCTACAGGCAGTTAGATTTGGGTATGTCATTTTAGGTGAAAATTGAAAAAAAGGGTACGATCCTTAAAAGGTAATGTTTACATACTGCTTTACTCATCTCATATGTATATACTGTATTCTATTCTACTGTATTTTAGTCAGTGCCACTACAACATTGCTCGTCCTAATATTAATATATTTCTTAATTCCATTCTTTTACTTTTAGATTTGTGTTTTTTTGTGAATTGTTAGATACTACTGCAAAGTTGGAGCTAGGAACACAAGCATTTTGCTACACCTGCAATAACATCTGCTAAATATGTGTGTGTGACCAATAACATTTGATTTGAAAATGTGATTGATGAGGAAAAAATAATTTCATCGATTTTAGAATAAGGCTGTAGCGTAATTTTTTTTGGAAAAAGTCAAGGGGTCTGAATACTTTCCGAATGCACTGTATCAGGAATTAATAAAAGTGCACATTTTGTCCCAGATTATAGGTAAACTACTTTTTAGAGAATGTTTGACGTGTAGTCGGGCAATTAAAACCAAAGAATTGAACACCTGTTAGTTTTTTTCCCTTTCCTCTGTTTATCCTGTACAGTGAGGGAAAAAAGTATTTGATCCCCTGCTGATTTTGTACGTTTGCCCATTGACAAAGAAATGATCAGTCTATAATTTTAATGGTAGGTTTATTTGAACAGTGAGAGCAGAATAACAACAAAAAAATCCAGAAAAACGCATGTCAAAAATGTTACAAATGGACCCCTCTGCAAAACATGACTTAGTACTTGGTGGCAAAACCCTTGTTGGCAATCACAGAGGTCAGACGTTTCTTGTAGTTGGCCACCAGGTTTGAACACATCACAGGAGGGATTTTGTCCCACTCCTCTTTGCAGATTTTCTCCAAGTCATCAAGGTTTTGAGGCTGACGTTTGGCAACTCGAACCTTCAGCTCCCTCCACAGATTTTCTATGGGATTAAGGTCTGGAGACTGGCTAGGCCACTCCAGGACCTTAATGTGCTTCTTCTTGAGCCACTCCTTTGTAGCCTTGGCCGTGTGTTTTGGGTCATTGTCATGCTGGAATACACCATCCATGACCCATTTTCAATGCCCTGGCTGAGGGAAGGAGGTTCTCACTTAAGATTTGACGGTACATGGCCCCGTCCATCGTCCCTTTGATGCGGTGAAGTTGTCCTGTCCCCTTAGCAGAAAAACACCCCCAAAGCATAATGTTTCCACCTCCATGACGGGCATGTAAATGTGCTTTCTTGAGCAGGGGGACCTTGCGGGCGCTGCAGGATTTTAGTCCTTCACGGCGTAGTGTGTTACCAATTGTTTTCTTGGTGACTATGGTCCCAGCTGCCTTGAGATCATTGACAAGATCCTCCCGTGTTGTTCTGGGCTGATTCCTCACCGTTCACATGATCATTGCAACTCCACGGGGTGAGAACTTGCATGGAGCCCCAGGCCAAGGGAGATTGACAGTTCTTTGGTGTTTCTTCCATTTGCGAATAATCGCACCAACTGTTGGCACATTCTCACCAAGCTGCTTGGCGATGGTCTTGTATCCCATTCCAGCATTGTGTAGGTCTACAATGCGTTTTTCTGGATTTTTTTGTTGTTATTCTGTGTCTCACTGTACAAATAAACCTACCATTAAAATTATAGACTGATAATTTCTTTGTCAGTGGGCAAACGTACAAAATCAGGAGGGGATCAAATACTTTTTTCCCTCACTGTAAATGTATGTCGCGATTAAATGTATTTGAAAAAATTTTGGCATTTGATAAACATGCTTTAACATGTTTTTCATAGGATAGTAAAATAAACGTGTGTGTGTGTGTGTGTGGTGTTTGGGGGTGGGGCTGTAGACTGAAGACTGGAAGAGCTGTCCCGGGTCTGGACCGGTCTACCCTGCACTAGAACCCCCCACCATAGCCTGCCAACACAGAGCAGACACTGAGCTCCCTACCCTAGAGTGACCTTGGCCTCATCCATCATTCATTAGACAGCCTGACAGAATGGCAGGGGAAGAAGGGCAAGCCATTCTCTCAATAATTAATCAGCTCCAATCAAGGCACTTTTTATCACTGTCCCAACAGTGCTGTTGCTCCGTCCCCACCTAACCCTCGCGTGCCACACACTTGTATGTTTTTCACTAAGTGGTGTTTCTCTGTAAGGGTATCAAAGTGAAGACACCATAAATAGCACAGCGAAACAAGGTATGCGTGTGTGTGTGTCACAGGAGGTTGGTGGCACCTTCATTGGGGAGGACGGGCTCGTGGTAATGGCTGGAGCGGTATCAAATACATCAAACACATTGTTTGATGCCATTCCTTTCGCTCCATTCCAGGCATTATTATGAGCCGTCCTCCCATCAGCAGCCTCCACTGGTGTGTGTGTGTGTGTGTGTGTCTGTGCGTGCGTGTGTGTGAAAAATAACTCAGTTATCTTTGTATTCACACTGCCCTTGCCTTAGAATGAGGACTCAACTCTTTTGTCAGTTCAAAATTCACATTGCTATGTTTAGAAAATAACCAAGATCTTTTTCCAACATGCACTCTGGGTTTTTACAAAGTGCAAGACAAGCCATTCAATCACAATGTGTTATCGGACAGCTAGATACAGTTGAAGTCGGAAGTTTACATACACCTTAGCCAAATACATTTAAACTCAGTTTTTCACAATTCCTGACATTTAATCCTAGTAACATTTCCTGTTTTAGGTCAGTTAGGATCACCACTTTATTTTAAGAATGTGAAATATCAGAATAATAGTAGAGAGAATGATTTATTTCAGCTTTTATTTATTTCATCACATTCCCAGTGGGTCAGCAGTTTACATACACTCAATTAATATTTGGTAGCATTGCTTTTAAATTGTTTAACTTGGGTCAAACGTTTCGGGTAGCCTTCCACAAGCTTCCCACAATAAGTTGGGTGAATTTTGGCCCATTCCTCCTGACAGAGCTGGTGTGACTGAGTCAGGTTTGTAGGCCTCCTTGCTCGCACACGCTTTTTCAGTTCTGCCCACATATTTTCTATAGGATTGAGGTCAGGGCTTTGTGATGGCCACTCCAATACCTTGACTTTGTTGTCCTTAAGCCATTTTGCCACAACTTTGGAAGTATGCTTGGGAGACCCATTTGCGACCAAGCTTTAACTTCCTGACTGATGTCTTGAGATGTTGCTTCAATATATCCACATAATTTTCCTTCCTCATGATGCCATCTATTTTGTGAAGTGCACCAGTCCCTCCTGCAGCAAAGCACCCCCACAGCATGATGCTGCCACCCCCGTGCTTCACGGTTGGGATGGTGTTCTTCGGCTTGGAAGCCACCCCGTTTTTCCTCCAAACATAACAATGGTCATTATGGCCAAACAGTTCTATTTTTTTTTCATCAGACCAGAGGACATTTCTCCAAAAAGTACGATCTTTGTCCCCATGTGCAGTTGCAAACCGTAGTCTGACTTTTTTATGGTGGTTTTGGAGCAGTGGCTTCTTCCTTGCTGAGCGGCCTTTCAGGTTATGTCGATATAGGACTCGTTTTACTGTGGATATTGCTCCTATTGTACCTGTTTCCTTCAGCATCTTATCAAAGTTAATTTGCTGTTGTTCTGGGATTGATTTGCACTTTTCACACCAAAGTACGTTAATCTCTAGGAGACAGAACGCATCTCCTTCGGTATGACAGATGCGTGGTCCCATGGTGTTTACACATGCGTACTATTGTTTGTACAGATGAACGTGGTACCTTCAGGCGTTTGGAAATTGCTCCCAAGGATTAACCAGACTTGTGGAGGTCTACACATTTTTTCTGAGGTCTTGGCTGATTTCTTTTGACGATCCCATGATGTCAAGCAAAGAGGCACTGAGTTTGAAGGTAGGCCTTGAAATATATCCAAAGGTACACCTCCAATTGACTCAAATTATGTCAATTAGCCTATCAGAAGCTTCTAAAGCCATGACATCATTTTCTGGAATTTTCCAAGCTGTTTAATGGCACAGTCAACTTAGTGTATGTAAACTTCTGACCCACTGGAATTGTGATACAGTGAATTTTAAGTTAAATAATCTGTCTGTAAACAATTGTTGGAAAAATTACTTGTGTCATGCACAAAGTAGATGTCCTAACCGACTTGCCAAAACTATAGTTTGTTAACAAGAAATTTGGGGAGTGGTTGAAAAACGTGTTTTAATGACACCAACCTAAGTGTATGTAAACTTCTGACTTCAACTGTATACTGTACCTACTTACATTTTGTAAGATTGCATTTAATTAAAATATGAGACATAATAATTGTAATCAGAAGATACTATTAACATGTACATTTATTGCCAACAGAATACATAGCAATATAATAACTGCAGAATAATGCTGTATTTGAAAATTGTACACCCAAGGTAGGCTAATGACCCTTTAAGCGCTAGAATAGATATTGTACGCTATGTTGTGATTCTCACCAAATAGGTTGTCTTCTAGCACTATTCAAACCCCACAATCAATAAACAGCTTATGAAGCTCTCTTAGCCTATAGATCACATATTGCAAACAAATAATCTGAACTAAAAACTCCACACATTTTGGAATTGCTGTGGTTCCTTGACAATCGCTAATCAATATCCAAAAACAGCAGACATTCTTTCCTGTGAACCTGCACATCATCATCTTCTCTCTTAATAACAAGTGAACCTGGGGAGCTTTGCTTTAATTAAGCGAACCACACTGAGTTCACAAAAATTGTCTGAAAGGGACCAAATGTGAAAACACCCTTATATTACATTAATGTGAAATGACAGAATTAGTGACATGTACAAAAAAATCCCTGAACACCTTGAATATATACAGTGAGGGAAAAAAGTATTTGATCCCCTGCTGATTTTGTACGTTTGCCCACTGACAAAGAAATGATCAGTCTATAATTTTAATGGTAGGTTTATTTGAACAGTGAGAGACAGAATAACAACAAAAAAATCCAGAAAAACGCATGTCAAAAATGTTACAAATTGATTTACATTTTAATGAGGGAAATAAGTATTTGACCCCTCTGCAAAACATTACTTAGTACTTGGTGGCAAAACCCTTGTTGGCAATCACAGAGGTCAGACATTTCTTGTAGTTGGCCACCAGGTTTGCACACATCTCAGGAGGGATTTTGTCCCACTACTCTTTGCAGATCTTCTCCAAGTCATTAAGGTTTCAAGGCTGACGTTTGGCAACTCGAACCTTCAGCTCCCTCCACAGATTTTCTATGGGATTAATGCCTGGAGACTGGCTAGGCCACTCCAGGACCTTAATGTGCTTCTTCTTGAGCCACTCCTTTGTTGCCTTGGCCGTGTGTTTTGGGTCATTGTCATGTTGGAATACCCATCCATGACCCATTTTCAATGCCCTGGCTGAGGGAAGGATAATGCATAATGTTTCCACCTCCATGTTTGACGGTGGGGATGGTGTTCTTGGGGTCATAGGCAGCATTCCTCCTCCTCCAAACACGGCGTGTTGAGTTGATGCCAAAGAGCTCCATTTTGATCTCATCTGACCACAACACTTTCACCCAGTTCTCTTCTGAATCATTCAGATGTTCATTGGCAAACTTCAGACGGGCATGTATATGTGCTTTCTTGAGCATGGGGACCTTGCGGGCGCTGCAGGATTTCAGTCCTTCACGGTGTAGTGTTTTACCAAATGTTTTCTTGGTGACTATGGTCCCAGCTGCCTTGAGATCATTGACAAGATCATCCCGTGTAGTTCTGGGCTGATTCCTCACCATTCTCATGATCATTGCAACTCCACGAGGTGAGATCATGCATGGAGCCCCAGGCCGAGGGAGATTGACAGTTCTTTTGTGTTTCTTCCATTTGCGAATAATCGCACCAACTGTTATCACCTTCTCACCAAGCTGCTTGGCGATGGTCTTGTAGCCCATTCCAGCCTTGTGTAGGTCTACAATCTTGTCCCTGACATCCTTGGAGAGCTCTTTGGTCCTGGCCATGGTGGAGAGTTTGGAATCTGATTGATTGATTGCTTCTGTGGACCGGTGTGTTTTATACAGGTAACAAACTGAGATTAGGAGCACTCCCTTTAAGAGTGTGCTCCTAATCTCAGCTCGTTACCTGTATAAAATACACCTGGGAGCCAGAAATCTTTCTGATTGAGAGGGGGTCAAATACTTATTTCCCTAATTAAAATGCAAATCAATTTATAACATTTTTGACATGCGTTTTTCTGGATTTTTTTGTTGTTATTCTGTCTCTCACTGTTCAAATAAACCTACCATTAAAATTATAGACTGATCACTTCTTAGTCAGTGGGCAAACGTACAAAATCAGCAGGGGATCAAATTCTTTTTTCCCTCACTGTAGCTATTAACACTTCAAACAAGATAGCAAACCATATGGATTCAGTCCAGTTAATGACACTGCGAAAACAAGTGAGACAGAGAGGTAGAGCGGAAAGAGGGGGAAGTGAGAGAGAGAGAGGTAGAGCAAAAAGAGGGGAAGTGAGGGAGAGAGGTAGAGCAGAAAGGGGGGAAGTGAGGGATAGAGGTAGATCAGAAAGAGGGGAAGTGAGGGAGAGAGGTCGAGCGGAAAGAGGGGGACGTGAGGGAGAGAGTTAAAGCGTCTAGAGGGGAAGTGAGGGAGAGAGGTAGATCAGAACGAGGAGGTGGAAGTGATGGAGAGAGGGAGAGGCAGGAAGAGGAGGGTTGGAGAGGGAAATAGGAGGACACCCACGCAGCAGGTTTTTGCGGAGCAGAAGCTGTCAAATAGGGATTACCAGAATGAGCAAGAAGCCTTCAATAGGCAGCAGCTTATATACTTTAGAAGACAGGATTTCAGTTTTATTCCAATGTAATTGAGAAAAAAGGCAGAAAATACAATCACTGCTAGTAGGCCGAACTGTTTCTGCTTCTGCGGGGAGCTTACATTAAAATGGGAGAAAGCTACTGTACTATACAATGCTAAGCGGGAAGGGGGACCTGAAATTAGGCATTAAAGTGGAATAGAGTGAGCGAAAAAGTGAAATCAGGTCAAATTAATGTGGTTATGAGGTCAAATTAATGCACATCCCACACATGTTAAGTGTAATGTGTATTTTCCTTCATAATTAGCTCTGTCCTTCCACATTCACAAACAGGTGTGCCCACAATATAGATGTAATGGGTCAATAGGAGTAATTGGGTCCCTACCTAAATGTACGTACTGTAAACAAACACGGACACGTACACACACACGGACATAATAATATGCCATTTAGCAGACGCTTTTATCCAAAGCGACTTACATTCATGTGTGCATAAATTTTTACGTATGGGTGGTCCCGGGGATCGAACCCACTACCCTGGCGTTACAAGCGCCATGCTCTTCCAATTGAGCTACAGATGCGCACACACACACACACACCGACACCGACACACACACACACACACACACACACACACACACACACACACACACACACACACACACACACACACACACACACACACACACACACACACACACACACACACACACACACACACACACACACACACACACACACACACACACACACACACACACACACACACACACACACACACACAAATCCACACACTGGCACACATCATTTTGACTCACAGCTGTTAACTGCAATAACATGCAAACTAACATAAAGGCAAATTAAATGCAATTATGGGGGCTTTGTAAGAGTATGTAACGAATTTACTGAAATAATTGCCGCTAGGGTCAAGACGATAATGGCAGTTGCCCACGACTTCGCTTAATTCCTCCAGTAGCTGAGACACCTCACCAGATGTTGACTGACCTCCACACCTCCTCCTCCACATATAGCCACTCCTCTAACAATCTCTCATCGCTCCTAGGAGTCTATTCCTTGGACAAAACTGGTTACAGTGCTAATAGCTGAATATCTTGAGGGTGTTCAAGTTTGTATATTCGTCATATAGAGATGACATACTTGGAGAACACGGTGCAATGCAATTGTTACTTGCAGGTTCACCTCACGACAGTGCAACAACAACAGAAAAAGTTAATGGGTAAGAAAGGGTAATATCTATATATATTTTTTTATACAAATATTTAAATAAATAAAATAGAATAGTAATTTAGCAAGAATATAGTACAGAATATATACAAGAGAAGGCAGAGAGAAGGCAGAGATAGAGTGTGCTCCTCATCTCAAACGTATTGCAACAACGACATGTAGTCAACATCACAGAGATCATTCTATGGTCAACACAACATAGCCGATCTCTAATGAAACAGATGCACAATTCTATTTCCAACTCTGTTCACAGTCACCCTCCAGGTGTTTAGTTATGAGCCCTGTGACAATCAACCAATGTGACACCCACCCTCTCTCTGCCTTCTAAGGAGAAAAGGGTGTCCTTGCTTCCCCTCCATTCTGCCTGGCGAACAGGACCTCCCATTCTCTACTGTACCCTGCTGGCAGCGGAGTCACCGAGCTGTGCAAAGCGATGAGTCAGGACTCCCCTGAACAGCGTCCAGAGATTACACGAGAGGCGATGTGGAATTAAAGCATAAATCTTTTTTTAAACTCCCAACACCTGCAACACTTTTTCCTTTTGATTTTAAAAAGAGGAACGAGCAACCACTTTTTTTCCAGAGCAGCCTCTGCTTTTTTCAGTGTGGCAATATAATCAATTAGCCTTTTGTTTCTAAATCATAACCCTGTCCCTCCACCATCTGTTTCCAGCCACTGCCTGAGTATTTCATGGAGAGTGTAAACTGCCAGACAAGCCTTTGACATGGCGCGTGCAGGGATAGAGGGAGTGCTGGAGGAGAGGGAGCGAAGGAAAGCGGGACGGACAGAGATTAATAGAGGGGCCTACGGTTTTGCCCTGAAAGTCCACGCCACAGAGGCTAAACTCAAAGGCAAATATTAGAGATGGCCACAAAGCTTCATGGGAAATCTCCTGATGGATGTGCTTATCATTGGAACAAATGAGGCAAATCAAATGCAGAGCAAAGTGATTAGGAGAAAGCTCTGCACCGCTCTCAAACCACTGGGAGCAGGATGTGACCTCAAAACTGAGCATGAAAAATGAGAGGAGGATAGCATGAAACAATGGTTTGCATAAATGAATGCTGTAAAGGTTGGATTTAATTCTGATAACCAGTTAAAGATGCAGACTGATTAGATAAGCACAATGTGGTTGTTTTATGTTGTGTGCTGTAATCTGACTAGTCTGCTTTGGTTCACTAGCATTGCAAACATAAGAAAATAACAGATATAAAGCCTGTAATGGAAAAATAATGATACCCATTAAAGGAAAATTTGATTGCTTGACAAATACCCGACAGACACCACACATTTTGTTTCTTATGTATGTGTATACATTTAGGCTTGCTGGGTTCACTTATACTAGCGCAGCATCTCTCTAGAAGAAAAACATGATAAATTATAATTTCTTTTGTAGGCTGTTTTGAAAGAGATCAATAAATACAAGAAAGTGGTCTCTCTGTGTATCAGGTGATTTGGACGGAGTCAGGCGCAGGAGGGTAAATCACAGAAAAAATGGTTTATTCGGCAAAAACAGCAGTATAACGGCACACTGGAGAAAACAAAGCACACGGGTGAATAGCCCGGCGATACAATACATAAAGCTCCACCGAGCTATCGTCACCTCCACATGAAAACAATCACACACAAAGACATGGGGGGCAGAGGGAATACTTATACAGGTACTGATGAGGGGATATGAACCAGGTGTGTGTAAAAACAAGACAAAACAAATGGAATGATGAGATGAGGAGCGGCAGTGGCTAGAAGGCCGGTGACGACGAGCGCCGAAGCATGCCCGAACAAGGAGAGGAGGCAGCTTCGGAGGAAGTCGTGACACTCTGCTTCTGGTCTTCAGGCACAGAGGCCCCTGAGCACTGATGTGCTAACATCCTTTATAAAGCAGCTCTTACTAGCGGTAAGTGGGGCCTTCTCTACATTTCAATAAAGCTCTGTTGATCAATAAATTTCAGCAATGCTGGCTGCATCTTATATTAAAATAGATCTTCCCCTGCCAGCGGGAATAAGTCTTCCGTCAGCAAAGTGCACACTTGCATTTTTTACCCCACTCTCTCCATTTTCTGAAAGATGTGAAAAACAAATATGCTACTGTCTGCTTCTGTTAGCAGAGCATTTACTCTGGCAGACTTAAAATTATATAGGTATAAGTCTGAGAGGAAATGTGTATAATATTTTATTCTACCTAGTAGATCTGGAATGTGAATATGTTTTTGGCTAATCAAATATTTAGCTTGGCATGAGGCTCATTGGATGGTTTTGCTGATTTACACTACATTACCAAAAGTATGTGGAGACCTGCTCATCGAACATCTCATTCCAAAATCATGGGCATTAATATGGAATTGGTCCCGCCTTTGCTGCTTTAACAGCCTCCACTCTTCCGGGAAGGCTTTCCACTAGATGTTGGAACATTGCTCCGGGGACTTGCTTCCATTCATCCACAAGAGCATTAGTGAGGTCGGGCATTGATGTTGGGTGATTAGGCCTGGCTCGCAGTCTGCATTTCAATTCATCCCAAAGGTGTTCGATGGGGTTGAGGTCAGGGCTCTGTGCAGGCCAGTGAAGTTCTTCGACACCGATCTCGACAAACAATTTCTGTATGGAACTCGCTTTGTGCACGGAGGCATTGTCATGCTGAAACAGGAAAGGGCCTTCCCCAAACTGTTGCCACAAAGTTGGAAGCACAGAATCGTCTAGAATGACATTGTATGCTGTAGTGTTAAGATTTCCCTTCACTGGAACTAAGGGGCCTAGCCCGAACCATGAAAAACAGCCCATACCATTATTCCTCCTCCACCAAACTTTATAGTTGGCACTATTCATTTGGGCATTTCTGCCAACCACCCCCCCACCCCCACCCCATCTTTTTACGCTGCTGCTACTCTGTTAATTATTTATGCATAGCCACTTTAACTCTACCTACATATACATATTACCTCAACTTCCTAAACTAAACGGTGCCCCCGCACATTGACTCTGCACCGGTACCCCCCTGTATATAGCCTCTCTACTGTTATTTTATTTTTTTCTCAACACTTCTTTGTTGTTGTTGTTTTATTTCCCGTTTTTATTAAAATAAATTCATTGTTGGCTAAGGGCTGTAAGTAAGCATTTCACGGTCATGTCTACACCTGTTGTATTCGGCGCATGTGGCAAATACAATTTGATTTGATTTGATCCACTAAACCCAGAATCGTCTGTCGGACTGCCAGATGGTGAAACGTGATTCATCACTCCAGAGAACGCGTTTCCATTGCTCCAGAGTCCAATGGCGGCGAGCTTTACACCACTCCAGCCGACACTTGGCATTGCACATGGTGATTTTAGGCTTGTGTGCGGCTGCTCGACCATGGAAACCCATTTCATGAAGCTCCCGACAAACAGTTATTGTGCTGACGTTACTTCCAGAGGCAGTTTGGAACTTGGTAGTGAGTGTTGCAACCTAGGACAGACGATTTTTACACGCTACGCGTTTCAGCACTCGGCAGTCCCGTTCTGTGAGCTTGTGTGGCCTACCACTTCGTAGCTGAGCCGTTGTTGCTCCTAGATGTTTCCACTTCACAATAACAGCACTTACAGTTGACCGGGGCAGCTCTAGCAGGGCAGAAATTTGATGAACTGACTTGTTGGAAAGGTGGCATCCTATGGTGGTGCCACGTTGAAAGTCACTGAGCTCTTCAGTAAGGCAATTTTTCTGCCAATGTTTGTCTATGGAGATTGCATGGCTGTGTGATCGATTTTATACACCTGTCTGCCACGAGTGTGGCTGAAATAGCCGAATCCACCAATTTGAAGGGGTGTCCACATAATTTTGTATATATAGTGTACCTTAGGTTTTCCTATGGTATATCCTTCCTTCTGAGAACCATGGCTTTATCAGTTTCAAATACTGTGTACATTCCTTTAAAAACGTGATTTTTGGCACATCTAGTCCCATTTACCCACTCTACGCCAAACAGAAGCAGGGTGACACTGTCATATGGTTAAGTCCTTAACATATAGATTTTTTAGACCACATCCTTCACTCAATTAAATGTTTCAGCCCCATAAATTAACACATAAAAACAGGCAAATAAAACCAAATGTACAGTGCATTCGGAAAGTATTCAGATCCCTTGACTTTTTCCCCATTTTGTTACATTACAGCCTTATTCTAAAATGGATTAAAGACATTTTTTTCCTCATTAATCTACACACAACACCTCATACATTTGCAAATGTATTAAAATTTTAAAACAAATACATAATTTACATAAGTATTCAGACCTTTTGCTATGAGACTCGAAATTGAGCTCAGCTGCATTCTGTTTCCATTGATCATCTTTGAGATGTTTCTACAACTTGATTGGAGTCCATCTGAGGAAAATTCTATTGATTGAACATGATTTGGAAAGGCACACACCTGTCTATATAAGGTCCCAAAGTTGACAGTGCATGTAAGAGCAAAAACCAAGCCATGAGGTTGAAGGAAATGTCCGTAGAGATTGTGTCGAGGCACAGATCTGGGGAAGGGTACTAAAACATTTCTGCAGCATTGAAGGTCCCCAAGAACACAGTGGCCTCCATCATTCTTAAATGGAATTAGTTTGGAACAACCAAGGCTCTTCGTAGAGCTGGCCACCCGGCCAAACTGAGCAATTGTGGGAGAAGGGCCTTGGTCAGGGAGGTAACCAAGAACCCGATGGTCATTCTGACAGAGCTCCAGAGTTCCTCGGTGGAGATGGGAGAACCTTCCAGAAGGATAACCATCTCTGCAGCACTCCACCAATCAGGCCTTTATGATAGAGTGGCCAGACGGAAGCCACTCCTCAGTAAAAGGCACATGACAGCCCGCTTGGAGTTTGCCAAAAGGCACCTAAAGACTCTCAGACCATGAGAAACATGATTCTCTGGTCTGATGAAACCAAGATTTAACTCTTTGGCCTGAATACCAAGTGTCACGTCTGGAGGACTGGAGGAAACCTGGCACCATCCCTACAGTGAAGAATGGTGGTGGCAGCATCATGCTGTGGGGATATTTTTCAGCGACAGGGACTGGGAGAATAGTCAGGATCGAGGGAAAGATGAACGGAGCAAAGTACAGAGAGATCCTTGAAGAAAATCTGCTCCAGAGTGCTCAGGACTTCAGACTGGGGCGAAGGTTCCCCTTCCAACAGGACAACGACCCTAAGCACACAGCCAAGACAATGCGGGAGTGGCTTCGGGACAAGTCTCTGAATGTGCTTGAGTTGACCAGCCAGAGCCCGGACTTGAACCCGATCGAACAATCTCGAGAGACCTGAAAATAGCTGTGCAGTGCCGCTCCCCATCCAACCTGACAGAGCTTGAGAGGATCTGTAGAGAAGAATGGGAGAAACTCCCCAAATACAAGTGCGCCAAGCTTGTAGCGTCATACCCAAGAAGACTTGAGGCTGTAATCTCTGCCAAAGGTGCTTCAACAAAGTACTGAGTAAAGGGTCTAAATACTTATGTAAATGTCATATTTCAGTTTATTTATTTTTGCTAAAAATTCAAAAAATCTGTTTTTGCTTTGTCATTATTGGGTATTGTGTGTAGATTGATCAGGCAAAAAAAAGGCTGTAACGTAACAAAATGTGGAAAAGGTCAAGCGGTCTGAATACTTTCCGAATGTATTGTATTTCTCACGTCGATGTTCCCTCCACATTACGGAGAGGGCTCCCTTTATCTGACCTTAAACTGCTTCCTTTCTGGTGGATCGTCATCGTAACGCTGTAGAGACGACACCAAAGCCTTCATGGTGACAGAGAAAACACCAACATTTTTTTTCTCAAATTGCCCAACTGACAGACATGGGCTTGAAAGCATACTCGCTGAGGCTTTCTCTGCAAGGACAGCCACATCAAGAACCATTCATGTCAATGCTGTTACTAAACCATTTTATCGGGGGAGTAGCTGAAAGCATTACTTGTCTATTTGCTGTGGAAATGTGTATAATTGCTCAAAACCGGTTTTTACAATTTCCTCTCAAATGTCTTTGGATACATGAGAATTAATAGAAAATGTTTTCTTAGATTTTCAAGAAATATCCATGTAACTACTTTTTTCTATTGTGCACCCAACTGTATTTGAAATTCCTGTATTAAATGTCTTATTTATTATAAAAGGATAGTGTGTGGGAGTAAATATTTACCTGACACTTAATAATATACATGTCAGACGTGTGTGTGCATGTGAGCTGTCTCTACATGTATTTATTTATCCAGTGTGAATCTCTCTCTAAGCCCTGGGCCTTGTCAATACTGGAGGAGAAAATTGTGTTATGGTGGGGAACTCATCTCAGAGGTGATATGCCATCGAGGCGACTGTCGATGTCCCTCATCAGTGTGGATTATCAGCATGTGTCTTGTGTTCTGGCACACATGTAAATGCATCATGAGGACACCTTCCTCCCCGTTCCCTGCTCTCTCTCTCTGATGCTTACTAGCAGGGAAACCACAGACCAGGCAAAGGGAGTGGGTAAATAACCAAGAGGATGATACTAGAGCAATGGGAGTCTATTAGTGACGATGTGTCTGTTCCACGATGAATGTATTGGTAATGTTGCACTTCCCAAAAACAATTATGCTCTCAAATATATGCATGGCAGAGAGGTTATTGGGTTGGTGTCATTTTCACCTATATGTGTATTGGTGCGTTCTTGGCAAAAAAAAACATGACCCTTGGCACAAACATGGCACCTCTCTGGCTGTTAACAGGCAGAAAAATGAATTATGAACACATGATTTATCCATTTTCTTAACTCTGCAGTAATTGAGTTGCCAGGCCTCTGCTCAGGGGAGTCCGATGGAGCTCTCATAGGCCTTTGGCAGTGAGAGAGAGGGATAGAGGAGTGAAAGAGGGGAGAGAAGAGTGGGAGAGGGAGGAAGTGTCACCACAGGAGGGCAATCAATGCTTCCTTCTCCTTCTCCTCTGGAATGTTCTACAGGAGGAAGAGGAAGGGGGTGATTGCCAGGGTTGGTCTTAACTCTCCTAGGGCATTCCATCAAAATGATAGACAGGGCTAAAGTGGACTTACAATGGAACACACAATCGGACAGACAATGATTGGCTACATGTCCATCTCGTGGATGTATTCTGTCTATAGGATGACCCACGCAGAGATTACAGCTGTATAGCTTATAGTGCTGCAGACCTTGGCAGCACCGGACGAAACTACATGTTTTGCCCTGGTCCTCCAGACAAGGTGAACCCTGAATACCATGGCTGGAATAGGAGCTACTGATGACAGCATTATAATAAAGTGCTGAGACAGAGGAAAAGGAGGGAAGGTTAATTCCTATTCAACCGAGGCAGAAGACAACACATATTACTAGGGGGTACTCTGAGTGCAGGGGAGACAAATTGGATTCGAGCTCACATCTTTCAATAAGTCACTTGCTTGGTCTTTTCAGGGGTAGCATAAATTGGCTGTGAACGTTGGGAGTGAGAGGACTGAGAGACCCTTCATCAGCCTGCCGAGGAAGAGAACAAGTGCTCTGAGCAAAATAAATAAGTAGGGGAGAGTGGGGTAAGTTGAGCCAAAGGGTTAGTTGAGCCACGCCTTGTTTCTAAGAAACCATACACAAATTAATGTAATCAAATATATCCGTTCTACCTCATTTCTACCAGCATGTTAAATGTGCAACCAGAGGAAAAACAACTCTAGACCACCTTCACTCCACACACAGAGACACGTACAAAGCTCTCCCTCGCCCTCCATTTGGCAAATCTGACCATCTCTATTCCCCTGATTCCTGCTTATAAGCAAACACTAAAGCAGGAAGCACCATTGACTCGGTTAATAAGGAAGTGGTCAGATGACGCAGATGCTAAGATACAGGACTGTTTTGCTAGCACAGACTGGAATATGTTCCGGGATTCTTCCGATTGCATTGAGGAGTACACCACATCAGTCACTGGCTTCATCAAAAATGCATCGATGACGTCATCCCCATAGCGACCGTATGTAGATAGCCCAACCAGAAGCCATGGATTACAGGCAACATCTGCACTGAGCTAAAGGGTAGAGCTGCCGCTTTCAAGGAGATGGACTCTAACCCGGACGCTTATAAGAAATCCCGCTATGCTCTCCAACGAACCATCAAACAGGCAAAGAGTCAATACAGGACTAAGATTGCATCGTACTACACCGGCTCCGACGCTCATCGGATGTGGCAGGGCTTTAAAACTATTACAGACTACAAATGGAAGCACAGCCGCGAGTTGCCCAGTGACACAAGCCTACCAGACGAGCTAAATCACTTCTATGCTCACTTCGAGGCAAGCAACACTGAAGCATGCATGAGAGCATCAGCTGTTCCGGATGACTATGTGATCACGCTCTCCGTAGCCGATGACTACCGACCCGTAGCGCTCACGTCTGTAGCCAAGAAGTGCTTTGAAAGGCTGGTCATGGCTCACATCAACACCATTATCCCAGAAACCCTAGACCCACTCCAATTTGCATACGGCCCCAACAGATCCACAGATGATGCAATCTCTTTTGCACTCCACACTGCCCTTTCCCTCCTGGACAAGAGGTACACCTACGTGAGAATGCTATTCATTGACTACAGCTCAGCGTTCAACACCATAGTGCCCTCAAAGCTCATCACTAAGCTAAGGACCCTGGGACTAAACAACTCCCTCTGCAACTGGATCCTGGACTTCCTGACGGGCCGCCCCCAGGTGGTAAGGGTAGGTAACAACACATCTGCCACGCTGATCCTCAACACGGGGGCCACTCAGGGGTGCGTGCTCAGTCCCCCCCTGTACTCCCTGTTGACCCATGACTGCATGGCCAGGCATGACTCCAACCCCATCATTAAGTTTGCCGACGACACAACAGTGGTAGGCCTGATCACCGACAATGATGAGACAGCCTATAGAGAGGAGGTCAGATACCTGGCCGTGTGGTGCCAGGATAGCAACCTCTCCCTCAACGTGATCAAGACAAAGGAGATGATTGTGGACTACAGGAAAAAAAAGAAGACTGAGCACGCCCCCATTCTCATCGACGGGGCTGTAGAGGAACAGGTTGAGAGCTTCATATTCCTTGGTGTCCACATCACCAACAAACTATCATGGTCCAAACACACCAAGACAGTCGTGAAGAGGGCACGACAAAGCCTATTCCCGCTCAGGAGATTGAAATTATTTGGCATGGGTCCTCAGAACCTCAAAAAGTTATACAGCTGCACCATCGAGAGCATCCTGACTGGTTGCATTTTAGGAAGGCCCTAAAAATTCTCAAAGACTCCAGCCACACTAGTCATAGACTGTTTTCTCTGCTACCGCATGGCAAGCGGTACCGGAGCGCCAAGTCTAGGTCCAAAAGGCTTCTTAACAGCTTCTACCCCCAAGCCATGAGACTCCTGAACAGCTAATCATGGCTACCTGGACTATTTGCATTGCCACCCCACCCCAACCCCCTCTTTTATGTTGCTGCTACTCTGTTTATTATTTATGCATAGTCACTTTAACTCCACCCACATGTAATTTACATATTACCTCAATTACCTCGACTAGCCTGTGCCCCCGCAAATTGACTCTGTACCGGTACCCCCTGTATATAGCCTCCCTACTGTTATTTCATTTTACTGCTGCTCTTTAATTATTTGATATTTTCTTTTTTTTACTTATTTATTTTCTTTATTATTTAAACTGCTTTGTTGGTTAATGGATGTAAGTAAGCATTTCACTGTAAGGTCTACACCTGTTATATTCGGCGCATGTGGCAAATAACATTTGATTTGAAATATTTAGGGGATGGTCATAATTTCATGAAGTCTGTGAAGGAAGAAGCCGCATGGAAAAAATTTGTTATGTCCAAAAACTGATTTTCACAAAGTCAAATGAATTTATTGTGTTGTAGGTTTCATGATGCTTGTATCTAAACCAAAGTAGATTGTTTTAAGATTGTTTTATACATCAGTTGGGGTCTCTATAAGCTATAATATGAGGTCCTAAACGTAGCATGAAAGTGCATCCTTGTAGCTATGTGGGCTACTAGTCAAAATGTTTGCCTTGGGATAAGTTGAGCCAATGGCCACCATACCCCATACAAATAATGATTACATTTTGTCAGTTTTATGCGTAATATCCATATTATTTTTGAAATGTGTCATGCATATGAACTCAATATTGTGAATTTTTTGTGTTACAGAGCAGACATCATCATGCCCCGTGTATACAAACGTAAAACAAACAGGGCCCCACTTGAGGTTCTTGAGAGAGCAGCCAAGGAAGTGAGAGAAGGGAAGAAGTCCATTGGAGCAGCAGCAAGGGATGAAAAAATTGACTGAAAGACACTGAAGAGGTACACTGACAAAAAAGAAAATGAACATGTACCTGTGCGAAAGAGAGGCTATGATAGAGTAGCAGAGGCACAAAAGGTCTTATCTGATGACATAGAGTCGTAGCTTGCTAAACATGTCAAGAATCTCACATGACCAGTTTCAATTGCAGAGAACATCCCTACAAATTGACACATCGAAACAACATCCCTGTCCCAGACAACTGGTTAAGAAATGGAAGGGTAAGTGATATTGAACAGAGAGATCTATATCTAAATGTAGGCATACATTTAAGATATACAATATACCAAACCCCCATTCCATGAAATTAACTTTGACCTATCAGAGTCATCACCCACTGTCACAGGACACCTTCACCCACTTACCCCAAGGCGGTTCAACTTACCCTGTCCCTATGCTCAACCTACACCATACCCACGGTAAGTTGTGCCAAGTGTGCAAAGCTTTCATCAAGGCAAAGGGTGGCTACTTTGAAGAATCTCAAATATAATATAATATGTTTAACACTTTTTTGGTTATTACATGATTCCATGTGTGTTATTTCATAGTTTTGATGTCTTCACTATTATTCTACAATGTAAGAAAAAAAAAAAAAAAAAAAAAAAAAAATGAGTAGGTGTGTCCAAACTTTTGACTGGTAGTGTATGTAGATATCTCTGTTAGAAATAATACTATATTTCCCTTTGCAGTGGGGAAAAAAAAAGTATTTAGTCAACCACTAATTGTGCAAGTTCTCCCACTTAAAAAGATGAGAGAGGCCTTTCATTTTCATCATAGGTACACGTCAACTATGACAGACAAATTGAGAAAAAAAATTCCAGAGAACCACATTGTAGGATTTTTTATGAATTTATTTGCAAATTATGGTGGAAAATAAGTATTTGGTCACCTACAAACAAGCAAGATTTCTGGCTCTCACAGACCTGTAACTTCTTCTTTAAGAGGATCCTCTGTCCTCCACTCGTTACCTGTATTAATGGCACCTGTTTGAACTTGTTATCAGTATAAAAGACACCTGTCCACAACCTCAAACAGTCACACTCCAAACTCCACTATGGCCAAGACAAAAGAGCTGTCAAAGGACACCAGAAACAAAATTGTAGACCTGCACAAGGCTGGGAAGACTGAATCTGCAATAGGTAAGCAGCTTGGTTTGAAGAAATCAACTGTGGGAGCAATTATTAGGAAATGGAAGACATACAAGACCACTGATAATCTCCCTCGATCTGGGGTTCCACACAAGATCTCACCCCGTGGCGTCAAAATGATCACAAGAACGGTGAGCAAAAATTGTTTTTCTGCAAAGGGACCAGGACGACTGATCCGTGTAAAGGAAAGAATGAATGGGGCCATGTATCGTGAGATTTTGAGTGAACACCTCCTTCCATCAGCAAGGGCATTGAAGATGAAACGTGGCTGGGTCTTTCAGAATGACAATGATCCCAAACACACCGCCCGGGCAACGAAGGAGTGGCTTCGTAAGAAGCATTTCAAGGTCCTGGAGTGGCCTAGCCAGTCTCCAGATCTCAACCCCATATAAAATCTTTGGAGGGAGTTGAAAGTCCGTGTTGCCCAGCGACAGCCCCAAAACATCACTGCTCTAGAGGAGATCTGCATGGAGGAATGGGCCAAAATACCAGCAACAGTGTGTGAAAACCTTGTGAAGACTTACAGAAAATGTTTGACCTGTGTCATTGCCAACAAAGGGTATATAACAAAGTATTGAGAAACTTTTGTTATTGACCAAATACTTATTTTCCACCATAATTTGCAAATAAATTCATAAAAAATCCTACAATGTGATTTTCTGGATTTTTTTCTTTTCATTTTGTCTGTCATAGTTGACGTGTACCTATGATGAAAATTACAGGCCTCTCTCATCTTTTTAAGTGGGAGAACATGCACAATTGGTGGCTGACTAAATACTTTTTTCCCCACTGTATGTAGTGAGGCTGAATGTAAAAAATTGCTAAACTTACCCCATTCTCCCTTCGATACCATTAGATCTCTCCAGGGGACTTGGTTTACAATCTATACTTCTATCATACTCAAAGCTATGTCTCAAGCTATGTGAAAGCTTTGTTCAAATTCAGATTAAAATAAAATTAGTGCAACCAACATTATCACTTACATGGATGGAACATACCAAGTACAAAGCATCAAGGCTACACGTCATTCCATGGCAGCAATGGTTTAGAGGAGAGGGTACTGTATGTGTCCCTGAGCAATGCTTATCATCATAATTTTAAAATGAGCTCCTCGAGCAGAGCTTTTGCAATGACAGACCTACCCAATGGACCTTTGGAAAGGGACTCACAGATCGGTGTTTGACCCCTCTCTCTCTGAGCCACTGGGTTGGTTGGGTAAATGTTGAGGGGGGAGACTGTGAATGAATACATGCTATGACTTACATGAAGGCTGACGCACAATAGCAGCTACTGTAATTGCTTGCTCCACCTAAAGTACGCTATGAATCAGTAATTCAGACACCCCAGAGGAGTATGCCCCCTTCCCTTGGGTGACCACCTTTTTGTATGACCTCTCATCTATTTCCACTGTGAACCTTGACCTCTGCTGTTTCCTGGAGATGTGGTCATCGCTGTTGAACTTGTGTGTTTGCTCCCAAGCTAAGAGACAATAATGAAAAGTGAAGGAATTCCCATTTGGCAGTGTGTACAGGGCTATTAACTTTGGCCAGGCATACAGGGTAGAACACTGTTTCCACTACCTAGTCCTTAGCCACATGCTGCTGCTTTCATTACAGCTAACACAAGTGTTATGGCAACCCTCTCAATAAGGCACACACTCTCCTAATCAAGAGTTCGCAGTTCCAATATGACTCATGGCATTGTGGTCCCTCTAGTGCTGAGCGATTAACGGAAATGTCAGTTATTTTTCGGTTTTAAACAACTAATTGACCGACATCGGTTCAATTAATTGAATTCCATTTTGGTTATATTTTTTCTGTGAGTTCAACGTGGACATTGCGCTTCAGTTTCTCTAGAGATAAATCAGATCAGAGAGTTGTAGTTTCCAACAGGCCAATATTCTACATAGTTTAGTGCAGAAAGTGTGATAATTAACTACAATGACCTTCCATTGCGTGCGGCTACTTGTCCAGTCTGTGTTTCTTTTACGCCTGTTACATAAGAGACAGAAGAATAAAAGTACTGTATGACTTATTTACTTTGAAGAACCACTAAAATAGTGATTTTGTCAGACAGCATAGGCATCAGCTCTATAGAAATGAGATGATGACTTGGAATGAAATGATGAAGTCATAAATAAAACAAATGTAAAACACAACAACTGAAATATTTTATTAAAGTAAAGTAATGTGAAGGACTGATGGTTAATAAGTGATAAGCAGTAATGGGCAGTCACTACCATCATGGGACTTTTATTAATTGTTATTATATGTGTTGTTACAGCATTCAACCCACATAATGCATAGTGTATTTTTAATATTTTTAAAATAATTGAAACTGAAATCGGAAATCTTGATTTTTTAAATTTGTATAATCGAACCGAAACCGAACCGACCTCAAAAAGCACTAATCGCTCAGTAGTAGGTCCCTCCCATGCCTCCTCATCCCATTTCCTTCAGTACAGATGTGATCCATTGGGGCCAATTGAGGCCCGCTGACTCCCCCATGCCCCAGAGCAGTGGCTGATGGTCTACTATAAAGACAGGCTCCCCAAGGAGCCCGTGGGACATTACACAGCAACTCAGTGTGGGGCCAAGGCTGAGGTCTTCTCTCCCAGGGGGTAATAGTAATAGCACACACATTAGTGGACTCATTAATAGGGGGAAGCAAACATCATGCTGGCCGCTGACCCAGCCCTGCACATCTGGTTTATGTTTAACCCATATGGTGTAACAAATAATCAGAGAAGACAGGTAAACAGGTGGCCATGAGGCAGGCATTGCACAGCCTTCAATATTTATAGGTTTCCAGTGGACAGCATGAATCCACAGGAAGGCTGGGAATTTCCATCTAGAAGGACCCATGAGCACCAACATGTGAATTTCATAGGAGCATGTAAAATTGGGTGTCAAGTGAAAACTAAGAGTCCACATTTTTGAGGAATTAAGGCATATACAGTACCAGTCAAAGGTTTGGACACATACTCATTCCAGGGTTTTTCTTTATTTGTACTATTTTCTACATTGTAGAATAATAGTGAAGACATCCAAACTATGAAATAGCACATATGGAATCATGTAGTAACCAAAAAAGTGTTAAACAAATCAAAATATATTTGAGATTTGATATTCTTCAAAGTAGCCACCCTTTGCCTTGATGACAGCTTTGCAAACTCTTGACATTCTCTCAACCAGCTTCATGAGGTAGTCACCTGGAATGCATTTCAATTAACAGGTGTGCCTTGTTAAAAGTACATTTATGGAATTTATTTCATTCTTAATGCGTTTGAGCCAATCAGTTGTGTTGTGACAAGGTAGGGGTGGTATACAGAAAATAGACCTATTTGGTAAAAGACCAAGTCCATAATATGGCAAGAACAGCTCAAATAAGCAAAGAGAAATGACAGTCCATCATTACTTTAAGACATGAAGGTCAGTCAATACGGAACATTTCAAGAACTTTGAAAGTTTCTTCAAGTGCAGTTGCAAAAACCATCAAGCGCTATGATGAAACTGGCTCTCATGAGGACCGCCACAGGAAAGGAAGACCCAGAGTTACACTGGTTCCCACAGTGAAGCATGGAGGAGGAGGTGTAAAGGTGTGGTGGTGCTTTGCTGGTGACACTGTCTGTGATTTAATTAGAATTCAAGGCACACTTAACCAGCATGGCTACAACAGCATTCTGCAGCGATATGCCATCCCATCTGGTTTCACTTAGTAGGACTATCATTTGTTTTTCAACAGGACAATGACCCAAAACACACCTCCAGGCTGTGTAAGGGCTATTTGACCAAGAATGAGAGTGATGGAGTGCTGCATCAGATGACCAGGCCTCCAAAATCACCCGACCTCAACCCAATTGAGATGGTTTGGGATGAGTTGGACCGCAGAGTGAAGGAAAAGCAGCCTATGTGGGAACTTCTTCAAGACTGTTGGAAACACTTTCATCATAATGCTGGTCGAGAGAATGCCAAGAGTGTGCAAAGCTGTCATCAAGGCAAAGGGTGGCTACTTTGAAGAATATAAAATACATTTTGATTTGTTTAACACTTTTTTGGTTACAACATGATTCCATATGTGTTATTTCATAGTTTTGATGTCTTTACTATTATTCTACAATGTAGAAAATAGTACAAATAAAGAAAAACCCTTGAATTAGTAGGTGTGTCCAAACTTTTGACTGGTACTATATACATTTGGAATAAGTAAAAGCTTTGATTGCAGGTCAAATAGATGGAAAACTGGTCTAGGACAACATCTACCAGAAAAAGTCTTAAAAGGTATTAGAAATACATCAAAACAAAATAATGTGGACATAAAGACCTCTGCCAACTAATTTTAACACATATTTCGTTTTGGAGAAATTATTCTGTAAGTTTAAGAAACATTGCCTTGTGCCTTGTAATTCCGTTATCAAAATCCACATATCTTTAAGATATTTACACATGTCTCTCCCTCAGGAGGATAATGAAAGTTCACAGAAGTAACAAGTAAAGGTAGACCTACCAAGTAGTTACAGTGCCTTGCAAAAGTATTCATCCCCCTTGGCGTCTTTCCTATTTTGTTGCATTACAACCTGTAATTTCAATGGATTTTTATTTGGATTTCATGTAATGGACTTAATAAATAACGGAAAAGTGGTGCATGCATATCTATTCACCCCCTTTGCTATGAAGCCCCTAAATAAGATCTGGTGCAACCAATTACCTTCAGAAGTCATATAATTAGTTAAATAAAGTCCATCTGTGTGCAATCTAAGTGTCACATGATCTGTCACATGATCTCAGTATGTATACACATGTTCTGAAAGGTCCCAGCGTCTGCAACACCACTAAACAAGGGGCATCACCAAGCAAGCGGCACCATGAAGACCAAGGAGCTCTCCAAACAGGTCAGGGACAAAGTTATGGAGAAGTACAGATCAGGGTTGGGTTATAAAGAGATATCTGAAACGTTGAACATCCCACGGAGCACCATTAAATTCATTATAAAAAAATGGAAAGAATATGGCACCACAACAAACCTGCCAAGAGAGGGCCGCCCACCAAAACTCACGGACCAGGCAAGGAGGGTATTAATCAGAGAGGCAACAAAGAGACCAAAAATAACCCTGAATGAGCTACAAAGCTCCACAGTGGAGATTTGAGTATCTGTCCATAGGACCACTTTAAGCCGTACACTCCACAGAGCTGGGCTTTACGGAAGAGTGGGCAGAAAAAAGCCATTGCTTAAAGAAAAAAATAAGCAAACACATTTGGTGTTCGCCAAAAGGCATGTGGGAGACTCCCCAGACATATGGAAGAAGGTACTTTTTGGCCATTAAGAAAAACGCTATGTCTGGCGCAAACCCAACACCTCTCATCACCCCGAGAACACCATCCCCACAGTGAAGCATGGTGGTGGCAGCATCATGCTGTGGCGATATTTTTCTTCGGCGGGGACTGGGAAACTGGTCAAAATTGAAGGAATGATGGATGGTGCTAAATACAGGGAAATTATTGAGGGATACCTGTTTCAGTCTTCCAGAGATTTGAGACTGGGACGGAGGTTCACCTTCCAGCAGGACAATGACCCTAAGCATACTGGTAAAGCAACACTCGAGTGGTTTAAGGGGAAACATTTAAATATCTTGGAATGGCCTAGTCAAAGCCCAGACCTCAATCCAATTGGGAATCTGTGGTATGACTTAAAAATTGCTGTACACCAGCGGAACCCATCAAACTTGAAGGAGCTGGAGCAGTTTTGCCTTGAAGAATGGGCAAAAATCCCAGTGGCTAGATGTGCCAAGCTTATAGAGACATACCCCAAGAGACTTGCACCTGTAATTGCTGCAAAAGGTGGCTCTACAAAGTATTGACTTTGGGGGGGGGGGTGAATAGTTTCTGTTTTTTTGTCTTATTTCTTGTTTGTTTCACCCCAAAAAATATTTTGCATCTTCAAAGTGGTAGGCATGTTGTGTAAATCAAATGATACAAATCCCCCAAAAATCCATTTTAATTCCAGGTTGTAAGGCAACAAAATAGGAAAAATGCCAAGGGGGGTGAATACTTTCGCAAGCCAATGTATGATGAATGCACTAACTGTAAGTCTGGATAAGAGCGTCTGATAAAAGACTACAATGTAAATGTAGAATGTAATGCTTAGACATGGATAGACAGCAGGCATTGGTGTGGTTTTCTGCTGCCCTCTCAACTCTCTTTGACTCTCCCATATGGACCAGTTTACCTGGGTCTGTTCCAGCAGCTGTCCCAGTGCTGCAACGTGAGCTACATACAAACCTCCAGGGTTAGCTCTCAATACCTACTGCTTCCACCCAGAACAAAATCCTTTCAATGTGTTACTTCCGTCCCTTCTGGCAAATCAATATTCAAGTTTGATTTTGCTGTCCAGGTCAATGATAACCTGTGATATTATAATGGGATGATTGTTTGTGTGTGTGTGTGCGTGCACGTGTGTGTTGCATGCATGTTTGATGAACAAGCTCTTTACAAACCATCTGTCAAAAAAGGTGGATCAATCTCTGTTCTTTTTATATTACTAAACATTTCTCCCTTAAGGTTTAGATGATATTGACAAGCTGTTTGAGCATACTCGTAAAAGTTGATCTGATGCCGTATTTAAAATCAATTTTTTATTAATCCCCCCCAATGCATTTAGTATTAACCATCTAATCTCAATCGAAAATATAGTAAATACATCAGTGCAACAACCGTTTTGTGATAACCATCTCCACCCCTCCTTTTCCCTCAGAAATGGAATCACCTAGCAGGCTGATGTGAGGCTTTTAGAATTAGAAGTGAGGCTCCTGTGTAGAATCCAAATTGTAATTGTCACCGTCGCTTCCCTGTTAGCATGCTTGTTCAATAAGACACAACTGCCTGGAGGGGCCTATGTATGTTTTGTGTCTGGGATGTGCACAGCGCTCTCTGTGGGACTGTTTCAGCTGAAGAGAAAATATCTGGTTTGGTTTTACCTGGAAGGCAAATTGAGATGGTGGTTCATGTAAGAAGATAATTGTGCAGGTTGAAACACAATCCTCATCGCCCCAACACCATAAATAATGCCCTTCACCTTTGATGCTTTGATGTTGACATTTAAATATCCCCAATGGCCATGTGTGATTAGTGTTAAGTCACTGGTATGAAATGTTAACTGTGTCTATATTTCATAATTGAAAGGGAGAAAATCTACCCCCAAAGGACAGAGAGATACTCACTATGTATGTAGTGTGATACTGCTCTTCTCCTGTGGTCATGAATAATACGATCCAAGCACTAAAAAGTATTGACAGTCATTGTTACATGACTCTCTTTGTTCTATATCCCTTTACATCGCATTATGCACACACTTAAATGATAATTGTTCCTTACTCAGTATATACTGTATAGCTAGTTAATTGTAAAACCTATTAATACATACAGTCCTGTACATTAGTAAGCTGCCCTCATATGCATTCTAAGGAATCTAGTGTGGCAAACGTGTGAACTATGATAATTGTTCTTAATAGCCCATATTATTTCACAGGTGCAGGGGAACATACCTGCACTCTAGAAGATTCCAGAGTAGAGCTATATCCATTTCCGTACACTACTTAAATATCATACTACCCTCACTACTAGAAGAGCTCAGACAGGCTCTGCTTTCTGGGTCTGGCTGGGCTTAGCTGGCCTGGGCTTCTCTCCCTCCCCAGGGGGATTCCTCAAGGACCCCTGTGCATAATGAGATGGTGACATTAGCAGAAAGGGAAATGGGCCTAGAGACAGCCCTCTGGGGACACATAGCCTGCTCTAATAAACAGGACTGAGAGCCACTGGAGCCACTGTCCAGGCCTCTTAGAAGGGGTGCTGGCCAGGCAACAGCAGCATAGCCTTTCTGTCTTCTATTCCCTCGTTCTTTCTGATCGGTAGATATAAGGGATGTCATTATCTTCTCGTCGTCTCCCTACCTCTTGTTGTATGGCCTTGCTTCTTAGATTTTGTAAATAAACAGCAAAAACACAAGAGAATAGATGTTACAGCGTGCTATCGACCCAGAGCTTATTGGACTTTCTGCCGGAATCACTGGACCCTAGCGCCGGATCATCGCAACCAGCTAGCTAGCTGCAACCTGTTGTTGGCTAATTACCATTGCCCTATAGCAAGCACCAGTTAGCCTTGAGCTAGCCTCAGGCCCATCTCCCGGCTATTTACCTCTCTGTCAACCGGACGGGACCTCCTAGTGTTGACACTGAGCCCCGCCGATCCAACACGACTGGTTTGCCGACGAAATAGTCTGATGTGGTTTCAACAGGCTTCCCGTTGCGACGACCACGAAGATCCATCTGCAAGCCCCGGCCCGCTAGCACACGCAAACTACAACTGTGCTCCCTGCTAGCTGTGCTGAAGCACCAATTTGAACTGCTCTCGGACTCACATATTGCTGTTCACTGGACCTTATGATCACTCAGCTGCACAGCTGATGCCTGCTGGACTGTTCCTTTACACGGTACCCTGTCCTGTTTATTCTGTTTAGCCTTAGCCCAAACGTTATCGCTATTTCCAGTTGTTGTCTTAGCTCTCTCTAATAACACCTGTGACTGCTTTATGCCTCTCTCCCATGTCAATTATGCCTTGCCTATTGCTGTTTGGGTTAGTTCTTATTATACAATTTCACTGTAGAACCCCTAGTCCCTCTCAAACTGCCTCAAATAGTTCCTTTGTTCCACCCCCCATACACGCCGAGACCGGCTCAATCGGTGCCTCCAGTGACGCTATCTCTTTCATTGTTACCCAACGCTTAGGGTTACCTGAACTGTACTCATATCCTTCCATATCCTTTTCTGTACATAATGCCCTGAATCTTTTCTACAACGCCCGGAGAACTGCCCCCTTTATTCTATGTACCCAACACACTAGAAGACCAGTTCTTAAAGCCTTTAGTCGTATCCTTATTCTAGTCCTCCTCTGTTCCTCTGGTGATGTAGAGGCTAACCCAGGCCCTGCAGCCCCCAGTATCACTCCTACTCCCCAAGAGCTATCATTTGTTGACTTCTGTAACCGTAAAAGTCTTGGTTTTCTGCACGTAAATATCAGAAGTCTAAAAATCCACCTTTCCAGAAATAAATCTCTCACTGTTGCCGCTTGCTACAGACCCCCCTCAGCCCCCAGCTGTGCCCTGGACTCCATATGTGAATTGATTGGCCCCCATCTATCCTCAGAGTTCGTACTGCTTGGTGACCTAAATTGGGATATGCTTAACACCCCGGCCATCCTACAATCTAAACTAGATGCCCTCAATCTCACACAAATTATCAACGAACCTACCAGGTACAACCCTAAATCCGTAAACATGGGTACCCTCATAGATATCATCCTGACTAACTTACCCTCTAAATACACCTCCGCTGTCTTCAACCAGGATCTCAGCGATCACTGCCTTATTGCCTGCGTCCGTAACGGGTCCGCGGTCAAACGACCACCCCTCATCACTGTCAAACGCTCCCAAAAACACTTCAGCGAGCAGGCCTTCCTAATTGACCTGGCCCAGGTGTCCTGGATGGATATAGATCTCATTCCGTCAGTAGAGGATGCCTGGTTGTTCTTTAAAAGTAATTTCCTCTCAATCTTAAATAAACATGCCCCATTCAAAAAATACAGAACTAAGAACAGATATAGCCCCTGGTTCTCCTCAGACTTGACTGCCCTTGACCAGCACAAAAACATCCTGTGGCGTACTGCATTAGCATCAAATAGCCCCCGCGATATGCAACTTTTCAGGGAAGTTAGGAACCAATATACACAAGCAGTTAGGAAAGCAAAGGCTAACTTTTTCAAACAGAAATTTGCATCCTGTAGCACTAACTCCAAAAAGTTTTGGGACACTGTAAAGTCCATGGAAAATAAGAGCACTTCCTCCCAGCTGCCCACTGCACTGAGGCTAGGAAACACTATCACCACCGATAAATCTACAATAATCGAGAATTTCAACAAGCATTTTGCTACGGCTGGCCATGCTTTCCACCTGGCTACCACTACCCTGGCCACCAGCTCTGCACCCTCCGCTGCAACTTGCCCATGCCCCCCCCGCTTCTCCTTCACACAAATCCAGACAGCTGATGTTCTGAAAGAGCTGCAAAATCTGGACCCCTACAAATCATCTGGGCTAGACAATCTGGACCCTTTCTTTCTAAAACTAGCCGCCGAAATTGTCGCAACCCCTATTACTAGCCTGTTCAATCTCTCTTTCGTAACGTCTGAGATCCCCAGAGATTGGAAAGCTGCCGCGGTCATCCCCCTCTTCAAAGGGGGTGACAATCTAGATCCAAACTGTTACAGACCCATATCCATCCTGCCCTGCCTTTCAAAAGTTTTTGAAAGCCAAGTCAACAAACAGATCACCGACCATTTCGAATCCCACCGTACCTTCTCCGCTATGCAATCCGGTTTCCGAGCTGGTCATGGGTGCACTTCAGCCACGCTCAAGGTCCTAAACGATATTATAACCGCGATCGATAATAGACAGTACTGTGCAGCCGTTTTCATTGACCTGGCCAAGGCTTTCGACACTGTCAACCACCGCATTCTCATTGGCAGACTAAATAGCCTTGGTTTCTCAAATGACTGCCTCGCCTGGTTCAGCAACTACTTCTCAGATAGAGTTCAATGTGTCAAATCAGAGGGCCTGTTGTCTGGACCTCTGGCAGTCTCTATAGGGGTGCCACAGGGTTCAATTCTCGGGCCGACTCTATTCTCTGTGTATATCAATGATGTCGCTCTTGCTGTTGGTGACGCTCGGATCCACCTCTATGCGGACGACACCATTTTGTATACATCTGGCCCTTCATTGCACTGTGTTAACAAACCTCCAAACGAGCTTCAATGCCATACAACACTCCTTCAGTAGCCTCCAACTGCTCTTAAACACTAGTAAAACTAAATGCATGCTCTTCAACCGAACGCTGCTTGCACCCGCCCACCCGACTAGAATCACTACTCTCGACGGGTCTGACCTAGAGTATGTGGACAACTACAAATATCTAGGTGTCTGGTTAGACTGTAAACTCTCCTTCCAGACTCACATTAAGAATCTCCAATCCAAAGTTAAATCTAGAATCGGTTTCCTATTTCGCAACAAAGCCTCCTTCACTCATGCTGCCAAACATGCCCTCGTAAAACTGACTATCCTACCGATCCTTGACTTCGGCGATGTCATTTACAAAATAGCCTCCAACACTCTACTCAGCAAATTGGATGTAGTCTATCACAGTGCCATCCGTTTTGTCTCCAAAGCCCCATATACTACCCACCACTGTGACCTGTACGCTCTTGTTGGCTGGTCCTCACTACATATTCGTCGCCAAACCCACTGGCTCCAGGCCATCTATAAATCACTGCTAGGCAAATCCCCGCCTTATCTTAGCTCATTGGTCACCATATCAACACCCACCCATAGTCTGCGCTCCAGCAGGTATATCTCACTGGTCATCCCCAAAGCCAACACCTCCTTTGGCCGCCATTCCTTCCAGTTCTCTGCTGCCAATGACTGGAACAAATTGCAAAAATCTCTGAAGCTGGAGACACTTATCTCCCTCACTAACTTTAAGCATCAGTTGTCAGAGCACCTTACCGATCACTGCACCTGTACACAGCCCATCTGAAATTAGCCCGCCCAACTACCTCATCCCTATATTGTTATTTATTTTGCTCATTTGTACCCCAGTATCTCTATTTGCACATCATCTCTTGCACATCTATCATTCCAGTGTTAATACTAATTGTAATTATTTTGCACTATAGCCTATTTATTGCCTTACCTCCATAACTTGCTACATTTGCACACACTGTATATATATGTATTTCTGTTGTATTTTTGACTTTGTTTTGTTTTACCCCATATGTAACTCTGTGTTGTTGTTTTTATCGCACTGCTTTGCTTTATCTTGGCCAGGTCGCAGTTGTAAATGAGAACTTGTTCTCAACTGGTTTACCTGGTTAAATAAAGGTGAAATAAAAAAAATAAACAAATAAACAAACCAGGAGAAAATAGTGTCGGATGAAACTAAAAAACCACTAAGACGCTGCAATGCCATTTGGAAAAGTATGTACAGTTGAATTCAAGCAGTAAGACTTTTACAAGCTTTTACATTACTAATGTAGCCCTGCTTGTTATTAAAATCTCATTAAGATTAAGTTGTTTTTATTTTTGGTGGCACACACCACCGTACCCCTTGAGCATATCAACTTTATCATGAAAAGAGATGCCCCAGGAAAACTAAACACATAAAGTTGTTGGGACGGAAGGCAGACAATGTGGTGTCAGAGATGAACGCAGATGAAAGCTCAGGGTAATTAGTACTTTAAAGAGAATACGTTTTAATAACCAACATACTGTGTTTTACTAGGAAATATGCCACCTATGTAAGCACCACATCCTATTATGTACCAACCTCAGTCTGACACACAACAGTGAGTGTTCTGTAGGTAAATGTTGTCCCTGTTAAGAAGGTTGTACCTAGATGTAGAGAGAGAATGATCATGATGTACAGTGGGGAAAAAAAGTATTTAGTCAGCCACCAATTGTGCAAGTTCTCCCACTTAAAAAGATGAGAGAGGCCTGTAATTTTCATCATAGGTACACGTCAACTATGACGGACAAAATGAGAAGAAAAAAATCCAGAAAATCACATTGTAGGATTTTTTATGAATTTATTTGCAAATTATGGTGGAAAATAAGTATTTGGTCAATAACAAAAGTTTCTCAATACTTTGTTATATACCCTTTGTTGGCAATGACACAGGTCAAACGTTTTCTGTAAGTCTTCACAAGGTTTTCACACACTGTTGCTGGTATTTTGGCCCATTCCTCCATGCAGATCTCCTCTAGAGCAGTGATGTTTTGGGGCTGTCACGGACTTTCAACTCCCTTCAAAGATGTTCTATGGGGTTGAGATCTGGAGACTGGCTAGGCCACTCCAGGACCTTGAAATGCTTCTCACTCCTTCGTTGCCCGGGCGGTGTGTTTGGGATCATTGTCATGCTGAAAGACCCAGCCACGTTTCATCTTCAATGCCCTTGCTGATGGAATACATGGCCCCATTCATTCTTTACACGGACTGGTCGTCCTGGTCCCTTTACAGAAAAACAGCCCCAAAGCATGATGTTTTCACCCCCATGCTTCACAGTAGGTATGGTGTTCTTTGGATGCAACTCAGCATTCTTTGTCCTCCAAACACGACGAGTTGAGTACCAAAAAGTTATATTTTGGTTTCATCTGACCATATGACATTCTCCCAATCCTCTTCTGGATCATCCAAATGCACTCTAGCAAACTTCAGACGGGCCTGGACATGTACTGGCTGAAGCAGGGGGACACGTCTTGCACTGCAGGATTTGAGTCCCTGGCGGCGTAGTGTGTTACTGATGGTAGGCTTTGTTACTTTGGTCCCAGCTCTCTGCAGGTCATTCACTAGGTCCCCCCGTGTGGTTCTGGGATTTTTGCTCACCGTTCTTGTGATCATTTTGACCCCACGGGGTGAGATCTTGCGTGGAGCCCCAGATCGAGGGAGATTATCAGTGGTCTTGTATGTCTTCCATTTCCTAATAATTGCTCCCACAGTTGATTTCTTCAAACCAAGCTGCTTACCTATTGCAGATTCAGTCTTCCCAGCCTGGTGCAGGTCTACAATTTTGTTTCTGGTGTCCTTTGACAGTTTTTTGGTCTTGGCCATAGTGGAGTTTGGAGTGTGACTGTTTGAGGTTGTGGACAAGTGTCTTTTATACTGATAACAAGTTCAAACAGGTGCCATTAATACAGGTAACGAGTGGAGGACAGAGGAGCCTCTTAAAGAAGAAGTTACAGGTCTGTGAGAGCCAGAAATCTTGCTTGTTTGTAGGTGACCAAATACTTATTTTCCACCATCATTTGCAAATAAATTCATTAAAAATCCTACAATGTGATTTTCTGGAGAATTTTTTTTTCAATTTGTCTGTCATAGTTGACGTGTACCTATGATGAAAATTACAGGCCTCTCTCATCTTTTTAAGTGGGAGAACTTGCACAATTGGTGGCTGACTAAATACTTTTTTTCCCCACTATATCATCAGTGAAGTACAGCACAAACATTATTTGCTAGTCTGATTCATCAACAACTGCCAGTGTCAATAGGAAAAAAAACAAGACGTGGGTCAAGTAAACACAATAAACACAATAAAAACATGTAAAGGGGGACGTCCCTCTGAGGGTATTACTGGAGAAAAAGTGCCTGTCAAGAATACAAACAGATGTCATTCGGAAACACAATGTCAACTTTCACTGCTATGCGGACGACACACAGATAGCTGTACATTTAGATGAAACATGGTGAAGCCCCAAAATTGCCTACCCTGGAAGCCTGTGTTTCAGACATGAGGAAGTGGATGGCGGCAAATGTTTTACTTTTAAAGTCGGACAAAACAGAGATGATAGTTCTAGGTCCCAAGAAACAGAGAGATCTGCTGTTTGATGTGACAATTAATATTGATGATTGTACTGTCGTCTCAAATAAAACTGTGAAGGACCTCTGCGTTACTCTGGACCCTGATCTCTCTTTTGACGAACATATGACAAATACAGTGGCTTACGAAAGTATTCACCCCCTTTACAACCTGGAATTTAAATTGATTTTGGGGGGGTTTGTATCATTTGATTTACACAACATGCCTACTACCACTTTGAAGATGCAAAATATTTTTTATTGTGAAACAAACAAGAAATAAGACAAAAATATGAAAACTTGAGTGTGCATAACTATTCACCCCCCCAAAGTCAATACTTTGTAGAGCCACCTTTTGCAGAAATTACAGCTGCAAGTCTCTTGGGGTATGTCTCTATAAGCTTGGCACATCTAGCCACTGGGAATGTTGCCCATTCTTCAAGGCAAAACTGCTCCAGCTCCTTCAAGTTGGATGGGTTCCGTTGGTGTACAGCAATCTTTAAGTCATACCACAGATTCTCAATGGGATTGAGGTCTGGGCTTTGACTAGGCCATTCCAAGACAATTAAATGTTTCCCCTTAAACCACTCAAGTGTTGCTTTAGCAGTATGCTTAGGGTCATTGACCTGCTGGAAGGGGAACCTCCGTCCCAGTCTCAAAGATCTGGAAGACTGGAAAAGGTTTCCCCTCAAGAATTTCCCTGTATATAGCGCCATCCATCATTGCTTCAATTCTGACCAGTTTCCCAGTCCCTGCCGATGAACAACATCCCCACAGCATGATGCTGCCACCACCATGCTTCACTGTGGGGATGGTGTTCTCGGGGTGATGAGAGGTCTCCCAAATGCATTTTGGCGAACACCAAACGTGTTTGCTTATTTTTTTCTTAAAACAATGGCTTTTTTCTGGCCACTCTTCCGTAAAGCCCAGCTCTGTGGAGTGTACGGCTTAAAGTGGTCCTATGGAAATATACTCCAATCTCCACTGTGGAGCTTTGCAGCTCATTCAGGGTTATCTTTGGTCTCTTTGTTGCCTCTCTGATGAATGCCCTCCTTGCCTGGTCCGTGAGTTTTGGTGGGCGGACCTCTCTTGGCAGGTTTGTTGTGGTGCCATATTCTTTCAATTTTTTTTATAATGGATTTAATGGTGCTCCGTGGGATGTTCAAAGTTTCTGATATTTTTTTATAACCCAACCCTGATCTGTACATGTGACACTTAGATTGCACACAGGTGGACTTTATTTAACTATTTATGTGACTTCTGAAGGTAATTGGTTGCACCAGATCTTATTTAGGGGCTTCATAGCAAAGGGGGTGAATACATATGCACGCACCACTTTTCCATAATTAATTTTTTTGAATTTTTAGAAACAAGTTATTTTTTTCATTTCACTTCACCAATTTTGACTATTTTGTGTATGTCCATTACATGAAATTTTAAATTACAGGTTGTAATGCAACAAAATAGGAAAAACGCCAAGGGGGATGAATACTTTTGCTAGGCACTGTCGGTGGGACAACCACATATCACAGTCATTTTTCGTCAATAAAGTAGCTATCAGCAAAGTCCAAACTAGTAAGGGAAATAAAAAGTCAAGTACGAGTGTTGGTTCATGAAAAGCTTTTACATTTTTATTTATAAAACAAATTGGTGAGGGGTGGGTTAGGGGTCAGATTAAGGAGGGGGTGCGGGGGGAGGGGGGGGGGGGGGTGCTGTGGGATTATTTAAAATACTATTTGAAGATGTTTTCAGAAGATGGGTGGGGTCTCTGCTGTCCTAGCTTCAGACAAAAGCTGCTTCCTCCATTAGGGTGCCAGGACAGAGAAGAGCTTCAAATCAAATCAAATCAAATGTTATTTGTCACATGCGCCGAGAGGGGGATGTGGGGGGGGGGACAATGCAAATAGTCTGGGTAGCCATTTGATTAGCTGTTCAGGAGTCTTATGGCTTGGGGGTAGAAGCTGTTAAGAAGCCTTTTGGACCTACACTTGGCGCTCCGGTACCGCTTGCCGTCCAGTAGCAGAGAGAACAGGGATTCCTTGCTATACCCCTGTGGTGCATTTACAGAGAGACGTGGGTTGATGAGCAAGTTAGCGGCCTTTACTCTGTAGGTTGCAGTGAGCGTGAAACTAACCATCCTGGCTACAGAGAAAAGCTGTAGTAGGTGGTGCGTATACCACACAGCGTCAATAAGCACAAGTCAAGGGTCACTGGTTACCCTATTTTGCAACTAGCTCTAACAGTCTCACGTCAGAATTTGATGTTCATCCGTGTTTCTTAAATGTCAAATTTCTAAGTTGTTGCAAACGTCACATTTCAAAGTGTTTAAGGTTAAGTTTAGGCATTAACTCCGAAATCTTAAGGTTAGGCATTAACTCTGAATGGTTAAGGCAGCGTTTCCCAAACTCAGTCCTCGGGACTCCAAGTTTTGGTTTTTGCCCTAACACTACAAAGCTGATTCAAATGATCAAATCTTGATGATTAGTTGATTATTTGAATCAGCTGTGTACTGTGAGGGCAAAAACCAAAATGTGCACCCCTTGGGGACCCCATACTGACCTTACCAAAATCATCAAGCTTTGATCATTTGAATCAGCTGAGTTTGGGAAACACTGGGTTAAGGTAAGGGTTAAGGTTTTGGATAGGCTTAAAACAAAAATCGCAAAAACAACTTTGTATCACTGGATTCAAATTTGCAACCTTTGGAATCAGAGGCAGATGCTTACGGCCATCTGCCATCCCCAACACCCAACTTGAAGGCAACAGCACTCGGTGTTGCCCCTAGTGGCTGGTTTCCACATCATCTCCCGACTTCCTCAGACATGAGTGGACGTCGAAAGCTGAATTGTATCACGGGTGACCTGACTGTATATCGACCTTACCATAATTGTTTGTTCATTATCTGAGTTGATTGTGTCTAGGATTGCATTTGGAAAGAAATGCACGTCAGACTGCTTCAGAATTAGGGCTAGGAGTTTTTCCTGACCATGCAACTCAACCAGTGAAATCACTATGATACCAACATGGCTAACATCATCACTATGTCCAGTAGACTAGATACAACTACAAATCAATTGTAATCTTACTCCATCTGAAACTTCTTTGTTTGTTTGCTTGGGTTTGTCTGCATGGATCTGGTGAATCTTTGCAATGGGATCTCCTTACATCTGAAGTAACCAAGTGGGGTTAAATATCCAAAAGCTTATAGGTTTACTGGTGCTTACTCAAATTAAACCGTGTTTGCCACATCATCACATGTCCATTAAAAGTGTACATTATGTAAAGCAATAGTAATCAAATTAACAAACACCTCTTCATGATTTACACAAAGATTCATGACAGATACAGTAAGGGAAAAAAGTATTTGATCCCCTGCTGATTTTGTACGTTTGCCCACTGACAAAGAAATGATCAGTCTATAATTTTAATGGTAGGTTTATTTGAACAGTGAGAGACAGAATAACAAAAAAAAAATCCAGAAAAAAGCAAGTCAAGAATGTTATAAATGTATTTGCATTTTAATGAGGGAAATAAGTATTTGACCCCTCTGCAAAACATGACTTAGTACTTGGTGGCAAAACCCATGTTGGCAATCACAGAGGTCAGACGTTTCTTGTAGTTGGCCACCAGATTTGCACACATCTCAGGAGGGATTTTGTCCCACTCCTCTTTGCAGATCTTCTCCAAGTCATTAAGGTTTCGAGGCTGACGTTTGGCAACTTGAACCTTCAGCTCCCTCCACAGATGTTCTATGGGATTAAGGTCTGGAGACTGGCTAGGCCACTCCAGGACCTTAATGTGCTTCTTCTTGAGCCACTCCTTTGTTGCCTTGGCCGTGTGTTTTGGGTCATTGTCATGCTGAAATACCCATCCACGACCCATTTTCAATGCCCTGGCTGAGGGAAGGAGGTTCTCACCCAAGATTTGATGGTACATGGCTCCATCGTCACTTTGATGCGGTGAAGTTGTCCTGTCCCCTTAGCAGAAAAACACCCCAAAAGCATAATGTTTCCACCTCCATGTTTGACGGTGGGGATGGTGTTCTTGGGGTCATAGGCAGCATTCCTCCTCCTCCAAACACGGCGAGTTGAGTTGATGCCAAAGAGCTCGATTTTGGTCTCATCTGACCACAACACTTTCACCCAGTTCTCCTCTGAATCATTCAGATGTTCATTGGCAAACTTCAGACGGGCATGTATATGTGCTTTCTTGAGCAGGGGGACCTTGCCGGCACTGCAGGATTTCAGTCCTTCACGGCGTAGTGTGTTACCAATTGTTTTCTAGGTGACTATGGTGCCAGCTGCCTTGAGATCATTGACCAGATCCTCCCGTGTAGTTATGGGCTGATTCCTCACCGTTCTCATGATCATTGCAACTCCTCGAGGTGAGATATTGCATGGAGCTCCAGGCAGAGGGAGATTGACAGTTATTTTGTGTTTCTTCCATTTGCGAATAATCGCACCAACTGTTGTCACCTTCTCACCAAGCTGCTTGGCGATGGTCTTGTAGCCCATTCCAGCCTTGTGTAGGTCTACAATCTTGTCCCTGACATCCTTGTAGAGCTCTTTGGTCTTGGCCATGGTGGTGAGTTTGGAATCTGATTGATTGATTGCTTCTGTGGACAAGCTGAGATTAGGAGCACTCCCTTTAAGAGTGTGCTCCTAATCTCAGCTCATTACCTGTAGAAAAGACACCTGGGAGCCAGAAATCTTTCTGATTGAGAGGGGGTCAAATACTTATTTCCCTCATTAAAATGCAAATCAATTTATAACATTTTTGACATGCATTTTTCTGGAATTTTTTGTTGTTATTCTGTCTCTCACTTTTCAAATAAACCTACCATTAAAATTATAGACTAATTATTACTTTGTCAGTGTGCAAACATACAAAATCAGTAGGGGATCAAATACTTTTTTCCCTCACTGTACAAGTCCTGGAGATCATTAGATTATTAGCTCCATATCTATTTTAACATTTTAGCAAAGGTTGTTTATGCACTTCCTAGCACCTGTTCATTAATTTCAGTTCTGTGCATGTATTCACAGAGCAAGGCAGTGTTTTTCCTAGCGCTTAGTTACCATCATGATCACTGACCTGGGTCACAATGTAAAACCGCCATCAATTAGCATAAATTATCCCTGGGGCTGTGCAGCAGGTAGTGGATCTGTGAGTAAACAGGTTCAAATGATGGAACGAGAGGGTAGATAGAAACTGTGTTAGCTAGCGCGTGATGAACAGAGAGTTGCTGGTGTGATTTCCGATCGGGTGAAGGACGATAGTGCAGGGCCCTCTAGCATCAGCTGTATTTTAAGAAAAGGCAAAAGATGAAATGATAGACAAACTGCAAACACACACGGAGTGATTAGGAAAAAATGCAGGCAGACAAACAAAATGTTCCATCTGGCCAAATTTAATTAGCACTATAATGGATTTCATTTTTTTTTTGTGAGGCGAACGAGCAAAAAATATGTAATCCTAAAAAACATGTAATAAAGTTGTACCCCTTGTAATTATATTAAACAACCTCAGCACAACACCTAATGACCTCACCAGGCGATTTGAACCAGGGTCGCTGGCATGAAAGGAAAACACCCTACACAAAAGGAGTGGCTAATAAATCTGGCTGCACAGCTGACTGGCTGACTTACTGTAAATTGAGAAATTATGTGACTAAACTCAACAAAAGAAGAAGAAGCCAAGATCAATTATATAAATAATGATGGAAAAAAAACTTTGGAGTACTTTAAATGAAATTATGGGCAGAAAGACAAATTCAACTCCATCTTTCATCGAATCAGATGGCTTATTCACCACAAAAAATGTGATGTTGCCAATTATTTTAATGATTACTTCATTGGCAAAGTGGGCAAACTTAGGCAGGAAATGCCAACAACGAACAGTGAGCCATTGTACTCATGCATTTAAAAAAAAATATGAAGAAGAAAAGCATTGCAAGTTTGAATTTTGTAAAGTTAGTTTGGAAGAGTTGGAAAAATCTGTGTTATCGATCAATAATGACAAACCTCCTGGCATTGACAATTTAGATGGAAAGCTACTGAGGATGGTAGCTGACTATATAGCCATTCCTATCTTTAATCTGAGCCTAGAGGAAAGTCTTTGTCCTCAGGCCCAGAGAGAAGCCAATGTCATTCCGCTACCCAAGAGTGGTGTACCGCAGGGCAGCTCTCTAGGCCCTCTACTCTTTTCTATTTTTACCAATGACCTGCCACTGACATTAAAGAAAGAATGTGTGTCCATGTATGCTGATGATTCAACCATACAGTCCATTCGGAAAGTATTCAGATCCCTTCCCTTTTCCACATTTTGTTAATTTACAGCTTTATTCTAAAATTGATTAAATAAATAAAAATATCAATCTACACACAACACCCCATAATTACAAAGCAAAAACAGGTTTTTAAATGTATTTAAATGTCTTTAAAATATATTTACAAAAGTAATCATACCTTTTGCTATAAGACTCGAAATTAAGCTCAGCTGCATCAATTTTCCATTGATCATCCATGAGATGTTTCTACAACTTGGAGTCCACCTGTAGTCATTTAAATTGATTGGAAATTATTTGGAATGGCATACACCTATCTATATAAGGTCCCACAGTTGACAGTGCATGTCAGAACAAAAACCAAGCCCTGACGTTGAAGGAATTGTCTGTAGAGCTCAGAGACAGGATTGTGTCAAGGCACAGATCTGGGAAAGGGTTCTTAAATTGAAGAAGTTTAGAACTACCAAGACTCTTGCTAGAGCTGGCTGCCCGGCCAAACTGAGCAATCGGGGGAGAAGGGCCTTGGTCAGGGAGGTACCCAAGAACCCGATGGTCACTCTGACAGAACTCCAGAGTTCCTCTGTGGAGATGGGAGAACCTTCCAGAAGGACAACCATCTCTACATCACTCCACCAATCAGGCCTTTATGGTAGAGTGGCCAGACGGAAGCCACTCCTCAGTAAAAGGCACATGACAGCCCACTTGGAGTTTGCCAAAAGCACCTAAAAACTCTCAGACCATGAGAAACAAGATTCTCTGGTCTGATGAAACCAAGATTGAACTATTTGGCCTGAATGTCAAGCCTCACATCTGGAGGAAATCTGGCACCATCCCTACGGTGAAGCATGGTGGTGGCAGCATCATGCTTTGGGGATGTTTGTCAGCGGCAGAGACTGGGAGACTTGTCAGGATCAAGGGAAAGATGAACGGAGCAAAGTACAGAGAGAACCTTGATGAAAACCTGCTCCAGAGTGCTCAGGACCTCAGACTGGGGCAAAGGTTCACCTTCCAAAAGGACAACATCCCTAAGCACACAGCAAAGACAACGCAGGAGTGGCTTCGGGACAAGTCTCTGAATGTCCTTGAGTAGCCCAGCCAGAGCCCGGACTTGAACCCGATCGAACATCTCTGGAGAGACCTGTAAATAGCTGTGCTGTGACGCTCCCCATCCAACCTGACAGAGCTTGAGAGAATCTGCAGAAAAGCATGGGAGAAACTCCCCAAATAGAGGTGTGCAAAGCTTGTAGTGTCATACCCAAGAAGACTCGAGGCTGTAATCGCTGCCAAAGGTGCTTCAACAAAGTACTGAGTAAAGGTTCTGAATGCTTATGTAAATGTGATATTTCAGTTTCTAACTTTTTATACATTTGAAAACATTTCTAAACACTTGTTTTTGCTTTGTCATTATGGGGTATTGTGTGTAGATTGATGAGAAGAAAAAAGAACTATTTAATCAATTTTAGAATAAGGCTGTAAGGTAACAAAATGTGGAAAAAGTCAAGGGGTCTGAATACTTTCCGAATGCACTGTATAGGGCCATATAAAATTCAATAGATTTTTTTCCAAATTGTGTTTTGTCATTTATTGTTTTAATTTTTCCATGTTCATTTTTTTTTTCCAGTTTCACTTTCAAATCCACACTTTAAAAAAAAGAATAACAACACATATGTATGTTGTATATCCACAATAATGCCTAACCACATCAGGAGACCACTTTTGAGGTCTGGGAATTTTTTTTTAAATAAGCCGGGCTGACACTACCAATGATTTATGTATACACCAGATGAGTCCCAGTGGGCGCTGTTTTAAAGCCACCATGCCTCCATCTTGGCACCCCCCACCATTGTAAAAAATATTTTGGAAGCTATAGAAATGTATTTATTAATGTTTACATTTGTTTTTGCCATGTTTATTGTATTACAGACAACTTAATACATACTTTTAAATAATATTATGTGAGATAAACCTAAAAAAAAACAGATAAAAAAAGAATCCTTGATGTATAATTTTTTTACAGTTCTAATGTTACCGTCCCCACTACAAAAAGCGTTTGTCCTCGAAAATTATAATAGAAATATTGCAGAATTCCATTCATTCCTTTGGATGATGGCTTCTTCTGGGGAGTGCCAATACGGCCGACCAAGTAAAATACTACTTGAGTAAAAGTCTAAAAGTATTTGGTTCTAAATATACTTAAGTATCAAAAGTAAAAGTGAAAGTATAAATAATTTCACATTTCTTATGTTAAACAAAGCAGATGGCACCATTTTCTTGTTTTAAAAATTTACAGATAGCCAGGTGTCACGTTCGTTGAAGGACGGGACGGACCAAGGCGCAGCGTGATATGCATACATGTTTATTTTACTCAATAAACACACGACAAAACAATAAACCAACGACACGTGAAGTCCTAAGGTAACACAAACAACATACCTTACACGGAACAAGATCCCACAACCAACTAGTGCCAATAGGCTACCTAAGTATGGTCCCCAATCAGAGACAACGAGCGATAGCTGCCTCTGATTGGGAACCAAACCGGCCAACATAGATCTAGACGATCTAGATCTAAACCTAGAAAATACAACCTAGAACATTACCACACAGAAAATACACACCCTGACTCAACAAATACCAGTCCCCAGAGTCAGGGCATGACAGTACCCCCCCCCCCAAAGGTGCGGACTCCGACCGCACAACAAACATAACAGGGTAGGGGCCGGGTGGGCATTCCGCCTCGGAGGCGGATCCGGCTCAGGGCGTGACGACCTCTTACTCTCCGCCTCCCTGTTGCGCACCTGGTCTGGTCTGGACCTCAGCGCGCTGCTTCCCCTCTCCTTCCTCCCACGAAGTACCAAGCCCTGTCTGGCCCTGGTGTAGGAGACCGCGAACCTGGAGAGGGGCTGACGTCTGGGTCTGGACTGGAGCCGCTGACCGGAGCTGGACCGGGCACCGGTGGAGCGGACTGCTCTGGCTCCGGAGTGGAGCAGCTAACCGGAGCTGGATCAGGCACCGGTGGAGCGGACTGCTCTGGCTCCGGAGTGGAGCCACTGACCGGTGCTGGACCAGGCACCGGTGGAACAGGCACGGGCCGTGCCGGACTGGACAAAAGCACCACTGGCTTGGTGCGAGGGTCAGGAACAGGCCGGGCCGGGCTGGCGACGCGCACCACTGGCTTGGTGCAAGGGACAGGAATAGGCCGGACCGGGCTGGCGACGCGCACCACTGGCTTGGTGCGAGGGACAGGAATAGGCCGGACCGGGCTGGCGACGCGCACCACTGGCTTGGTGCGAGGGGCAGGAACAGGCCAGGCCGGCGACGCGCACCACTGGCTTGGTCCGAGGGGCAGGAACAGGCCGGGCCGGGCTGGTGACGCGCACCACTGGCTTGGTGCGAGGGGCAGGAACAGACCGGGCCGGGCTGGCGATGCGCACCACTGGCTTGGTGCGAAGGGCAGGAACAGGCCGGACCGGGCTGGCGACGCGCACCACCGGCTTGGTGTGAGGGACAGGAATAGGCCGGACCGGGCTGGCGACGCGCACCACTGTGTTGGTGCGAGGGCAGGAACAGGCCGGGCCGGCGACGCGCACCACTGGATTGGTGCGAGGGGCAGGAACAGGCCGGGCCGGGCTGGCGACGCGCACCACCGGCTTGGTGCGAGGGGCAGGAACAGGCCGGGCCGGGCTGGCGACGCGCACCACTGGCTTGGTGCGAGGGGCAGGAACAGGCCGGGCTGGCGACGCGCACCACTGGCTTGGTGCGAGGGGCAGGAACAGGCCGGGCCGGGCTGGCGACGCGCACCACTGGCTTGGTGCGAGGGACAGGAACAGGCCGGGCCGGCGACGCGCACCACTGGCTTGGTGCGAGGGGCAGGAACAGGCCGGGCCGGGCTGGCGACGCTTTCCTTCTCCCTTATAGCCTCCTGTAGCGCCTCCCTCTGACCGAATAACTCCTGCTCCCTCTGAACCAATAGCCCCCGTAACATGGTGGCCTCCTCTCCTAACCTGCAGATCCGCCCTGTCGCGGCCTCCTGCTGCCTCGTCGTCCACACCGTGTGCCCCCCACCAAAAAAATATATTGGGGTTGCCTCTCGGTTCTCCGTCGTTGGCTTTGTTGGCGCCGTTTCTCCTCTCCTACCTGGGCATCCTCCTTCATCGCCTTCCGGTAACGGACGGCCTCCTCCTCCGTAATTCTCCCCCAACCGAGGAGGACATCTACTAATGTAACCTCCTGTTGAATTCCCGGCGTTTGCTCCTGAACACGCTGCTTGGTCCTCGTTTGGTGGGATCGTCTGTCACGTTCGTTGAAGGATGGGACGGACCAAGGCGCAGCGTGATATGCATACATGTTTATTTTACTCAATAAACACACGACAAAACAATAAACCAACGACACGTGAAGTCCTAAGGTAACACAAACAACATACCTTACATGGAACAAGATCCCACAACCCACTAGTGCCAATAGGCTACCTAAGTATGGTCCCCAATCAGAGACAACGAGCGATAGCTGCCTCTGATTGGGAACCAAACCGGCCAACATAGATCTAGACGATCTAGATCTAAATCTAGAAAATACAACCTAGAACAAATACCAGTCCCCAGAGTCAGGGCGTGACACCAGGGGCACATTCCAACATCATTTACAAAAGATGCATTTGTGTTTAGTGAGTCCACCAGATCAGAGGCAGTAGGGATGTCCACGTATTCTCTTGATAAGTTAATGAATTGGACAATTTTCCTGTCTTGCTAAGCATTAAAAAAAATAAAAAATGTTTTACATATATTTAACTAGGCAAGTCAGTTAAGAACAAATTCTTATTTACAACGACGGCCTCCTGCGAGGATGGGGGCTGGGATTAAAAATACAAATATGGGACAAAACACACATCACGACATGAACACTACATAAAGAGAGACCTAAGACAACAACACAGCATGGCAGCAACATATGACAACAACACGGTAGCAACACAACATGGCAGCAGCACAACATGGTAGCAGTACAAAACATGGTACAAACATTATTATTCAAAATGTAACGAGTACTTTTGGATGTCAGGGAAAATAAATGGAGTAAAAACCACATTACTTTCTTTAGGAATGTAGTGAAGTAAAAGTAAACGTTGTCAAAAATATAAACAGTAAAGTAAAGTACATATACCCCAAAAAACTACTTAAGTAGTACTTTAAAGTATTTTACACCACTGCTGACCGGTGGCTTCAAAGCCTTTCACTGGCCAATACATAGCATCAGCAATCCAGGGTATATATACATAATTGGACACTTCACGTTTTTAGACCGATGTACGGGCTCCCGATCAGCTCCTTGCGCATTTTTACAAATTGGAGGAGATCGGAGCAAATCCAGAGTAAAACATAATGCTGCAGCCCGTAAAATGTAAGCACATACCCCATTTGCGGTTGATGGCTGTCACGGGCTCCCAGGCACTCTACGGGCACTTAGGGCATCACAATAATTTTGAAGATATATACGCAACATGTAAAGTGTTGGTCCCATGTTTCAGAAGCTGAAATAAAAGATCCCAGAAATGTTCCATAAACACAAAAAGCGTATTTCTCTCAAATGTTGTGCACAAATTTGTTTATCCCTGTTTGTGAGCATTTCTCCTTTGCCAAAATAATCCATCCACCTGACAGGTGTAGCATATCAAGAAGCTGATTAAACAGCATGATCATTACACAGGTGCACCTTGTACTGGGGACAATAAAAGGCCACTCTAAAATGTGCAGTTTTGTCACACAACACAATGCCACAGATGTCTCAAGTTTTGAGTGACCTCGCATTTGACATCCTGACTGCAGGAATGTCCACCAGAGCTGTTGCCAGATAATTGTATGCTAATTTTTCTACCATAAGCTGCCTCCAACGCGATTTTAGAGAATTTGGCAGTACGTCCAACCGGCCTCACAACGTGTAACCACGCCAGCCCATTACCTCCACGATTGAACCGAACTCCAACTACTACAAAGGTGAAGCAAATAATTTGATTTGTTGAAAATAATCGTTTAAAATATGAATTAAATGAATCGCTAAATTTTCTATTTTGAGAAATGTGAAGTGAGGCATGCGTTATACAGTAAATAACATTTGTATGGCCTTATTGCATTTCGGGGGGAAGCTTAAACTCAAGCAGCACTCGACAAACCCAACACTCTAATTCAATCCTCTGAATGTGAAATGAGAAAAAGAAGATCAAGCGACATAAGAGACTTTAAGGAGGGAGGTTGAGTAAAAAAACAAACTCCCTTGGTTTTCTGTTCAAAAGGGCTTAAAGGCCAACAGGCTGGTGGAGATGGACTAAAGCACAGTGATCCTGACTGGGGCAGGTCTGCCATGGTCTGCCTAGAGGGGCCCAGGCCCCAAATGTCACATTGTGTACTGGTGGCTGTCACTTGGAGACATGGTCGAACATTTTACATTTTAGTCATTTAGCAGACGCTCTTATCCAGAGCGACTTACAGTTAGTGAATACATATTTTTTTTATACTGGCCCCCCGTGGGAATCGAACCCACAACCCTGGCATTGCAAACGCCATGCTCTATCAACTGAGCTACATCCCTGCCGGCCATTCCCTCCCCTACCCTGGACGACGCTGGGCCAATTGTGCGCCGCCCATGAGTCTCCCGGTCGCGGCCGGCGGCGACAGAGCCTGGATTCAAACCAGGATCTCTAGTGGCACAGTTAGCACTGCGATGCAGTGCCTTAGACCACTGCGCCACTCAGGAGTACTGAACGCCGCTCCTTCATCACACCTGGCCATTCCTCACAGTGTCGCCCCGCCTCAGACCACTTTTTTCTACTTCTATTGGCTGGCTGTTACATCTCTCTCTGCTCTTGTTCCGCTCAGCCTTGTGGCATTTCACACACATATGTCATGTGTCAGCGGCTGTGACGAAGGCCACAAGCAGAGAGCATATCCCTCAAAGCAGTAGAGTGGAGGGATACAACCAGAAACAAACGCATTTAGTTAATCACATTCACACCATAGTATTGCTGAACTGCTGAACTGCTATGGTAACTGATCTTAGTGTTAGGAGTATTATTCATAGCCATTAGATAACAGGCTACTGATAGAATCTGAACATTTAAATGTAACACAGAGCTTTTGAAACTGGGTTGCTCATAGCGACCAGACTGATCTCTTCACAATGAATTGAAGCAAGTGGGACTTCTGGTAGGCTGTTGGCAAATGTTGCACAGTCCAGAACAGCCACCACATTAAAAATGAATGCACACAGCAATATGAAGAGGTAATTTGTAATAATCATTGCCATTCATCAAAATTATCCCTGGATAGATTATAAGTGAATGACATTATGAAATATTAAGCATTGCGAGGACATAATTGGACCGTGGGCCAGCCAAAGCTGTGGCAAGTCATCTAGCTACATGGTTAAAGCCTTGAAACAAAAATGGAACTTCAGATAGAAGTTTACTGACAACCAAGCTGGATGAAAGACTTGTGTAGTGGCTGGTAATATAATTTAAAAGTGTTAAGACTGTTTATCTTTCTCCTCTCTAAGATACAAATAGCAGCACTTCTGCAGGTCATTAAGGTTTGGGTTTTAAATATTAGCAGCTTAATGTATGGCAATAAACTCCCACAGAAAGAAGACTGAAGAAGAGCAAATAACATAGCTAGGTTTAACTCAAATGATTTATGATGAGCCATTTCAGTTTTTCAAGTGCTGTTAAGATTGACATTTGTGACCTACCGGCTCGATTCGGTGTTATGTAGCAACATTTGAAATTGTGTTTTTTACATTGGATAAAAGTAGAGACTCAGAGCTAGAAAATGGTATATCATACACTACAGTTGAGGAACAATGGGAAAGTACTTCCGCTTTGAAAGTTGATAAACTTGTAACCTCACTTTTGAGAAAATGGCCATTGAATGTTTTGGTACATACTGGAGAGCTCTTGTTTGTCTACACCCATTCAGCATCAATCACACCCTCTTAAGCTTTAGCCCCACCCATCTCTTTAAGGATTCACATGTGAGGCTATGTACTAAAGAACCAAAGATTTCAAGACTAAAGGCTGGTTTATACTATGGGTGTGTTCGTAAATGTAATTTGGAGTGCCAGAGTGTGCTCTGGGCGTTCGTAAACTCAGAGCGTTGTCAGATTGTCCGTTCGTAAATTCAGAGCGTTTCGATCTCGGAGCATTCAGAGCACACACTGGACGCTCTGACAAAGGAGTAAGGTTGAGCCAAGCTTTCTGACCTAAAAACAGCAGTCAAGCACCCAAGCTAACTGGCCAACATTGGCTAGCTTGCTAGCTACTTCCAGACACAAATGAGAGAACAGCTCACTCTGACCATTTTACCTGCCCTAGCAGAGCTGGTTAGGCTGTTTTTATGTTATCCAGAGCGTTGGTGACTGCAACTGTGCTGCTGGCAACAATTTAATTACGCTTTTTTGCCTAAGTTTACTAACGCCGGCCATATGCAACGGGTGTTGAGCGTTCGTAAATTCGTAAATTATTCTGCGCTCTGCCACACTCAGACGAGAGTGCTCTGAAATCGGAGTAGATAGCCAGAGCGAATTTACAAGCTATGTCTATCGACAGTTGTCGCATTGACATCATAAACATTCTATTGAAATAGTTACTTGCATAGTGGAGTATTTTGTTTAGACATGTAGCTAGCTAGCTAAACAATGAACCATAATCCCAACTCATAACGTTACTACCCTGCATTAATCTGCAGGTAGCTAACCAACCAGGTTCAATGTTAGCTAGCTAACATTAGGCTATAACTAGCAATGCAAATGATTATGAGATACGAATAATATTACTACACATATCATACACATAACGTTAGCTAGCTAGCCAGCCAGCTAACATTAGCTAGCTAGCTAACAGTACACTAACTTGAAATGAAAACGACTTTCTGACAAAATTAGAAACGTGTAATATCTGAAAATGTAGCTAGCTAGACTCTCTTACCCGTATACATGGATGGACGGTTCTCCCTCTCTGTCACGGATGCCATTGGCGAATAAAGGTGATTCTGATTCTGAACTTTTTCAATAATAGAGATCAAGATCCATGACATTGTTTGATTCAAACCCACTGAAGAATAACACTCCCGCAGAGGACATGGGCCAACTGTATCTACTGAAAACACAACACATAAAACATTGACTCAAAATGTGCAATTACACCAAATAACATCTCCCCTCCCCCTCAGGCACATCAAAGTCTTCCTTGCCACGGCCAAATCCCTCATGTGATATCAGATCCAGGGTAATTCACCCTCTCGGGCTGGCCTGGCCTACCAGCCTCAGCCTCAGCCTGGCCTGCTTGTTTTGCTTAGTGCAGCCCGGGAGGCTATCGTCTGCCACGGGGGCCCACATTGAAATTCCAGCCACACGTCACGCACGGGTACTACATCATTAAGGCTGGGGGAGAAATAGAAGGCCTTTGTCTGATAAGTGGCAGAGGGAGAGCACTAGCTGTTGTGAGCAAGGGGAGGAGGGTATTGAGATTGAGGGCTGGGATGCAGCAAGACTGCGAGCTCACATTGTGCACCAGGCAAGGGAAAACAATCAAGCTGTTTTTCTCACACACCTCAGCACTGACCCCCCTCCACCCCCAATCTCGATTAGACCCCGGCGCTGATGATTAATCGACTGATTTACGGGTGCACGCGGATTAATTTGCACTGACCACCATGAAAGCCTCTGCGGCGAAGCAGAGGTTCTGATGTCTGACCCTATCTCTCTTCATCCCCATTTAAAAAATACAGTACATTCTCTGCTGCTACTGTTCTGAGTCACCTTCCTATCTTCTCTCCACATCCCTTCTTCCTTCCTTCCTCCCCCACGTCCACCCCCACATGCAGCACTTGAGCATAACTCAGTGGTGGAGTACAGCAGCTGGCATAGCTGCAGAAATATGTCAAACAGTCCCCTGCGTCTCCCTGCTCTCCCAGCAACAAGTGAAAACACTGCTTTAAAAAATAAAATGAATCTCAAACAGGATGCATTAATGTTTGATGATGTTCTGCATACGGGATGCCTCTGCAGATGTGTTTACTTACCCTTTTCAAAATAAGATACCGTGGAAATACGACTCAGCTTACATGCTGCTCTGATTTAGAAACACCATACCTATAAATAGACTATTATGGCGGGAAACAGTATTCTGTAGACATAGCCATCATGTACCTTTATTGTGTTTATCCTCAGTGGTTTTTAATGTATGTAATGTTGTCTCCAGCTGGAGCAGCTTAATATGTATTTTCAAATGTGAAGTAAAATTAACCAATCCTCACTCTTGAACATTGATTAGGCTACTTACGGTTAATAAGTTGTATCTCGGACATAGACACATTACATTTACATTATTTAGCAGACGCTCCTATCAGAGCGACACACAGGAGGAACTAGGGTTAAGTGCCTTGTTCAAGGGCATATCGACAGATTTTTCACCTAGTCAGCTTGGGGATTCAAAACCAGCAACCTTTCGGTTACTGGCCCATTGCTCTTAACCACTAGGCTACTCTGCCCCGCTACTCTGCCCCCAGTGAAAGGACCTATTCTATAGAAGCCAACCACACCAATACTTATCAGAGAGACTATCGTCATGATTTCATGTTACTCAAATATTTTTGGTCTATACAATTTTATGAGAAGCACAGTATTAATAACAAGAAAAACGGGTTGTTACCTTCTACAACTTATAAACAGTTTTTTTTTCTCCCCATTCAGGATGATCAGTCCCTTAGTTTGTGTCTAAAACTCTAACAGTTACTTTAACACTCCTACCAATAAGGTAACCTTACTTTAAGAATAAAAACCAAGTTTTATCAAAATATAAATATAACATCTAAATATATCTTAAGCTAAAAAGCTACAGCAACATTTTTCTCCAGCAGGCGACAGGTTCTTCTAGCAAGCTCAAAGAGAGTCGTACCCTTCCCCCAAATCCTGCTTCTTTTATACCCTTAATCTTCCTTTCTGCTAACTCATTGTGGCTAACATCTACTCCAATAACGCATTCAGTGGTTGACGCCTAATGCGGCCATTTCTCAAAAGGGTATTTTTCAGCGTCCACTGGCCCCAATTTTTTCCTCGCCTCAGCAGGACGTGCGCCTCAGCAGTTTACTCCAACCTGGGGTCATTCTACGTTCGGCTAGTACCCTTAATACACTTTTAATTCTTAAACGTTAACTTCTAAAACTTTTATTCTTTAAAATTAATCCTTCTTATTTCACTCAATCCTAATCTCCCTCTAACCTGCTTTATTACTCCCAATACATCTTAAACATCCAATATTTTAAACATTATAACATTTAAACATTATAACATTTCATTATCAACCTCCTACAGGCCCTAGAGCCATATCCTCTAATCCTAAAAAAACATAATCTAAATGCATTGTACCTTAAAGCAAACAAAAATGTCATACTTAATCACCCTTTAACATTTCCCAATGTTTTCTACCTTTCACTTTTAACATATTTAACCTTTAATTATTATTTTAATAACTTCCAGTCCCAATTAATGTATTCTTATTTTTCTTATTTTCTTTACTCAATGTCAACTCAATGTCATTCTTCTTGGTGCTCCATGTGTAAGTATACAGTAGGGAGAACAAGTATTTGATACACTGCTGATTTTGCAGGTTTTCCTACTTACAAAGCATGTAGAGGTCTGTCATTGTTATCATAGGTACACTTCAACTGTGAGAGACGGAATCTAAAACAAAAATCCAGAAAATCACATTGTATGATTTTTAAGTAATTAATTTCTATTTTATTGCATGACATAAGTATTTGATACATCAGAAAAGCAGAACTTAATATTTGGTACAGAAACCTTTGTTTGCAATTACAGAGATCATACGTTTCCTGTAGGTCTTGACCAGGTTTGCACACACTGCAGCAGGGATTTTGGCCCACTCCTCCATACAGACCTTCTCCAGATCCTTCAGGTTTCGGGGCTGTCGCTGGGCAATACGGACTTTCAGCTCCCTCCAAAGATTTTCTATTGGGTTCAGGTCTGGAGACTGGCTAGGCCACTCCAGGACCTTGAGATGCTTCTTACGGAGCCACTCCTTAGTTGCCCTAGCTGTGTGTTTCGGGTTGTTGTCATGCTGGAAGACCCAGCCACGACCCATCTTCAATGCTCTTACTGAGGGAAGGAGGTTGTTGGCCAAGATCTCGCGATACATGGCCCCATCCATCCTCCCCTCAATACGGTGCAGTCGTCCTGTCCCCTTTGCAGAAAAGCATCCCCAAAGAATGATGTTTCCACCTCCATGCTTCACAGTTGGGATGGTGTTCTTGGGGTTGTACTCATCCTTCTTCTTCCTCCAAACACGGCGAGTGGAGTTTAGACCAAAAAGCTCTATTTTTGTCTCCTCAGACCACATGACCTTCTCCCATTCCTCCTCTGGATCATCCAGATGGTCATTGGCAAACTTCAGACGGGCCTGGACATGCGCTGGCATGAGCAGGGGGACCTTGCGTGCGCTGCAGGATTTTAATCCATGACGGCGTAGTGTGTTACTAATGGTTTTATTTGAGACTGTGGTCCCAGTTCTCTTCAGGTCATTGACCAGGTCCTGCTGTGTAGTTCTGGGCTGATCCCTCACCTTCCTCATGATCATTGATGCCCCACGTGGTGAGATCTTGCATGGAGCCCCAGACCGAGGGTGATTGACCGTCATCTTGAACTTCTTCCATTTTCTAATAATTGCGCCAACAGTTGTTGCCTTCTCACCAAGCTGCTTGCCTATGGTCCTGCAGCCCATCCCAGCCTTGTGCAGGTCTACAATTTTATCCCTGATGTCCTTACACAGCTCTCTGGTCTTGGCCATTGTGGAGAGGTTGGCGTCTGTTTGATTGAGTGTGTGGACAGGTGTCTTTTATACAGGTAACGAGTTCAAACAGGTGCAGTTAATACAGGTAATGAGTGGAGAACAGGAGGCCTTCTTAAAGAAAAACTAACAGGTCTGTGAGAGCCGGAATTCTAACTGGTTGGTAGGTGATCAAATACTTATGTAATGCAATAAAATGCAAATTAATTACTTAAAAATCATACAATGTGATTTTCTGGATTTTTGTTTTAGATTCCGTCTCTCACAGTTGAAGTGTACCTATGATAAAAATTACAGACCTTTACATGCTTTGTAAGTAGGAAAACCTGCAAAATTGGCAGTGTATCAAATACTTGTTCTCCCCACTGTAAGTTAAACTTCTTCATGAGTGTGCATGTGGGTGTATGCAAGTGGGGCCTTCCTACCCATGCCCTCAGTCACTAAAATGTTACAGAAAACTGGGCCTTGGCCTGCTATTCTTAACACCCTATTGGGATCTATCAGTCTTCGATGACTATCTGTCATAGTGGTTGATGGAGTTAGGGGGTAGGGGCCCTGCTTAGAAGCAAGATCAGATCCATAGTCATAGTAGTTTGTGGGCAGGTGTTGGGCAGGGGGCCGACTGAGGAGCAGGCAGCAGGACAGAACCATCTCACCATGCACGTGCATGTGACAACCGGGGATGTGGTGGAGATTATACAACTGGTGGGTCTAGTCCTGAATGCTGATTGGTTAAAACCGCATTCCAGACGGTGTCTATTCCACAAGTTACCACCGACTAAATCTATGACGTTAAAATGCCTATTTACTCTGTTCCATCTGACTGCGCAATCCACTGTCTCATCAGCCCAGCCAAGCAATTTATAAACTTGATCTCCACTATAAAAAGCATTTAGACATTATCTCACAACTGTTTTAGACTAACATTTTGTTTTCAACAGTGGATATTTGTATAAACCTTGCTGTCTGTCCCTCTGACATTTGCAACATTGTTTCAATATTCAAATGCGATCTCTAGCTGTCCCATAGTAATTAACGTGTCAGGAGTCAGGACGAGACAGACAGACAGGCAGGCAGCGTTTCTCAGCCAGTCGAAATCATGAATCAGCTGGCATCATTTTTATGGATATATACAAAGAAATGTCAATTTAAAAAAGGTAAAATGAAACGAAGTGCAGCTAGTTTGCAGTCTTTCCAGCTTCAGTTTGAAGTGATTGTGTTAACTGTGTTATTGGTTACCTCTTCTGAACAACAGTGTCCTGACAACTGAGCACATTTTCAATGCAAGGTGAAATCCCACCTCATTAGCTCGTGGTTATGGATGTATCCAAATAAATGTCACTAGAAAACAGCTTAAACAAATGCAAATGCAGCTACTTTGTTGTTATTCTGGCTGCACTGTTTGACGTGACTGTAAGTTAGCCGTAGTTGGCTAGCTAGCAAGCAAGGGATAAGAACGTTGCCAGCCAGTTTGGCAATTTAACATTTAGAACGAACGACTGGGTCACGTCCATAGATACAGAACAAAAAGACTGAACGACTGGGTCGCGTCTCTAGCAACCGAACCGATAGAACGAACGACCAGCTGGCTTGGGTAGCAACCCTAGATTTGTGTCGGCACTATATTTTGTGGAAGGATGAAATAATAGGAATAAATTCATTAAATTTTTAATGAAAATATGTCAAGCATTATTTGAATATGTTGGTAACTCATTGTATAAAAGTGATAATGCCAGAGAAGCCGGTGTTTGGAGGATATAATGGCACGGTTAACAACACCTCTGCCAATATATCCTCCAAACACCGGTTCTTTGGCATTATCACTTAATTCAACTAATGTAAATGCAGTCCACACACAAATATAGCATTGTTGGTGTTTACATTATGCCGTGCATGTCATCTCAAACTGTGTTCAGTGTTAACTACTTTCCATAACAATCACATCTCTGGACACAACCAAATGTATGTAAACATGCTGCAGTAAACCCACTGCTTACAGGCATTCTTGTAATCTATTGAGGCTACATGGGAGACATTAGTCAAACACAAAACATTATCAACACAATCAAGTTTCATCAACATAGCTACTATAGCTGGTTGATATTGCAAAAAGTCAATTCACACTATTCTTTAGCCAATAATAGGAACACTAAACGAGAGGCCAAAGCTACTGTCCCTTTTTTCTCCATTAGATTTAGGCAAGTGGCAATCTCTGCTACTTACACAATGGACTGGAGGCTTCAGCCAAGGGTAGTTACAAAAGAAGAGTTGAGAAATCAGTCACTTACTTTGGAGCAGAACTTCATTTGGAGAGGGTGTTTTTTTTCCAAGTTTTGTGTTTGGGCTAATCTTCCCCCTCTCCCCCTCTATCTCTCAGAGAACAAGCTTGACAAAGAGGCTGTGCGGATACGCATTATGAAAGAGGTGGGCCTGTCTGGCCCAAGGATGGCATCTACATTACCATGAGCACAAAATCCTATTCCAGAGACATTGGTGGAACTGGAAAAAATCAATCACAGACAGTATTAACCAGCAGGCAGCAATGTCATTATTGCCTCTCCGATGCTGTTTTCACACCTGGGCCTTGCGGCTTGTGACAGCAGCTGATGCACAATTGAACCTGTTTCAGACTCATATTAGGGGCCAAAATGATACAGATGCGTACAATGGAAATACTAAACTAGGATGTAACATTTCTGAAGGAATGTAGCCCAGGAGACAATGTTATCTGCTGGCTCATATAGTATAATTTGTTGAACAGACAGCGCATTATGTTACAGAATACAAGCATATCTGACAATGGTAATTATCTCTGACATTTTAATATTAAGAGCAGGCCTCTATCTACTTTTAAGGTAACCTGGAGTTAAGAAGGAAGACATGATAAGGACAAACCACAGTAATGGTTTATCTGAACAGTTTCTTATGACAAATTGATAACTCATTTAACATGTTATAGGTGCTTTATGATATGTCATAATCCAAGTCATAAAAAATGAAACAAGTAAAGTATTTTTATGTTTATGTGCCCAGTAGATCTGAAGCAAACATCCATCTCATTGGCCAGAACAGCAGGCCTCCATAGAAACATAAGCTGAATTTAGCCAGCAAACTGAGCCAATGAGATGGATGGATACATTGATGTATGGTATTGATAGGCTCAAGGTTGTGACGATCAATACAACCACTTCATGACAATGGCAGGGTGAGTGGAGGGCTTATGTAATTATGTAAGATTACAGTATAAGGCTCATATGTTTCATTTGGCTGACCTTGACTGCTGAGTCTCCTGTACGAATCTATACATCATTACTATACTTATGCTAGCAAATGGTGTTTCTCTCCCTTCTCCCCCTCCCCTGTCAATAGTTTCTCATTTGACCCCTGAATCGACCAGTGATACAGAATTATTAACCACTGTGGTGAGGTGTTTCCTCTTCTTCCATCTTCATTCAAAACAAATGGAATGGGCCTTACCTCCAGTGTTCATGGCAGCCAGACCAGAAATACATTTTGGACCAGAAATTCACTTTCAAGTGTTGTGTAAGCTTTTTAGAGAACTGCTGGTAAAATAACTGTAGCCTACCTCCTGGCCAATACGAAGATGATTGTCTATTATTGCTTTGAAGATATCTGCTTTGATTAAATTAATTTGCCATCTTAGTTAGTTGAGAGAAACCCTATGTGCTTGTGGCTAGCCTTATCCATCAGGTAAGGACAAATACCAGTGGGAGCAATAAAATAGGCTAGTTGGACAAACAACAATGCTGCTGATGGATCTTTCTTCACAGCAAATTGAAACAGCCGACGATTCGTCTTAGATAAAAAAAAACAATATAGATTCATGTCAGAGATCGTAGAAGCCTTCAATGGCTGGTGATCATGATTAGTTTATTCCAAATTAATCAATGAAATAACTACAATACATGTGAAATAATCATGCCAACAAGCCTTAATTGTTTTTATATTCCATTTACTATGGCTTCACACTCGATTTAAGTACACTATATACAAAAGTATGTGGACACCCCTTCAAATTAGTGGATTTGGCTATTTCAGCCACACCCGTTGCTGACAGGTGTACAAAATTGAGCACACAGACATGCAATCTCCATAGACAAACATTGGCAGTAGAATGGCCTTACTGAAGAGCTCAGTGACTTTCACCATGGCACCGTCATAGGATGCCACCTTCTCAACAAACCAGTTCATCAAATATCTGCCATGCTAGAGCTGCCCCGGTCAATGGTAAGTCCTGTTATTGTGAAGTGGAAACGTCTAGGAGCAACAACAGCTCAGATGCGAAGTGGTAGGCCACACAAGCCAAGCTCACAGAACGGGACCGCTGAGTGCTGAAACGCGTAGTGCGTAAAATCATCTGTCCTCAGTTGTAACACTCACTACCAAGTTCCAAACTGGAAGCAACGTCAGCACAATAACTTTTCGTCGGGAGCTTCATGAAATGGCCGAGCAGCCACACACAAGCCTAAGATCATCATGTGCAATGCCAAGCATCGGCTGGAGTGGTGTAAAGCTCACCGCCATTGAATTCTGGAGCAGTGGAAAGGCGTTCTCTGGAGTGATGAATCACGCTTCACCATCTGGCAGTCCAATGGACAAATCTGGGTTTGGCGGATGCCAGGAGAACGCTACCTGCCCGAATGCATAGTGCCAACTGCAAAGTTTGGTGTGCACCCATTATATCCAATTAAATTAAACGACAACGTAACTATCTCATGAATTTGAAATTAGCTCCAGTGCTAATCAAGTAGCAATCAGGAAGCCCTACATCAGTTTCACATGTGAGTGGACTGGATCCACTCACTTTTAATTAGTTTTATTGGCCAAGCGAGAGAGAGGGGATTATCTAGATCATTTATTATTTTCTGCCTAAAACATCCAATCATTCACTCTATGAGGATCCTGTGAGAAGTGCCATAATTCCAGACCCTTTTATTGACCAGGACTCTGGACTACCCTTAATTAAGTTGGATTTCCAATTTCCATCCACAACATCCACTCAGAAAGCCACGTTTCTAAAGCCATTTTCCAGCCATGTAGTTGCTGAATAAATCTGGGATAATGAAGTCTGGACATGTGAAAAGGACAGAGCTGGAAAGCGTATCTCTCTGTGTGTCTTCATGTAATAAGATAATGGACAGTGGAACTGGGAGTTCTTCTGAGCACCCTATCCCATTAACAATGAATCCAGAGACAGGAAATTGAATAGGAGGCCACATGCACAGACAGTGGATTAAAATATTTGTTGTCAGTTGCTTTGCTAATGATTGTTATCCCTGCTTTTGGTGGTAGGAACACAAAAACTCATATAACCTCCCTCCTCTCAAATGTATCACTTCTCAAATTTCATAAACTAATTTCCATTAACTGTATCAACTGCAAGGGATTGGTCTGCAAGTGATATCCTGTATTTGGCCTGTTTTGTCAGACAAGGGCAAATCAATATCTAGAAGCAAACAAACAACCATCAGATACATTTAAAAACAAATACACATTCTGTAGATGGATGTCCAAATAAAAACAAATCAGCATCAAGTGAAAGTGGCTTGAATCATCAAAGTTTTATAGGAAACCTGATTCATTTTGATGCCACTGATTTGGAAGTTGTGTCTAGTTAAATAAACATGAAAGGCCAGCTGGCAAAACTAATCCCTTCTTTCAGGATTATGAGGGTGATTATCGGGCAATAAATCAAAGTCGCAGGATAACAACTTGGCATAGCCACCTGAGGCTCCTTTCCTATCCTCTCTGTCCACAGTTAAATGATGGAGAGGCTGCAATCCTTTCTTCTCAATTAGCTAAGGGAGTGTGTTCAAAACAATGTGCAGCCCTACAGTGAATTTCCATGAGGTAAGAAAAAGCCCTCTTTGAACTTTATTTTCCTCTTTTCATCACATGAAAGAGGAACATGAAACAGTGATTATGAGCGATGGCTTTGTTCATTGTATGAATCCTCTCTCCCTCCCTCTCTCTCATGCACAAGATGAATAGGAGTCAGTTGGATTCAGAAACACCTGCTAACTATTCATCAAATCAGCCCTGATTTGGCAAACCTCTCGTTAAACTTTAATACATCGCCTCACAACTTTCTCCTCTAAGGAGAAGGATATAAAATGCCACCTATCTGTTGAATAGTCTGACAAAGGCACAAGTTACGAATAGTTCCTCATATACTGACTACTAATGCATGTTAAGTGGAGTACATTGAATGGGCGGTTTGGACGGTGGTACAATAGTGCGCTATAATAATTTCTTAAGTTCTTAATTTTATTTTTTGGTGGATTTGTGTGTATAGTTTTTTATTGTTAGGTATTACTGCACTGTTGGAGCTAGAAAGATAAGCATTTTGCTGCACCTGAGATAACATCTGCAAGATATGTGTACGGGACAAATACAATTTGATTTGATTTGATTGAATAACTCCTCAGACAGGCATGGGCATAAAAAAATAAGAGGAGAGAGATAGGCAAAGACTGACTAGGATTCAGTGTTATTGGGAGGAAAGAATCACGATGGAGGGTTTAGTGAAGGATTATGGAAGAATACAAAGGGGGAGGAGAAAGAGCAGTATACCTGGCAGAAAAGCATGGGCCCACAAATGCAGATTTTCTATGGCATATTCACATCTGGCTGGCAGCCAACCTGATTGATATCAAACCCCTTGATGATTGTCTTGTCATATTCTGTCCTGACCCACTATCAAAAGTCAACAGCAACATTTACAGACACCCATAGACAAGATGAGCAGTGTGTTAGGCCCAATTACTGTACTGTATATACAGTATGAGTGGAAAAATCCATTGATCACGTGACACTATTCATTCCTATGTGAAGACTCAATAGGGCATTGAAGCCAAATGAAGTTGGTTAAGATGGCGTCTCATGGAGACATAACATGCGCAGTTTGAGCTACTCCAGGAAGTGAGGTTGCAGGTTAGCTCAGTGTTGCCCCCTCTCATTGAGTAGCTCAGTTGGTAGAGCATGGCGTTTGCAACGCCAGGGTTGTGGGTTCGATTCCCATGGGGTGCCAGTATGAAAATGTATGCACTCACTAACTGTAAGTCGCTCTGGATAAGAGCGTCTGCTAAATGACTAAAATGTAAAATGTAAGAACAATCAGGTTACTGTAGACTGCGATCAGCAACTAAAATATTACAACTTCTTCTGTGTGCGATTTTAAAATAATCTGTTCAAGGACATACGTCTGGTGTATTAGAAGCAATTATTGGCACCATGATTTTAATTTTAATTTTGTATTATTATTTACACAAAGACTCATGACGAAGATTGCCATTTTTCCATTCACTATAAAGGGGGATCCTGTGTTCTGGTAACAATGCCTGCAGTACCGCGGTCGGCCTTGAACTTCTGTGGCTTTTTTATTTTTATTTTTATTTTATTTCACCTTTATTTAACCAGGTAAGTCAGTTGAGAACAAGTTCTCATTTACAACTGCGACCTGGCCAAGATAAAGCAAAGCAGTGCGATAAAAACAACAACACAGAGTTACATATGGGGTAAACAAGACATAAAGTCAAAAATACAACAGAAAATATATATACAGTGTGTGCCAATGTAGTAAATTATGGAGGTAAGGCAATAAATATGCCATAGTGCAAAATAATTACAATTTCGTATTAACACTGGAATGATAGATGTGCAAGAGATGATGTGCAAATAGAGATATTGGGGTGCAAATGAGCAAAATAAATAACAATATGGGGATGAGGTAGTTGGGTGGGCTAATTTCAAATGGGCTGTGTACAGGTTCAGTGATCGGTAAGGTGCTCTGACAACTGATGCTTAAAGTTAGTGAGGGAGATAAGAGTCTCCAGCTTCAGAGATGTTTGCAATTCGTTCCAGTCATTGGCAGCAAAGAACTGGAAGGAATGGCGGCCAAATGAGGTGTTGGCTTTGGGGATGACCAGTGAGATATACCTGCTGGAGCGCATACTACGGGTGGGTGCTGCTATGGTGACCAATAAATTTATCGGTGGTGATAGTGTTTCCTAGCCTCAGTGCAGTGGGCAGCTGGGAAGAGGTGCTCTTATTCTCCATGGACTTTACAGTGTCCCACAACTTTTTGGAGTTAGTGCTACAGGATGCAAATTTCTGTTTGAAAAAGTTATCCTTTGCTTTCCTAACTCCTTGTGTATATTGGTTCCTAACTTTCCTGAAAAGTTGCATATAGCGGGGGCTATTTGATGCTAATGCAGCACGCCACAGGATGTTTTTGTGCTGGTCAAGGGCAGTCAAGTCTGAGGAGAACCAGGGGCTATATCTGTTCTTAGTTCTGTATTTTTTGAATGGGGCATGTTTATTTAAGATTGAGAGGAAATTACTTTTAAAGAACAACCAGGCATCCTCTACTGACGGAATGAGATCTACATCCATCCAGGATACCTGGGCCAGGTCAATTAGGAAGGCCTGCTCGCTAAAGTGTTTTAGGGAGCGTTTGACAGTGATGAGGGGTGGTCGTTTGACCGCGGACCCGTTACGGACACAGGCAATAAGGCAGTGATCGCTGAGATCCTGGTTGAAGACAGCGGAGGTGTATTTAGAGGGTAAGTTAGTCAGGATGATATCTATGAGGGTACCCATGTTTACGGATTTAGGGTTGTACCTGGTAGGTTCGTTGATAATTTGTGTGAGATTGAGGGCATCTAGTTTGGATTGTAGGATGGCCGGGGTGTTAAGCATATCCCAGTTTAGGTCACCAAGCAGTACGAACTCTGAGGATAAATGGGGGGCAATCAATTCACATATGGTGTCCAGGGCACAGCTGGGGGCTGAAGGGGGTCTGTAGCAAGCGGCAACAGTGAGAGACTTATTTCTGGAAAGGTGGATTTTTAGAAATAGAAGCTCAAACTGTTTGGGCACAGACCTGGATAGTATGATATAGCTCTGCAGGCTATCTCTACAGTAGATTGAAACTCCACCCCCTTTGGCAGTTCTATCTAGACGGAAAATGTTGTAGTTGGGGATGGAAATTTCAGAATTTTTGGTGGCCTTCCTAAGCCAGGATTCAGACACTGCTAGAATATCAGGGTTGGCGGAGCGTGCTAACGCAGTGAATAACTCAAACTTAGGAAGGAGGCTTCTGATGTTAACGTGCAGAAAACCAAGGCTTTTACATTTACAGAAGTCAACAAATGATAGCTCCTGGGGAGTAGGAGTGATACTGGGGGCTGCAGGGCCTGGGTTAGCCTCTACATCACCAGAGGAACAGAGGAGGACTAGAATAAGGATACGGCTAAAGGCTTTAAGAACTGGTCTTCTAGTGCGTTGGGTACAGAGAATAAAGGGGGCAGATTTCCGGGCGTTGTTGAAAAGATTCAGGGCATTATGTACAGACAAGGATATGGAAGGATATGAGTACAGTGGAGGTAAACCTAAGCGTTGGGTAACAATGAAAGAGATAGCATCACTTGAGAGGGGGCAATTGTTCCTGGGTTAGGCCTACCTTTGAGCTCAAAGCTTTAGCCTCAACTTTCATCCTCACAGCCCAGGAGGAATGCTTCTGACTGGCTCCCTCTCCCTTTCACCGCTCTGGCCATCCTCTGGCTCAAGGGACCTAACAAAAGGAACGCAGGGTCTGGTTACAAATGATAGTCAAGCAAAGTTACAGTGAATCTGTTCATGCAAGTGATCAGTTTCAAATTCTAACATTGATTCAGAAAAAACAAATTTGTCACTTACCCCAGACCAGGTATTTTTGGGGTCTTTCTGGAGATGGTTAGTCAGAAGTGTTGGTCTTTGATCCATTCCTGACAATAAATAAACCAGATATCAAGAGTTTGTCACTTGCCACATTGTAGGGTGTCCAATCAAAAACGCATATTTTGACCAATGAGTAAAATAATGTGTTAATTGTGTAGATACTCCACTAAGAAAAGCAATGGTCCGAAACTCATGTCCCTAGCATAATCTGATCAAAAGTTATTGGAGTTGATTACTCTTGTAGGATGGCCCAAATTAGGGTGACTAAATGAATGGAGGCCAGAGAAAGAAAGTGGTCAAAAATGGAAAAAGAATAGCATTGCGTCAGCTAGGCTGTATGCTGTGCGAGAATTAATGCAAACTGACAGGCTCACCGTTGAAATTGTCATCTTTCATCTCGAATCCGGAGGATATAAACAAGACAGAGGTAAGATAGATATCGATTTTGAGACCCGGCATTTTCATATTTAAGGAAATACGCTTTTCATATTAAAACAAGTGTATCTCAGTGAAATGTCAACAGAGCACTGAGCATAACGTAAGCATTTTCTTTTAAAAGTATTTTATATTTAATTCAGCTCGTGTCATGCTAATTCAGCTTTTTGCGACTCACGGAAACAACTTTGCGGATGACCACCACAACATGCTCGGTGCTATTAGCGGATGTGTCAGGCTACAAAATCTGACTTTTTGGATATAATGTTGATGATATGTTAGAGAAAGACCCCACTGAATGATTCAGAACATGAAGAATAATATTTGTCTTGGTAAATGTGTTTTAAAACATAAAGAAGTGAAATTTTATCACCAAAGCACGTGGTAAACCACTCTGTGCACACATTGCAAGAAATTAACATATATACAGTGCATTCGGAAAGTATTCAGACCCCTTGACTTTTTCCACATTTTGTTACGTTACAGCCTTATTCTAAAATTGATTAAATTAATGTTTTCCCTCAATAATCTACACACAGTACACTATAATGACAAAGCGAAAAAACAGGTTTTTTAGAAGTGTTTGCAAATGAATAAAAACAAAACAAAAAAATACCTTATTTACATAAGTATTCAGCCCCTTTGCTATGAGACTCGAAATTGAGCTCAGGTGTGGTAAATTCAATTGATTGGACATGATTTGGAAAGGCACACACCTGTCTATATAAGGTCCCACAGTTGACAGTGCATGTCAGAGCAAAAACCAAGCCATGAGGTCAAAGGAATTGTCCGTAGAGCTCCGAGACAGGATTGTGTCAAGGGACAGATCTGGGCAAGGGTACCAAAAAAATTCTGCAGCATTGAAGGTCCCCAAGAACACAGTGGCCTCCTTCATTACAGTCATGTGTGCATACATTTCTACCTATGGGCGGTCCCGGGGATCGAACCCACGACCCTGGCATTACAAGCCCCATGCTCTACCAATTGAGCTACAGAGGACTATATTATATTGGGCTAATTGTAATAATTGGTGACATTTGTAGAATGTGGTTAACATAATTGTTTTGTTTGTCAATATTTTGCAGTTTGAGTTAAAAAAAAGTATTAGTTTGTTCTCAAAACTGTTCGCTAGGTAAAAGTTTTAATGGCCGCCATCCACTTTCTGGACATTTAGTTTAAGTATGATGTACTTCCTGTGTGTCAACCTGTGTGCCAGTAAATTTTTTTTACATTCAATGTTATTATCCAATTAAAATGAAGATACATTTGTTTTTATAATGATAATATCTGTAAATGTACTGTGTTTTACCTTCTAGTTAAAAAAAAAACAAGTAATTATTAATTTTCTGAAAGAAATACATAATTGTTTGCCAACCTGGTTGATTGGCTTGTCTTGTCATATCCTGTCCTGACTAATCATGTAAACAGGCAGAACCCTTAAGCTACAAGTCAAATCATTTGCCCCTGTTTTTTGGTAAGAAATTATTCTTGTTCATGCGTAGAGAAAATATCATAGTAGGCCTTGATAGCACGTCAAACTGTGTGTTCTGAGGAATAGTCAATACAACTGTCTCTCACAGTCTCACAGCTGATGTTTATGCTGTAGGATATACATGCAGTTACTCTAGACTGAGTCTGACAGCAGAAACATTTTAGCAGAAGACCAGGAAGTGAATTCTGAGATTGAACAACACCTGAATGACAAGCATACACACATCAGGCTTGGCAGAGTTTGCAAAAATCATGCATTACACACACACAGACACACACGTGAGCACACACGTATGCACACACACACATACACACACATCCACCCACACACAGACCCCTGCATACTCCCCATTATGCAACCACATAAGCACTCAGTGGCTGGAGAAAGAGATGGATGCAGCTCAATGAAGGGAGGGTGAAACGCCCTTTGGAGAGGGTTGCTCACTGGTGTCCAGCCTTCGAAACAGCAGAGCGCCAGGGACAAGGCCCACCATTCAACCCCAGGGTAGAATTGATCGATGTGAAAAACCCGGCCACTTGAATCATTACAAAAATAAATCTGCTTTCAAAAATGCAGTGGGAGGTCGTGACTCTTGTTAGGACCACTGCAGAGAGACTAAGCAGTCTTTGAAAAAGCACTTTTCTATTCATCATTTTGTTCATGTTCTTCCCCATAAAAATATCTCTTCCTGTGGCAATAATAAGATCCATATTAGTCGTGTCACATCTAATAATGTCACATGGGGCTAATTACGCCAACAATTGGGTTTTCACTCAATTTACTTTTCTGCCTCTCTCCCTCTTTCACGTGAAGCATGTGTAAATGGACTAATATGTTTTGTAGTGATACCTCATTAGCTACTGTAGTTTCATAAACAGGATACACACAAAACACACAATTCATACCACACTCACACTTTCACAAATTATGCATAAACAGTCATCCATCCTACTGTTTATTCAAGCATCTTAATGGTTTTCTGTCATTTGAATAAGCATGAGTCCAAATATTACAGTATAAAATATAATGTCATAATGACAATAATTTGATAAGTCTAGTGTAAACTATAAAAAAAGGTTAACTTCCATTTTAGTCATTTAGCAGATGCTCTTATCCAGAGCGACTTACAGTTAGTGAGTGCATACATTTTTTCATACTGGTCCCCCGTGGAATCAAACCCACAACCCTGGCGTTGCAAGCACCATGCTATACCAACTGAGCTACACGGGACTAACTTGAGTTATTACTACACTACACTGCTGTTCTGAGAAATGCTTAGCACTATCTTCCCTGTGGTTCCACAACGTCTAAGAGGCAGTAAAAGAAATTCACTTATGTTTGTGGCTGATAAATTTGTGTCCACAGATTTATTTTTCTCTACATTGTTAGCCACGCTCCAGCGTCGGGAGGTTCCCTCCACATACCACATGGGGGCAAAGCTGCGAGAGTAAGTGGTTTCAAAATGTTACCATAATGGATCCCTAACATTTGGAGATGTGACATGGGATGGGCCCCAAGATGTTCCAAGGGATGGGCCCCAAGATGAGGGGTTGCGGTTGCATTGGAGCAAAATTGATGTACATCCAGGGAATAAATGGGCCAATCACTCAGGCGGTCTGCTATATTGAGCGGGTGGCAACAGGCCACAGCTAATTACAGTTAAGAGACACATGAGAGAGCAGATTATATGAAAGTCTGTATGTCCCTAGCCTCTGAGACATGGTGTGGCTGGGCATTTGTTGGAATAATGACCTAATTAACCATATAAACCATTTCAGCTGCTCTAAATTGGGTTTTGGTCAGTAGTGCTAGAGCTACAGCATACTACTGCAATACATTAGTCATATTAGCTACCTTAGCCAACCCCAGTGAAGATGTCACCCTCTCTGAACAGCTCTGCCAGTCATTTGTGTGTGCTGTGTAAGCAAGGGGTTAACTTGAGGCATTATTGAAAGTGTGACCTTCTGATGTCACGGGCAACGCCCCAATCATTATGTTAGTGGATTACCTTACATTAATCTTCCCACTACTACAATTTTTCTCCCAAAGCATTTTTCCTCTCTTCTCTACATCTCACCTGTCACTTGGAGGGCGCATCATCTAAAAACTGATTACATGGAGTCAATATGCAAATTATTTCCACTGAAGAATCCCCCGGGTGGGGGGGTTATGAAAAAAGCAGTTATGAAGTCAGCAAGACCTGAGACCCCATTTCTTCTCTCTCTTTGCAGATCTTGATATGAAGTCTAACTGGTAGTTGGCCTGTCCAATGGGCATCTTAGATGGCTCAACCAAGGAGTCTAGTTGTAACGATGCATTCTCTCCTTCACTTTCTAATTCTCTCTCGCTCTCTCCCTTCTTCACTTCTACTTCTCCGTCTTTTTCTGCACACCCCGCTCTGTCTCTCTCTCAGTCTTTCATTAATCCTTCTGCTCCAGCACCCAATCAGTTCTAACTGCATACTCACCCCACAGCTGCTTTCACTCACTATAATTACAGGGTGCACATTCATTGTGACTCTGCCAGGTCCTTTAAAGGAGACACCATACTGTACACACAGAGGCTCTCTATGTCTCCTTGTGTCTCAGGTGTTTCTACTGATGTACAACTGTGAGATGGCAAGAGAAAGAATAGGTGAGGCCCAATGCAGTCTGTCCTGGCGAATAATCTGCAGATGGGATGCAGCAGGTCTGGCTTGTGTTGTCGAGCTCTGAGGTGTGTGTGTGTCTGTGTCTGTGTGTGTGTGTGGTGGGAAAGAGGAGAGACAAAGAGAAAGAGGGGTTTGACAGTCAAGGCCACCTGTGGAGGGCTGCTGCCATAGTGAGCCTGACAGGTGCACAGGTAGAGATCTGCCTGCTGTTGCTCAGCCTCCCCTGCTGAGAGAGGTATTAGAGAAGAGCGTGTGTGTGTGTGTGTGTGTGTGTGTGTGTGTGTGTGTATGTGTGCATGTGTGTATGTGTGTGTGCGTGCATGCGTGTGAGCGTGCATGTGTGCATGCGTGCGAGCAAGTGTGCAGGCAAGTGTGTGCGTGTGTGTGTGTGTGTGTGAATACAAAAGGTGAGTGAGGCTTTACAAGGATAAGAATGGCTTAGATAACGGGGAGAAAACCCTCTTGTGATGTCTATCTCCACATCCAGCTGCTCTCTGCAATTACCCAACATGTGAGTGTTTGACCTACAGGCATTATGGGCCACATGGTTGCCCGGGGCCAGTCTATTGGTCCCCCATTTCCTCCACTCTCACAGCGTAACCAGTGTTTTCACATCTCTCTGTGAGGAGTATACCATATAAATGTACATATACTTGTACCATTGCAGTACCTTAAAAGAACCAAAAGGTACACATTGCCTTTTTAGGGTTAAGGCCACTTTTGTCAAATGCTCTTCTGTAAGACTTCATAAAGACTTTAGAAATGCCAGTGTACATGCTCAAACTTTAATTAACATAACCATAGACCACTTAAACTGGTACAACACTTCCACTCATGGGTGGCCAAAAATAATTTACTGAAAGCTACGCTAAGCCATGCCTCCAATGATTGTACCTTTACATTCAAAATATTGGGTTCCGCTAATGTACAATTATACTTGATAGGCCTACAGAAAGTACCATGTGAGACCATATGTATACCTCTGAAGTTACATTGTGTTTTTATATTTTTGTACCCTAACTGTAGCCTTTTTTCTGAGTGTGCTAGATCTCATCTATTAGAATCCAACCTCCTGAGGGGATACAGCAAAACAGAGAATCAGTAATAGGCAGGAGGAGCAGCATGACATGGAGGTTGTGAGTCCAGGTTGCTACTATATGTGGATCGTGCTGCTGCCTGTTGGTCATCTCTCCTAATTGATATGTGGTGGTCAGAGAGATAAGAGACAGACAGACAGATGCACACACACACACAACATAGAGAGAGAGAGAGAGAGAGAGAGAGAGAGAGAGAGAGAGAGAGAGAGAGAGAGAGAGAGAGAGAGAGAGAGAGAGAGAGAGAGAGAGAGAGAGAGAGAGAGAGAGAGAGAGAGAGAGAGAGAGAGAGGCAGAGAGGCAGAGATATGGAGAAAGAGAGACAGGCAGAGAGATGGAGAAAGAGAGATAAAGTGAGATGGAAGAGACAATGATGTTGGTTAAAATGTTAACTCTGCAAAATGCCACCTGTATGCTGATGACACAATTGTCTTCTCCCGTGCCTCTAAAACTGAAGTTGAAATGTGGTTTTTATTTTAGGAAGAACTCTTGTTTTTCTATGTCAGTTAGGAATGATCTTGTGTAAGGGATTTTTTAAATCTGTGTTGGACTATGGTTAACATTATTTACAGTTCCTTCATAAAGTATTCACATCTCTTGACTTTTTCCACATTTGTTGTGTTACAAAGTGGGATTAAAATGGATTTAATTGTCATTTTTTTGTCAACGATCTACACAAAATACTCTGCAAAGTCAAAGTGGAAGGAAAATTGTAACACTTGTAAAAAAAAATATGAAAAATAAAACACTAATATATCTTGAGTATTTAAAACCCTGAGTCAATACACGTTAGAATAACCTTTGTCAGCAATTACAGCTCTGAGTGTTTCTGGGTAAATCTCTAAGCGCGACATATGTTGTTTGTTGTTGAATGCTGAAAGCTGAACGAGAGACCACAGTTTATTGTTTTTGTAAAGCTGACAGTGTTTTTATACACTTTTATTTTATTTTGGATACTGCGACTCTGTTGGGCTTAGTTGCTGTGAGCGCTGCTGTCTGTCCCAGGATCCTGCCAGATTCCGCATAGGGGGAGAAACATGGAAGCCCAGCTAGCCTAGCTGGCTCGGCAGTCTCAAATGGAGGTCGCTATTGAACGTTTCCAGCGCTGCAGGAGCTATGTTTATTTTGCTTTGTTCCGGGACAATGTGGACCGCTGACTTTCAATGGACTACAAGGGCGAAGTGGCTACTCTTAGCAAGCAAGTAGCAAACCTACACAAGCTACTGGGGAATCCACGCCCGCCTACTTTTTATTTTTCTTCCACCCCAATAGCCGGACGCAGCTCTGGTCTGGTGGAAGTGTCGCCATCGTGTCGGCTCTCCACAGCCGACTGGCCGGTGCACAGCAGGGATCCATCCCCGAAGGGGTCTCCCCCTTCCCTGGAGAACGGAGCTGTTCTCGACCCAACCAACCAGCCATGGAGATACGTCACTCGCCATGTAAATCGAAGAAAGCGTCCTCTGGCAATGGGGTCTCTTGGAGATGTTAAGCCCGGACCTGACACAGACCAGAAACGGCTTTGCCACCCTGGATCCAGAGGTTCCGGCACCTTCTTCCTTAGGGGCTTCCCATTCAAGATCGGACCCGGAGGTACCTGCATCTTCGTCCTCTGTTCTGTCTCCCTCTCCAGTGGCTTCTACCTCAGGTTCAGATCCTCAGAGCTCCCACCCTCATCAGACCGTGAGACTGCCTGACAGACCGGCCCATTCAACATCACCAGCTGTCATCATCGGCAGCTCTATGGTGAGAACATCTCGGTTCCCAATTCCGTCATTCCTGTAGAGTATCTTCTGTTTCCAGAAGGTGACAAAGTTATCTATAAAACTGATTCAGCAGGCTACTGGCATTACACATCTGGCTAAAATAGTTCTGTAGCTCTGCTGGAATCAGTTTTATAGATAACTTTGTCACCTTCTGGAAACAGAAGATACTCTACAGGAATGACGGAGTCCATCCAAATCATCTTGGCTCTTGGATCCTGTCCACCCATTTCAAGGCTGCATTGAAACAATTACTTATCAATGACCCAAGACCAGCTCAGTTAATCCCTACCATTGGGACAATGAGTCGTCATAATGCTGCATCACATTTACATTATCCTAGGGGTGTTGGCAGACACAATGTAAGTACCTTAATTTAATTTATGTCCTCATAATTGCCCTGAATACCTCTGTTGATCCTACAGCTATTGTATGCAGTAATCATGAGCCTATGAACCATAGTTACACTGTTAGCACTGAGGCGTTGTGCCCTAGTAGGAAGACCATTGTGTGCAGCTCACCCTGCACTATCAGCTCCAATATAAATAACATGAGCAAGTCTACTTCTGATAAGCTTCCCAGTAAAGCATTAAAAACAATCAAGCAACCCAGAAAAGTGCTAAGAATAGCCCATGTTAATATATGCAGCCTGAGAAACATGGTCCATGAAGTCAATAACTTGCTTGTAACAGATGACATTCATATTCTGACTATCTCTGAAACTCACTTAGACAATACCTTTGATGATACAGTGGTAGCAATATAACATCTACCGAAAATACAGAAATGCCAACGGGGGCGGTGTTGCGGTCTATATTCAGAACCACATTCCTGTAAAGCTTAGAGACGATCTCATGTTAGATACTGTTGAAGTAATATGGCTACAGGTTCATCTGCCTCACCTAAAGCCCATTCTTGTGGGAAGCTGCTATAGACCACCAAGTGCTAACAGTCAGTATCTGGATAATATGTGTGAAATGCTTGATAATTTATGTGATATCAACAGAGAAGTATATTTTCTGGGTGATTTAAATATTGACTGGCTCTCATCAAGCTGCCCACTCAAGAAAAACTGTAACCAGTGCCTGCAACCTGGTTCAGGTTGTCAGTCAACCTACCAGGGTATTTACAAACAGCACAGGAATGAAATCATCAACATGTATTGATCACATCTTTACTAATGCTGCAGAAATGTGCTTTAAAGCAGTATCCAATTCCATAGGATGTAGTGATCACAATATAGTAGCCATATCTAGAAAAACCAAAGTTCCAAAGGCTGGGCCTAATATAGTGAATAAGAGGTCATGCAAGAAGTTTTGTAGTGATTCATATGTTGATGATGTGAAGAATATTTGCTGGTCTGTGGTGTGTAATGAGGAGCAACCAGACGCTGCACTTGACACATTTATGAAATTGCTTATTCCAGTTACTAATAAGCACGCACCCATTAAGAAAATGACTGTAAAAACAGTTATTGGATTGAGGAGGAATTGAAAAAATGTATGGTTGAGAGGGATGACGCAAACGGTATGGCAAATAAGTCTGTCTCCCGAGTGGCGCAGTGGTCTAAGGCACTGCATCGCAGTGCTAGCTGTGCTACTAGAGATCCTGGTTTGAATCCAGGCTCTGTCGTAGCCGGCCGTGACCGGGAGACCCATGGGGCGGCGCACAATTGGCCCAGCGTCGTCCAGGGTAGGGGAGGGAATGGCCGGCAGGGGATGTAGCTCAGTTGGTAGAGCATGGCGTTTGCAACACCAGGGTTGTGGGTTCGATAAAATAATGTATGTGCTAACTGTAAGTCGCTCTGGATAAGAGCGTCTGCTAAAATGTAAAAAATGGCAGCCCAACCGATTGGCAAACGTACCGCAAATTAAGAAATCATGTGACTAAACTAAATAAAAAGATAAATAAACTATACTATAAAATAAATGATATAAAGAATGATAGTAAAAAGCTTTGGAAGACCTTAAATGAAATTTTCCATCATTAATTGAATCAGATGGCTCATTCATCACAAAACCATTGATATTGCCAACTATTTTAATGACTTCTTTATTGGCAAGATAAGCAAACTTACAGTGCCTTGCAAAAGTATTCATCCCTGTTGGCATTGTTCCTATATTGTTACATTATAACCTGCAATTTAAATGGAATTTTATTTGGATTTCATGTAATCGACATACACAAAATAGTCCAAATTGGTGAAGTGAAATGAAAAAAATAACTTGTTTTGAACGTTCTAAAAAATGTATAACGGAAAAGTGGTGCGTGCATATGTATTCACCCCCTTTGCTATGCAGACCCTAAATAAGATCTGGTGAAACCAATTACCTTCAGAAGTCAAATAATTAGTTAAATAAAGTCCACCTGTGTGCAATCTAAGTGCCACATGATCTGTCACATGATCTCAGTATATATACACCTGTTCTGAAAGGCCCGAGAGTCTGCAACACCACTAAGCAAGGGGCACCACCAAGCAAGCGGCACCATGAAGACCAAGGAGCTCTCCAAACAGGTCAGGGACAAAGTTGTGGAGAAGTACAGATCAAGGGTTGGGTTATAAATAAATATCAGAAACTTTGAACATCCCACGGAGCACCATTAAATCCATTATTAAAAAATGGAAAGAATATGGCACTACAACAAACCTGCCAAGAGAGTGCCGCCCACCAAAACTCACGGACCAGGCAAGGAGGGTATTAATCAGAGAGTCAACAAAGAGACCAAAGATAACCCTGAAGGAGCTGCAAAGGTCCACAACGGAGATTGGAGTATCTGTCCATAGGACCACTTTAAGCCGTACACTCCACAGAGCTGGGCTTTACGGAAGAGTGGCCAGAAAAAAGCCATTGCTTAAAGAAAAAAATAAGCAAACACGTTTGGTGTTCGCCAAAAGGCATGTTGGAGACTCCCCAAACATATGGAAGAAGGTACTCTGGTCAGATGAGACTAAAATTTAGCTTTTTGGCCATCAAGGAAAGCACTATGTCTGGCGGAAACCCAACACCTCTCATCACCCCGAAAACACCATGCCCACAGTGAAGCATGGTGGTGGCAGCATCATGCTGTGGGGATGTTTTTCATCGGCAGGGACTGGGAAACTGGTCAGATTTGAAGGAATGATGGATGGCGCTAAATAAAGGGAAATTCTTGAGGGATACCTGTTTCAGATTTCTAGAGATTTGAGACTGGGACAGAGGTTCACCGTCCAGCAGGACAATGACCCTAAGCATACTGCTAAAGCAACACTTGAGTGGTTTAAGGGGAAACATTTAAATATCTTGGAATGGTCCAGTCAAAGCCCAGACTTCAATCAAATTGAGAATCTGTGGTACGACTTAAAGATTGCTGTACACCAGTGGAATCCATCCAAGTTGAAGGAGCTGGAGCAGTTTTGCCTTGAAGAATGGGCAAAAATCCCAGTGGCTAGATGTGCCAAGTTTAAAGAGACATACCCCAAGAGACTTGCAGCTGTAATTGCTGCAAAAGGTGGCTCTACAAAGCATTGACTTTAGGGGGGTGAATAGTTATGTATGCTCAAGTTGTTAGTTTTTTTGTCTTATTTCTTGTTTGTTTCACTAAAAAAATATATGTTGCACCTTCAAAGTGGTAGGCATGTTGTGTAAATCAAATTACACAACCCCCCCAAAAATCCATTTGAATTCCAGGTTGTAAGGCAACAAAATAGGAAAAATTCCAAGGGGGGTGAATACTTTCGCAAGCCACTGTAGGTATTACATGCCACTAACAAACGCTGACAATACACATCCAAGTATATCTGACCAAATTATGAAAGACAAGAATTGCACTTTTGAATTCCGTAAAGTCAGTTTGGAAGAGGTGAAAAAAGTATTGTTGTCTATCAAAAATGACAAGCCACCGGGGTCTGACAATCTTGATGGAAAATTACTGAGGATAATAGCGGACGGAATTTAAGCCTACTAGATTTTGTGTGCCCTCAGGCCTGGAAGGAAGCTAAAGTAATTCTGCTACCCAAGAATAGTGAAGCCCCCTTTTTCTGGCTCAAATAGCCAACCAATCACCCTGTTACCAACCCTTAGTAAAATCCGGGAAAAAATTGTGTTTGACCAGATAAAATGCTATTTTACAGTAAACAAACTGACAACAGACTTTCAGCACGCTTATAGGTAAGGACATTCAACAAGCACAGCACTTACAGAAATTACTGATTATTGGCTGAGAGAAATTGTCTTGTTAGACTTCAGTGCAGCTTTTGACATTATCGATCATAGTCTGCTGCTGGAAAAACGTATATGTTATGGCTTTACACCCACTGCTGTAATGTGGATAAAGAGTTACTTGTCTAACAGAACACAGAGGGTGTTCTTTAATGGAAGCCTCTCAAACATTATCCAGGTAGAATCAGGGATTCCCCAGGGTAGCTGTTTAGGCCCCTTACTTTTTTCCATCTTTACTAACGACATGCCACTGGCTTTGAGTAAAGCCAGAGTGTCTATGTAGGCGGATGACTCAACACTATACACGTCAACTACTACAGCAACTGAAATAACTGCAACACTTAACAAAGAGCTGCAGTCAGTTTCGGAATGGGTAGCAAGGAATAAGTTAGTCCTAAATATTTCCAAAACTAAAAGCATTGTATTTGGGACAAATCATTCACTAAACCCTAAACCTCAACTACATCTCAACTACAACTACATGGCCCTGTGTAGCTCAGTTGGTACAGCATGGCGTGTGCAACGCCAGGGTTGTGGGTTCGATTCCCACGGGGGGCCAGTATGAAAATGTATGCACTCACTAACTGTAAGTCGCTCTGGATAAGAGCATCTGCTAAATGACTAAAATGTAAATGTAAATCTCATAATGAATAATGTGGAAATTGAGCAAGTTGAGGTGCCTTGGCAGCAGCTAATGGGGATCCCTAATAATAAAAACAAATACAAAAATACACCTGGATTGTAGAACATTTTCAAAATCCTTCAAGCTCTGTCAAATTGGTTGTTGATCATTGCTAGACAACCATTATCAGCTCTTGCCATAGATTTTCAAGCAAAGTTAAATCAAAACTGTAACTCGGCCACTCAGGAACATTCACTGTCTTCTTGGTAAGCAACTCCAGTGATGATATGGCCTTGTGTTTTAGGTTATTGTCCTGCTGAAAGTTGAATTAATCTCCCAGTGTCTGGTGGAAAACAGACTGAACCAGGTTTTCCTCTAGGATTTTGCCTGTGCTTAGCTCCATTCCGTTTCTTTTTTATCCTGAAAAACTCCCCAGTCCTTCACTTTTACAAGTATACACATAAGATGATGCAGCCACCACTATGCTTGAAAATATGGAGAGTGGTACTCAATAATGTTTGCATTGGATTTGCCCCAAACATTACACTTTGTATTCAGAAAAAAATGTGAATTGCTTTGCCATATCTTCTGCGGTATTACTTTAGTGCCTTGTTGCAAACAGCATGCACGTTTTGGAATATTTTTATTCTGTACAAACTTCCTTATTTTCACTGTCAATTAGGTTAGTATTGTGGAGGAACTACAATGTTGTTGATCCATCCTCACGTTTCTCTTCTCACAGCCATTAAACTCTGTAACTGTTTTAAAGTCTGCATTTGTGGTGGGTGATTTGGACGGAGTCAGGCGCAGGAGGGTAAATCACAGAATAAATGGTTTATTCGGTAAGATAGCGATACGCAGCAATGCGTAAAACACTCCAGTGTGGTATTACGGCGCACTGGAGAAAACAAGGCACATGGGTAAATATCCCGGCGATACAAAATACAAAATAGTTCCACCGAGCTATAGTAACCTCCACAATAAACAATCACACACAAAGAGGCAAGAGACGGCACGTACCGCAGCCCAGCTGGGCACTGAGGTGGAGATGGCTCTTTGCGTAACGCCCGCTCTATGTCCGCGTCCACCGCCCACACTACCGGTGCCACAATACAGGAGGCCGGGAGTATGGGGGTGTTGTGTATGGGCCTCTCTTCTGTGTCGTACAGCCGTGACAGCGCGTCTGCCTTCACGTTCTTAGTACCTGGTATGTATGACAATGTGAAATCAAACCCGGTAAAGAACAAGGCCCACCTGGCCTGGCAAGGGTTCAGCCTCCTCGCTGCCCGGATGTACTCCAGGTTACGGTGGTCAGTCCAGACGAGGAAAGGGGATTTTGCCCCCTCGAGCCAGTGCCTCCATGCGGTCAGGGCTCTGACAACAGCCAACAGCTCCTGATCACCAACGTCGTAGTTCTGCTTCGCCGGGCTGAGCTTCTTAGAGAAGAAGGCACGGGGCGGAGCTTGGGTGGCGTGCCCGAGCGTTGGGATAGGACAGCACCTATCCCTACCTCGGACGCATCCACCTCCACTACGAACGGTAATGATGGATCGGGATGGGCCAGTATCGGGGCTGAGGTGAACAGAGCCCTCAGGTTACTGAAAGCCCTCTCAGCCTCAGCAGACCAGTGGAGCCGGGACAGCCCACCCTTCAACAGAGAGGTAATGGGAGCTGCGATCTTGCCAAAGCCCCAGACAAACCTCCGATAGTAATTGGCAAACTCAATAAAGCGCTGCATCTCCTTTACCGTGGTTGGAGTCGGCCAATTACGCACAACTGAAATGCAGTCTCCCTCCATTTCCACACCTGAGTTGGTGATGTGGTATCCGAGGAAGGAGAAGGACTGTTGGAAGAACTGTCTTTGCGCGCGTAGCGGAATACACCAGAATGTCATCGATGTTGACCACCACACCGCGACCAAGCATGTCCCAAAACACCTTGTTCACAAAGGACTGGAAGACTGATGGAGCACTCATCAACCCGTATGGCATCACCAGGTATTCGTAATGCCCCGTGGTTGTGCTGAATGCTGTCTTCCACTCGTCCCCTTCCCAGACACGCACCAGGTTGTACGCACTCCAGAGATTTAATTTCGTGAAGAAGCGCGCCCCATGCATTGATTCGATAACAGAGGAGATGAGGGGTAGAGGGTAACTATGGTGAATGGTAGTTTGATTAAGAGCCCGGTAATCAATGCAAGGGCTCAGACCTCCGTCTTTCTTCTTCACGAAAAAGAAACTTGAGGAGGCGGGCAAAGTGGAGTGGCGTATGAACTCCTGGCGCAGGGACTCGGAGATGTTTGTCTCCATAGCCTCTGTTTCAACCTGCGACAGGGGATAGACATGACTCCTGGGAGGCACAGCGTCTAACCGGAGCTTTATCACGTAATCCCCCGCCCATTGGGTTGGTAATTTGGTCACCTGCGTTTTGGAAAACTTGTGTGCCAAATTGAAGTATTCGGGGGGAATGCGCACGGTGGAGGTAGTGTCTGGACTTTAGCACCAACGGAAACAGCTAGACACCTACCCTCTGTAGCCATGAAAAGGTGGGGTCATGTAGTGCGAGCCAGGGAAGACCCAACACAACAGGGAAATCAGGGGACTCAATGATAAAAAAGGTGATTTGCTCCCAATGGGTCTCCAGCATTATCATCATGACTGGTGCTGTAACCTCCCTAACATAACCGGACCCTAATGGTCGACTATCAAATTATTTGATGGGCAGTGGAATGGGTAGGGGAACCAATGTGATACATACTCTATTAGCTAAAGACCTGTCCATGAAGTTCCCAGCTGCGCCTGAATCGACCAGCACCTTACACTGGGGAACTACTGTGTAATCAGGGAAGGACCCAGAAGAACTCTGACAACAGTGTGCAGCAGAGTGTCCTCTCTTGCCACAAGAGTGACACTGGGGCTGTCGTCCTTCATTCTCCCGGATCGCTGCACCACCCAGCTCCATCGGAACGTAAACCGGGTTGAAGGGGGGTGAAACGGGCAGGCCCCTTCCAGGACCTCCTCTGGAAGCCAGCAGGTTGTCCAACTGGATGGCCATGTCCACCAGCTGGTTGAAAGTCAACGTGGTATCCCGGCAGGCTAGCTCCCTTTGGACGTCCTCTCGCAGGCTGCAACGGAAGCGGTCGATGAGGGCCCACTCGTTCCACCTGGACCCAGCCGCTAGAGTTCTAAACTCCAGGTCAAAGTACTGCTCGGTCCTCGTCCCCTGCCTCAGATGGACCAGCCACTCGCCCGCCTCTCTTTCTTCGGGAGGGTGATTGAAGACTGCCCGGAAGAGGCGAGCGAACTCCCCGTAGTTGTCCAACGCGTCTCCTCCTTCACTCCAGACCGCATTGGCCCACTCCAGGGCTTTCCCCGAGAGGCAGGAGATGAGGGCGGACACCTTCTCCCGCTCCGATGGAGCTGGGCTGATGGTAGAAAAATAGAGGTCCAGCTGCAGGATGAATCCCTGGCAGCGGGCAGCTGTGCCGTCATACTCCCTCAGTAAGGATAGGTGAATCCCTCTGGGTGCTGGGGTGTGGGTGGCTGGATCTGGTCGCTCAGCTGGTCCCTCGGGGTCACATGACGAACAACGGGATTGAGCCTTGGGACTGATTAAATTAGAGGCCGCCATCTGGTGTTTGGGAGATAAGCTTCCTGTGGACAAATAAATAAGCCGCCAGTGAAAGTGAGTGGTGCTCACTGAACTCAAACAGGCTGTAAGGGACACAGTGGGACATTTGGGACAGAGGTATGACTAATTGCATAAAATACGCTTTGACCATTTCCAATTATTATTACTCAATTCTATAGTTTGTGTAACACCAGTGATTTACGTAAGAAGGTAATGTCATCTAAAACAATAATCTGTTTCCATTACGTGGAACTGTGTACAAAATGGAAGTAGATCCAAGTAAATGTTTTTACTACCGAATATTGAACTGGTAATCCAGCACCAACTTTTTGAAGGACCTAGCAGATTTGTTAAACAACAGGTTTCATATTTTGACTAGTTGATGTCACAGGGACAGTCAGTACAGAACATATGTCAATGCAACAGGTCAAAATGATAAGATTACAAGAAAGGGGCTCTGGGATTGTTTACTTTAGAAGGTACCTATTCCACTTACACTGTATCATCTAATGTGTCTGAAGTATGATCTACCAAGTTTACCAATGATTCTGTATCTCTCCCTTTGAAAGGCTTCCTGAGGCAGGTGCCTTAGGAGAGCAGTTATTGACTGTCTACTATACAGTGTAAAGGTACCCGGATCCGGCTGTTAAGGGAGCTCCCAAATTAAGCAAGGCCTGGACATTTTGTTTGTTTTTACCCTACGTTTTACCACACACGCCAGCACCCACACACAACCCACCTGTTTTGAATATTTGTTAATGGTGTTAATACCATGTTTGATTTATTGTGTGGGGTCTTTTTATTTGGTTTTAGTGGGTTTTTCATGGGTTAGAAAGGTTGCACCTTAAAGGGCACACAAATACATTTATCAGAAGTATCTATTGTCCGAGTTTTGGTTGCACACATGTACATTTTCTTGATAAGAAATGTACTGAAATACCCAACGTAAACCTGATACACAATATGTTTGAAATGTTTGAAATGTATTTAAATAGTGAGTCTGAGGTACAGGGAAAGAAAAGGGAAAGAAAAACTCACTTAACCTCTATGGGATCGGTGTCCCATATATGGGACGGTTGAGCTAACGTGCGCTAATGTGTTTAGCATGACTGTTGTAAGTAACAGCAAACCTTCCAGGACATAGACATATCTTATATGGGCAGAAAGCTTAAATTCTTGTTAATCTAACTGCACTGTCCAATTTACAATAGTTATTAAAGTGAAAAAAAACAATGCTTTTGTTTGAAGAGCGTGCACAACAACAAAAAACTTATCACAGCAACTGGTTTGATACATTAACCTCTGAAGGTAAATAATGTACTTACATTCAGTAATCTTGCTCAAGATGTGTGACAGTTAGAGTATAAGCTAATGACCCATCATGTATGACATTCCTGGGAGAGTGTAAACTTACATTTTGTATTACCGTATCATTTTTGTATGTTCTGTATAGTTCTGTATTTGAAAATTTATCAATTGACCAATTTGGCACATTTGGGCAGACTTGATACAAAATAGTCCAGTATTGCAATGCTTCATTGAATTGGACATCTTGTCTCATACAATAATTGGTGCCTGTAGGTGCTGGCAGAATTCCCAGAATATGTTATATAAGTTAAGATAGGAGACAGAGCCAGTCACATGCAGGAACTAACCCTATGAACCATGCCTATGTAGCTTTTTTTTGTATAGCTGTATATAAGAGAACTAACGGGACTGCCCCGGGAGAGCTCCTGACAGACGTGTACTACTTGGTGCATTGGGTTTGTTGGAACCTCTCCAGCTTGCTGAAAATAAAGAATGATTCATTTAATATTGACTTCAGGTGTCCCTGGTGGTAATTTCCACGACACCACCTCCAACGTCATTTTAGAGAATTTGGCAATACGTCCAACCGGCCTAACAACCGCAGACCACGTGTAACCACGCCACCCCAGGACCTTCACATCTGGCTTCTTCACCTATGGGATCGTCTAAGACCAGCCACCTGGACAGCTGATGAATCTGTGGGTTTGCACAACTGAAGAATTTCTGCACAAACTGTCAGAAACCGTCTCAGGGAAGCTCATCTGCGTGCTCGTCGTCCTCACAGGGTCTTGACCTGACTGCAGTTCGGCGTCGTAACCGACTTCAGTAGACAAATGCTCACCTTCGATGGCCACTGGCACGCTGGAGAAGTGTGCTCTTCACGGATGAATCCCAGTTTCAACCAGACGGCGTCGTGTGGGCGAGCGGTTTGCTGATGCCAACGTTATGAACAAAGTGTCACATGGTGGCGGTGGGGCATTGGTATGGGAATGCATAAGCTGTGGACAATGAACACAATTGCATTTTATCGATTGCAATTTCAATGCACAGAGATACCGTGCTGAGTCCTTGAGGCCCATTGTCGTGCCATTCATCCGCCGCCATCACCTCATATTTCAGCATGATAATTCACGCCCCATGTTGCAAGGATCTGTACAGAATTCCTGGAAGCTGAAAATGTCCCAGTTCTTCCATGGCCTGCATACTCACTAGACATGTCCACCATTGAGCATGTTTGGGATGCTCTGGATTGACATCTACGACAGCGTGTTCCAGTTCCCGCCAAAATCCAGCAACTTTACACAGCCATTGAAGAGGAGTGGGACAACATTCCACAGGCCACAATCAACAGCCTGATCAACTCTACGTGAAGGAGATGTGTCATGCTGCATGAGGCAAATGGTGGTTACACCAGATACTGACTGGTCTTCTGATCCACACCTTTACCTTTTTTTAAAGGAATCTGTAACCAACAGATGCATATCTGTATTCTCAGTCATTTGATATCCATAGAGTAGGGCCTAATAAATTAATTTCAATTGATTGATTTCCTTATATGAACTACTACTCAGTAAAATCTTTGAAATTGTTGCATGTTACGTTTATATTTTTGTTCACAAAGGGCACCATACTCAAAGGGATATTCAATGTCTGCTTTTGTATATATATATATTTCAATAGGTGCCCTTTGCAAGGCATTGGATAAACTCCCTGGTCTTTGTGGTTGAATCTGTGTTTGAAATTTACTGCTCAACTGAGGGACAGATAATTGTATGTGTGAGGTACAGAAATTAGGTAGTCATTCAAAAATCATATTAAACACTATTATTGCACACCTATTATGTGACTTGTTAAGCACATTTTTACTCCTAAACTTATTTAGATTTGCCATAACAAAGGGGTTGAATACTTATTGATTCAAGACGATTTAGCTTTTGAATTTTTTATTCATTTGTAAAAATTTCGAAAAACATACTCCACTTTGACATTATGGGGCATTGTGTGTAGGCCAGTGATAAAACCAAAAAAAGTAATACATTCAGGCTGTAACACAACAAAGTGTGGAAAAAGTCAAGGGGTGTGAATTCGAGCCTCTGCCAGTACCCTTAAGGTGCTGAACGTGATGTATCACGGAGCGCTTAGGTTCATAACTAATGCAAGACCACTCACCCATCACTGTGAACTATACAACATGGTGAAGTGGCCCTCCCTTCCTATCAGAGGGCTTAAGCACTGGTACATATTTGTGTACATGGCAGTGCTTGGACTACTACCTACATATCTTTGCTTCTCAGTAACAACATCACAATACTACAGCCTCCGCTCTCAGTCATTGCTCTCATTCTCAGCTCCTAGTGCAAAACTATAAAATACTTTAACTGGAGGAGAGGGTGTCGCCGCCTGAGTTTAAAGCTCTGATAGAAGAAAATGTAATTGACCATTGTAATTGTTTTTAATGTATTGTATTGTGTTCTTGTGTTATGTGTACATGCTGACTACTTTATTTATTTTTAGGGGGTAGATCCACTTTAATATTGCAGATAGCTACACGCTGACTACTTCCTGCTGACCTCTTGCCAGGTCCCCCTAAAAAATAAAAAAAATATTGATATGTGGTGGTCAGAGAGACAAGTCACACACACACAGAAAATACATAGAGAGAGAGAGAGAGAGAGAGAGAGAGAGAGAGAGAGAGAGAGAGAGAGAGAGAGAGGAGAGAGAGAGAGAGAGAAGAGACACCCGGTCATTATGAAGAAGGGCAACAGGTCATTATGAGATCCTTACATTTCGGGTAGTCAGTGATGTCACAGACAAAAGCACAGAGATAGATGACGAGCAGGGAAGACCCACACCTCACAAAAGAGGTTTCCTTTTAAATGAAGCATATTAAACCCATCAGCATTTGCTTTTGACTTACTGCAAGAAGGTGCTTGATGGCTTAATGTCCTCTTTCATTCATGCAAAAGACTATGGTTTGCTGCTGCACATGGGGACAAAGATCGTACTTTTTGGAGTAATGTCCTCTGGTCTGATGAAACAAAAATATAACTGTTTGGCCATAACGACCATCGTTATGTTTGGAGGAAAAGGGCTGGCCTTGCAAGCCGAAAAACACCATCCCAACGTGAAGCACAGGGGTGGCAGCATCATGCTGTGGGGGTGCTTTTCTGAAGGAGGGACTGGTGCACTTCACAAAATAGATGGCATCATGAGGAAGGGAAATTATGTGGATATATTGAAGCAACATCTCAAGACATCAGTCAGGAAGTTAAAGCTTGGTCGCTGTTACGAACCCCGTGGCTTTAAACGTCTAGGGGGATGGACATGAGACCCGTAACAAAATTCATGCAAATTAGGATGATGACATGGAACAGTGAGAACGAAAAACTACACGACAACCATAAACTACCGTCAAACATAAAATGTTTATTTGTGAACACACGGTAAAGGTTTGGGAAAAAGGGCTGAGCAGGACCCAAGAAATGAAACAATAGTGTAAAACACTCCTAAACTGATCTTGCCTACCTCAAGAACCGCTAAGCTACTGCTACTCATACAAAAATACAGTGGGTGGTCCGCTCAGGTCTAACTAGTGTTTATAGACAGTTCTTTCTACGGGTAATGTATGCCCAAGGGCAGCTTGCTTAACTTCCCCTTTTCCCAGAAACACACAAAGTTACCAAACAGAGTAACCAGCAAATTAGTGAGTACTCTAAACACAGGACATCACAGTATCCATTACTCACATACAAAAAGGTAGTCTAACAAAATTACCAAACAGGGTAACCAGCAACTTAGTGAGTACACAATACACATGACACAACAGTGTCCATACTCACATACGGAAATAGTCTCTCTCTAACAACAAACACAACTGACTGGTTTTTATACAATGGGCTGTGTGATTGAAAAACCAGCAACAGGTGGTGCAATGCAGAGGAATGTTCACTGATTGGTCCACCTTAGCAATCAGCAGACATCTCAACAACCACCAATCAGGAACATACAGGACACCTGTGATTAGGGTAGAAGGAGAGGAAAAACACAGGACACAGGATACCTGTATCCGTAACACTCCCACCCTTAAAAGAGCAAACCACAATGGTTTGCGACACACGTACCATCACAACACCCAAAATTCAAAAATCATCCTGCCGGGATAACAAAAAAAACCTAGATCATTAAACACGAGACAAAGCATCTGCCAACACATTATCCAACCCCTTTTTGTGGCGGATCTCCAAATTATAATTTTGCACGACAAGTGCCCAACGCATAAGGTGTTGGTTCTGGTTGTACATCCGGTGGAGAAAAACTAAGGGGTTATGGTCAGTATACACTATCACTGGTAATGCACTGGAACCAACATAAACTTCAAAGTACTGCAGAGCTAACAACAAAGCTAGAGCTTCTTGTTCAATGGTGGAATAGTTTGTCTGACATTTGTTAAATTTCCGTGAAAAATAACAGACAGGATGGTCCACTCCACTCTGGTCCTGCTGCAGTAGAACAGCACCAGCACCTCTGGCACTTGCATCTACCTCCAGTTTAAACGGTCGTTCAAAATCTGGCGCAGCAAGAACAGGAGTACTACATAATAGTGCTTTAGCAGTGTTGAAAGCAGTACGACAATCTTCAGACCATACACATTTTCTCGCCGGACTGAGCAAATCCGTTAATGGAGCAACTACCGCAGATAATTTTTTACAGAAACTACGGTAGTAGCCAACCATCCCTAAAAAGCGGCGTAGCTCTCTTCTGGTGGTAGGTGCGGGAAATGCGTTTATAGCTGAGACCTTGGCATCTAGAGGGCGCACCTGACCATGGCCGACCTGTTTACCAAGATAAGTAAAAGTGGCCTTCCCAAACTCGCACTTTGCTTAGTTCAGGGTTAGAGAAGCGGCTGCGAGACGTTCACACACTACCCTTAGAGTGTTAACATGCTCAGACCACTCAGTTGAATAAATTACCAGATCATCAAGGTAAGCACTACAATTAGGAACTCCAGCCAATACTGTGTTAACCAGGCGTTGGAAAGTGGCTGGTGCGTTCCGCATCCCAAATGCCATGACAGCATATTGTAGGAAGTGATCTGGGGTCACAAAGGCAGAGATGTCGGAGGCACGTGAGGTTAACGGCACCTGCCAGTAACCTTTTAGAAGATCTAGTTTGGTTACATAAGTAGCAGCACCAACAGTATCAATACAGTCATCCAGTCTGGGTAACGGGAACGAGTCGGGCACTGTGACAGCATTGACCTTCCGATAGTCCGTACATAATCTGGATGTCCCATCAGGTTTAGGAACCAGAATGCACAGAGAACTCCAAGGACTTGAACTTGGCATAGCCAGGTTATTCTCCAGCAAATAACCGACCTCATCCCTCATTATCTTTCTCTTAGAGACGTTGACACGATAAGCATGTTGCTTGATAGGTGCAGCGTTTCCAACATTAATGTCATGTTCTAACACATTTGTGCATGTAGGAACATCATTAAAAAGACATGGAAAGCTGTGTAATAGTCTCACAATCTCATCTGACTGTCTGTCCGTTAAATGAATCAGGCTTGACGGGAGAGACAGCAGCATCTCTGAATTGGGCAATCTAGCACACTGCTGCTGAGTATTGCGCAACTCCAAACCATCTCCGTCCACATCATTAACATGACCTCCCACTACAGCCGTAGCAGCAATAGAGACAGCCGACTCGGCCAGTTTCTCTGGACTGTCTATCTGAGTGACGGGTCTGGTGTGGTATGTCTTCAACATGTTAACGTGGCACACACGAGATTGGCGTTTTCTATCAGGAGTCTGTATCACGTAGTCCGTTTCACTTAGTTTCTTTTCAATTACATAAGGACCAGAGAAACGTGCTGACAATGACGCTCCTGGCACAGGCAACAATACAAGAACTTGGTCACCTGGCTGCAGTGAACGCGAAACAGCCTGTGTGTCATAGTGTCGTTTCATCCGTTTCTGTGAGGAAGACAGCGCTTCCTTTGCTAGAGCACAGGCACCATGTAGGCGCTCACGAAAGCGACTAACGTAGTCCAACACATTTTCTTTCACACACAACTCTTGTGACAAAAACTGATCCTCAAGGACTTTCATAGGTCCTCTCATGGTGTGTCCAAACACCAGTTCAGCTGGGCTGAACCCTAAGGATTCCTGTACTGTCTCACGGACAGCAAACAAAACTAGAGGAACTCCCTCATCCCAATCTTTCTCAGATTCCAAGCAATATTTACGGAGCATAGACTTCAGTGTCTGATGCCAACGTTCAAGCGCACCCTGAGACTCTGGGTGATATGCGCTTGACACACGGTGTATAACTGACAAGGATTTTAACACTTGTTTGAAAAGTTTAGAAAGGAAATTCGTACCCTGATCAGTTTGTATCACCTTAGGTAACCCAAAAGTTGAGAAGAATTTAATCAACGCTTTACTCACCACCGGAGCAGTAATCCTTCGTAGAGGAATGGCCTCTGGGTACCTGGTGGCCACACACATAATCGTCAACATAAACTGGTTACCAGATTTTGTCTTTGGTAATGGTCCAACACAATCAACCATCACATGTTCGAATGGTTCACCTATGGCCGGTATGGGACAAAGAGGCGCGGGGGAAATAACCTGGTTCGGTTTCCCAGTTACTTGACAGGTGTGGCAAGTCCGACAGAACTGAGCCACATCTTGTTTTAAACCAGGCCAAAAGAAATGTCGCAACACTCGATCATAAGTCTTGGTGACTCCCAGATGTCCGGACCACTGGTGATCATGAGCGAGGGATAAAACATTTTGTCGAAAGGCTGTAGGAATCACTATTTGGTAAACAGCATTCCAATCTCCGCCAGCGTCAACATGGGATGTCCATTTACGCATGAGGAGATTACCATCAATGAAGTATGCCATGTTTTTCTTCTTTAGCTCCTCCTCTGAGACAACACTAGAAAAACATTTAGCCAGGCTAATGTCAACCTTTTGGTTAGCGATCAGCTGCTCATGAGTAACTGGTAACTGTATTGCCTCAGCAACAAGTTCCACATCCTTCTTCCTTTCTCTGGGCTGTTGGTCAGACTGCACCAGCTTACCAGAGGTAGCACCCAAACTATCCTCTGGGTCACACTCTCTGAATAGAATCGTGTTCGACAAATCTATCACTTCACCCACTTGTCGTGCTTGAGGACGTGTGACAGCACAAGCGGGGAACACATCTGGATAACCCTGTGCCAGCTCCTCGGAGAGAGACTGGTCACTTTTATCCAATACCTCCAATACGGGTATCACCTTTCCTCCAGCAATATCGTTGCCCATTATAAATGTCACACCTTTTACTGGCAACATAGGACGTACTCCAACTCTGAACACTCCACTGACTAACTCAGAGTGTACGTTCACAAAGTGCAATGGCACTGGGACAAATCCCATTTCAATTCCTTGTACTAACACACTGGAACCACAATATGTATTATTGGACAAGGGCAACACATCAGCTAGTATGAACGACTGCGCCGCACCAGTATCTCTGAGGATTCTAACTGGACGCTGAGACGCTTCGTCATCTGATATAGAAACAAACCCCTCAAAAATGAACGGTTCATAACTGTGATCTGGGACTGGGACTTTCAAACCACATTCACTATGAGGCCTCTGTCTTGATTCCGGCCTTACAACCGTACGAATCAGCCCAACACCCGTTGGCGGCCTGGCGTGCTGAGGCATCCCCTGTTTGCGTTTTAGCAGAGAGCAATCATTAACCATATGTCCCACCTTATGACAATAGAAACAGTGACGCACATCTTTTGGCCGTGCTGGATGTACTGCTGGTCGACTAGGACTAAAAGTTAGCAACTCTGTGGCCCTGCTCTCCGTACGAGCCGAAAACACGCTCTTATGCGTCAACACAAACTCGTCTGCCAATACAGACGCTTCCGACAGTGAGGATACTTTCTGTTCGTTCAGATAAACTACAATGCGTTCGGGTAAGCAATTTTTAAACTCTTCTAACAAGATTAACTCCCGTAGAGAGTTAAAATCAGTTACCTTACTAGCACTGTGCCATTTGTCAAACAGATTTCCTTTGTCTCTAGCAAACTCCACATAAGTCTGAGTAGAAGCCTTTTTATGAGACCTAAATCTCTGTCGATATGCCTCAGGAACAAGCTTATAGGCACGAAGAACAGTCGCTTTGACCACGTCATAATTCAAGCTGTCTTCAAGAGGTAGTGCTGACAGAACCTCTTGGGCTTTACCTGTTAATTTACACTGAAGTAATAGGCACCATACCTCTTCGGGCCATTTCAATGCTACCGCTATACGTTCAAACACACGGAAATAGGAATCAACCTCTGACTCCCTAAACACAGGTACCAAGGTGATCTGTCTACTAATATCAAAAGTAGTAGACGACACAGCTGGTGAGGACGGCTCACTAGCAGGCATAGTACGAGCAGAGACTAACCTCGCTGTTTCTGCCTCTAATTCCATTTTACGCATCTCCAGTTCTTGATCAAGCCTACGCGTCTCCAGTTCCATCTTACGCGTCTCCAGTTCTTGATCAAGCCTACGCATCTCCAGTTCCATCTTACGCGTCTCCAGTTCCTGATCAAGCCTACGCGTTTCCAGCTTGTCTAGCCTGATTTGTGCCCGCTCTTCCGCTTCCATTTGGAGCCGTGTCGAGCGGACATCCATCCTGGCATCACTGTCAGTCAGTGGGGAGAGTGGGTCAAAACGGGGCAATGTGGCTGGAGCCTTAGCCTCGTCCTCAGACACTGATGGGCTTACAGGAACAGCAACCACATCCCCTACAGGAGCAGCAGACTCAGGCGGCGGTAACTCAAGCACCCGCTCGTTCAACAATATCTCTAACACTGCTTTCCTCACTTCGGCTTTCACTAAAACCCTGGATATGGGTACAGAAAAGTGGTCAGCCAAAGCCTGCAGATCCACTCTACGGCAATTCTCAAAAACCTCCCACGTAGGGTTTTCCAAAAATGCATCCAACTCAAAAGTAGCCATCCTAAACTAGCAACACGAGCCGTCGAATACTGAACACACAAAAAAACTGGTAGTTACAGCTGCCAAGCTCAACACTGAACCAGACACTACCTAATTTGCATGAGTATCAATGAGAATGATCCCAGACGAGCCCCCACATTATGTTACGAACCCCGTGGCTTTAAACGTCTAGGGGGATGGACATGAGACCCGTAACATAATTCATGCAAATTAGGATGATGACATGGAACAGTGAGAACGAAAAACTACACGACAACCATAAACTACCATCAAACATAAATTTTTTATTTGTGAACACACGGTAAAGGTTTGAGAAAAAGGGCTGAGCAGGACCCAAGAAATGAAACAATAGTGTAAAACACCCCTAAACTGATCTTGCCTGCCTCAAGAACCGCTAAGCTACTGCTACTCATACAAAAATACAGTGGGTGGTCCGCTCAGGTCTAACTAGTGTTTATAGACAGTTCTTTCTACGGGTAATGTATGCCCAAGGGCAGCTTGCTTAACTTCCCCTTTTCCCAGAAACACACAAAGTTACCAAACAGAGTAACCAGCAAATTAGTGAGTACTCTAAACACAGGACATCACAGTATCCATTACTCACATACAAAAAAGTAGTCTAACAAAATTACCAAACAGGGTAACCAGCAACTTAGTGAGTACACAATACACAGGACACAACAGTGTCCATACTCACATACGGAAATAGTCTCGCTCTAACAACAAACACAACTGACTGGTTTTTATACAATGGGCTGTGTGATTGAAAAACCAGCAACAGGTGGTGCAATGCAGAGGAATGTTCACTGATTGGTCCACCTTAGCAATCAGCAGACATCTCAACGACCACCAATCAGGAACATACAGGACACCTGTGATTAGGGTAGAAGGAGAGGAAAAACACAGGACACAGGATACCTGTATCCGTAACAGTCGCAAATGGGTCTTCCAAATGCACAATGACACCAAGCATACTTCCAAAGTTGTGGCAAAATGGCTTAAGGACAACAAAGTCAAGGTATTGGAGTGGCCATCACAAAGCCCTGACCTCAATCCTATAGAACATTTGTGGGCAGAACTGAAAAAGTGTGTGCGAGCAAGGATGCCTACAAACCTGACTCAGTTACACCAGCTCTGTCAGGAGGAATGGGCCAAAATTCACCCAACCTATTGTGGGAAGCTTGTGGAAGGCTACCCAAAACGTTTGACCCAAGTTGAACAATTTAAAGGCAATGCTACCAAATACTAATTGAGTGTATGTAAACTTCTGACCCACTGGGAATGTGATGAAAGAAATAAAAGCTGAAATAAATCATTCTCTCTACTATTATTCTGACATTTCACATAAAGTGGTAATCCTAACTGACCTAAGACAGGGAATTTTTCCTAGGATTAAATGTCAGGAATTGTGAAAAGCTGAGTTTAAATGTATTTGGCTAAGGTGTGTGTAAACTTCCGACTTCAACTGTATGTGTCTGTTTGTTTGTAGTTCACAACTAACAGTTGAGCTGAGGGTTCTTCAGTAGCAACGATAAGATTGCTACACTCAATAATTTATGCTATGATCAACACAGGAACTGTGTCTGTCTAAAATGTGAATAAGCTCTCTAGCATGTGCAGTTAATTCATTAATCAATTCATTAATTAAGTAATTAAAATGATTTCTCCACAATAATTTGGCACAATCGCTGGTGATTAGGAAGCAGGATAAATGGGCTATTATGAATGCCAATGATCAGTGTTCTAACAATAGTAAACCATCTAATGGTTAAGTGATTGCTCGCTATGCATTTCTCCTTCTTCAGTCATTTGCTCCCTTCACTTCAGAGAGAATGATTCCAATCAATACTATTTACAGTGGGGGAAAAAAGTGTTTAGTCAGCCACCAATTGTGCAAGTTCTCCCACTTAAAAAGATGAGAGAGGCCTGTAATTTTCATCATAGGTACACGTCAACTATGACAGACAAAATGAGAAAAAAATATCCAGAAAATCACATTGTAGGATTTTTAATGAATTTATTTGCAAATTATGGTGGAAAATAAGTATTTGGTCACCTACAAACAAGCAAGATTTCTGGCTCTCACAGACCTGTAACTTCTTCTTTAAGAGGCTCCTCTGTCCTCCACTCGTTACCTGTATTAATGGCACCTGTTTGAACTTGTTATCAGTATAAAAGACACCTGTCCACAACCTCAAACAGTCACACTCCAAACTCCACTATGGCCAAGACCAAAGAGCTGTCAAAGGACACCAGAAAAAAAATTGTAGACCTGCACCAGACTGGGAAGACTGAATCTGCAATAGGTAAGCAGCTTGGTTTGAAGAAATCAACTGTGGGAGCAATTATTAGGAGCCCCAGATCTCCCTCGATCTGGGGCTCCACGCAAGATCTCACCCCGTGGGGTCAAAATGATCACAAGAACGGTGAGCAAAAATCCCAGAACCACACGGGGGGACCTAGTGAATGACCTGCAGAGAGCTGGGACCAAAGTAACAAAGCCTACCATCAGGAACACACTACGCCGCCAGGGACTCAAATCCTGCAGTGCCAGACGTGTCCCCCTGCATAAGCCAGTACATGTCCAGGCCCATCTGAAGTTTGCTAGAGTGCATTTGGATGATCCAGAAGAGGATTGGGAGAATGTCATATGGTCAGATGAAACCAAAATATAACTTTTTGGTAAAAACTCAACTCGTCGTGTTTGGAGGACAAAGAATGCTCAGTTGCATCCAAAGAACACCATACCTACTGTGAAGCATGGGGGTGGAAACATAATGCTTTGGGGCTGTTTTTCTGCAAAGGGACCAGGACGACTGATCCGTGTAAAGGAAAGAATGATTGGGGCCATGTATCGTGAGATTCCTTCCATCAGCAAGGGCATTGAAGATGAAACGTGGCTGGGTCTTTCAGCATGACAATGATCCCAAACACACCGCCTGGGAAACGAAGGAGTGGCTTCGTAAGAAGCATTTCAAGGTCCTGGAGTGGCCTAGCCAGTCTCCAGATCTCAACCCCATAGAAAATCTTTGGAGGGAGTTGAAAGTCTGTGTTGCCCAGCGACAGCCCCAAAACATCACTGCTCTAGAGGAGATCTGCATGGAGGAATGGGCCAAAATACCATTAACAGTGTGTGAAAACCTTGTGAAGACTTACAGAAAACGTTTGACCTGTGTCATTGCCAACAAAGGGTATATAACAAAGTATTGAGAAACTTTTGTTATTGACCAAATACTTATTTTCCACCATAATTTGCAAATAAATTCATTAAAAATCCTACAATGTGATTTTCTGGATTTTTTTCCCTAATTTTGTCTGTCATAGTTGACGTGTACCTATGATGAAAATTACAGGCCTCTCTCATCTTTTTAAGTGGGAGAACTTGCACAATTGGTGGCTGACTAAATACTTTTTTCCCCCACTGTATATACTGTAGCTTTCCAGTATTGCACAGAGCTACACATTACACTGGCCTCTTTTCATGCATGCAAATAACAAATAGCAAACATTCTGTATTTCAAGTGAATCCTTACTGTGTGTATATTTACATTAAGCATGGGCGTCAATGGCAATAATTTCATAAATGAAAATATAGATTTAGCCTCTCGGCTTTCAATGCATATTGACAAGTGAAAATCACAGATACCGCAACAGGGGCACGGTCCATTGATAGACAGGTAAACAGACACTGTAAATTCACAAAATCCCATACCACCATTTATCTTTCCTCCACCTTGTCCTCACAGAGGAAGGGCTGGGCTAGAGACATTGAGGTTTGGCAGGAGAGCAAACAAGAGGAATTGAACTTCATTAGAAAAAGTTAGGGATAAATCAGGGTGGTCGTCATGGTACCTGGAGTGAATAATGTTGTGTTGACTGGGTGGGTGCAGCAAAAGACAAACACATTGGATTGCAATTAAACCGATATTGATCTTGGTTCCAATGTGGCCGGATGAAAAGTCAAACCGATAAAGGCTCTTGGCAGAAGTCAAATCAAAATGATTGTACCCACTCGCTTTCACCCACAAGAAATGTTAGTGTACTTATTGGCCCCCCAGGGTAACATGGATGTGATGCAATGATTTACTGTATTTCTGCCTTCACTACAATCTCTTGGTGTGATTAATATGGATACCTTATTTTTGGATATAGCCTACTACATTACCATAAGTTACATTAATAATAAGGTCAACAAAAGGTAACATATTGTAAAATACAGTGCTGTGAAAAAGTAAGTACACCGCCGAGAAAAAAAAAAAAAAACATATATATATATATATATATTTTTTTTTACATATTTGGACATAGAGTATGATTATTTCATCTTCATTTCAACACTATTGGCAGATAAAGGTAACTTAATTTAACAAAAAATGCTGAAATTATATGTGCAATCATTTATTCAACAAAAATCCACAGAAAAGCAAATTTCCTTGTGCTGAAAAAATACGTACACCCCTAGCTTCAATAGCTGGTGTTGCCACTTTTGGCATCAATTGGGAGCAGTGTTTGCACACCCATCCTTACAGAACTGCTTCAACTGTGTGATGTTTGAGGGCTTTCTTACATGTATGGCCCGCTTCAAGTCCCCCCACAGCATTTCTATAGGATTAAGATCTGGGCTTTGACTCGACCATTCCATAACCCTCCATTTCTTATTTTTGAGCCATTCTGTTTTGCTCAAGTGTTTTGGATCATTGTCCTGTTGCAAAATTCAGTTTTTGTTCAGCTTCGGCTTTTTGACAGATGGCCTCATATTCTCCTCAAGTATTCTCTGGTACAATGTGGAATTCATGGTTGACTCATTGATGGCAAGCTGGCCAGGCCCTGAGGCATCAAAACAACCCCAAACCATAATGCCCTTGCCACCATGCTTTAGGGTTGGTATAAGGTTCTTCTGTCCAAAGGCAGTGATTTGTTTTTGCCAAACATGATTTCTGGCATTGTGGCCAAACATCTCCACCTTTGAATCATCTGTCCAGAGCACATTGTTCCAGTAGTCTTGTTCTTCACGCAGGTGTTGTCTGGTGAACTTCATTTGTGCATAAAAATTATAATTGAGAGCAGAGGTTTCTTCCTTCCTGACCTCCCACGTAGGCCAACTTTGTGCATTCTCTTTCTGACAGTTGACTCGTGCACTTTGACATTGATTGTGGCAAGAGATGCCTTTAATGTTACCCTGGGGTTCTTAGAGAGTACTTTGAGCATATTTCGGTCAGCTCTTGTGCTGAATTTGGTGAGACGTCCTAGATAGATTGCCAGGGGTCTGGAATTTTCTCGATTGGTAGATTATCCTCCGGACAGTAGAATGATTGACTTCAAATTGCTTGGAAATGGCTCTGTAACCCCTCCCAGACTCATGGGAATCACAAGCTACAGTAGCTACTAAGCTACTGTACATGGAATTGTTTTGGCAGCCCACTTGGAGTTTGCCAAAAGGCACCTAAAGGACTCTCAGACCATGAGAAACAAGATTCTCTGGTCTGATGAAACCAAGATCGAACTCTTTGGCCTGAATGCCAAGCGTCACGTCTGGAGGAAACCTGGCACCATCCCTACGGTGAAGCATGGTGGTGGCAGCATCATGCTGTGGGGATGTTTTTCAGTGGCAGGGACTGGGAGACTAGTCAGGATCGAGGGAAAGATGAACGGAGCAAAGTACAGAGAGATCCTTAATGAAAACCTGCTCCAGTGCGCTCAGGACCTCAGACTGGGGCAAAGGTTCACCTTCTAACAGGACAATGACCCTAAGCACACAGTCAAGACAACGCAGGAGTGGCTTCGGGACAAGTCTCTGAATATCCTTGAGTGGCCCAGCCAGAGCCCGGGCTTGAACCAGATGAAAATAGCTATGCAGGGACGCTCCCCATCCAACCTGACAGGGCTTGAGAGGACCTGCAGAGAAGAATGGAAGAAACTCCCCAAATACAGGTGTGCCAAGCTTGTAGCGTCATAACCAAGACGACTCGAGGCTGTAATAGCTGCCAAAGGTGCTTCAACAAAGTACTGAGTAAAGGGTCTGAATACTTATGTAAATGTGATATTACCGTTTTTTATTTATTTATACATTTGCAAAAATTTATAAAAACCTGTTTTTGCTTTGTCATTATGGGATGTAGCTCAGTTGGTAGAGCATGTTGTTTGCAACGCCAGGGTTGTGGGTTCAATTCCCACGGGGGGCCAGTATGAAAAATAAAATAATGTATGCACTCACTAACTGTAAGTCACTCTGGATAAGAGCGTCTGCTAAATGACTAAAATGTAAATGTGAATATATAGTGTGTTCGGATTGTGAGGAAAAAACTATTTAATCCATTTTAAAATAAGACTGTAACGTAACAAAATGTGGAAAAAGTGAAGGGGTCTTTATACTTTCTGAATGCACTGTACTTTGTTTCCTTTATTTTGGCAGTTACTTGTATCGGTTCAATAATTAACAATATAACCATGTTAATACTAGAACCGCTAAAGGAGTCATTTTGACTGCTCATGAATTATTATTATTTTATAACTGCCATTTAAGTCATGCCCCCCTCCGTCCTTAACTTTTCCTAAATAAGTCAATATAACACACTGTCATTGTTAGAATATTACTACTATAATATCACAAACAGAACTGGAGTTATAACCAGTTTTAGGAGGGCATGTCATTTTTTGAATGGTTTTCTCCCATTGCCCCTCCTTCTCCCAGCAGTAGGGCCTACTCCGCTCCTTATCCTGACAGTTGAAAGTGCAGTGCGCAGCTGATAATCACCCCAATAATTGCCTCGAAACTGAACCAAATCTATACCGAAACTAATTTCACACATATAACAGATTAAAGAAATATAGTAAAGTATGATGTGGAGGAAGGGGGCAAATGAGTGAGTTGATGAGTGAGTGGAAGCGAAAGATGCATAATTATGTAATCACCAATTGTGAATGAAGAACAACACCATTCTATTGTATGGATGTATTTTAATTATAATCTTTAAATGATATTTACCCTATATAAGTACACTGAATCCAAGCAGTCTTATCAGTCTACTCTGGCCTACTTGGAGTAGGCTACACAGTGAGAGCATGCGTAATTGTACACGCTGAACGGCTTTCAATATCTGGGAAAATATCCACATTGGGCAGCAGCTGAGCAAGTGTTGGAGAATGTGGTGATGAGGCTTGTGGAACCTTATCTTGGCAAGGGGAGAAATGTCACCATGTATAATTTATTCACTTCACTGTCATTGGCGAACAAGTTGCTTGCAAAGAAAACAAGCCTGGCTGGCACCATGAACAAAGTGAGATGGGAGCTCCCTCCATCTGCACAAAATAAGGCACCTGCACAGACATTGTACACCACAATGGTGCTGAAAAATGACAAGACAAGGGGACAATCTCAATCACTTCATATTGCTGAAAATCACATTGTCACATTGCATTCTGTCAGTGTTGTGTTCCCTCGAAATACTGTACCATTGGGTAGACTCAAATTCTGGTGAAGTCTGAGTTTCTGAGATGTCTGAAATAGATAGAGAATGCTTGATCTCCACCTTCTCTTCCAGAATAACCCTTCACATTTTCACTATCAGTCTTGTATCAAATCTATGACCTCCTATTACAGGTACTTCAACATAAAGTGACCCTTGTATCAGACTTGGCAGTAAATCTGGGGGTTTCTGGGCTCGATGGAAGCCTTCATGTTTTATTGATGTCAAGAAGGACAAAAAAAGTGTCTGTCGATGTGTGATTCTCACTGTAGCTGGTGCAAGAGGAGGCTTGTGTCCCCTGGCACTGAAGTGAGGAGTCGTTAAGACAAAGGTCACTCCGCCACAAATCCCCTCAATTCCTCCCAGTAAATCCCAAGGAGAGGCGATAGGATGACCATGAACGGTGATGGCTTGACTCATGAAACTAAAGTTTGCTTTGTAATAATACGGAAGCCATTATTTGAGCATAGCCTACATTTTTTCTTTGGCAGATTCCGTAATGCAGCTTCACCTTATTGTTATGTCTCACATTGATACATGCATCAAATGTACTTTTTGAGTCCCAAGGATAAGAGAGTATTGAAAACAGATATATTACATACAGTGCTGTGAAAAAGTATTTGCCCCGTTTCTAATCTTCTCTACTTTTGCAAATTTCTGATACTGAATGTTGTCAGATCTTCAACCAAAACCTATTATTAGATAAAGGGAACCTGACTGAACAAGTAACACAACAATTAGATACTTATTTAATTTATTTCATAAACAAAAGTTATGCAACACCCAATACCCCTGTGTGAAAACTTCATTGCCCCCTTACACTCAATAACTGATTGTTGCGACCTTTAGCTTCAATGACTCCAACCAAACGCTTCTTGTAGTTGTTGATCAGTCTCTCATGTCGCTGTGGAGACATTTTGGCCCACTCTTCCATGCACAACTGCTTTAACTCAGCAACATTTGTGGGTCTTCAAGCATGAACTGCTCGTTTCATGTCCTGCCACAACATCTCAATTAGGATTAGGTCTGGACTTTGAGTAGGCCATTCCAAAAGTTCAAATTTGTTGATTCGTTTGCCATTTTCATGTAGACTTGATTGTGAGTTTTGGATCATTGTCTTGCTGCATGACCCAGCTGCACTTCAGCTTCTGCTCACAGACGGATGGCCTGACATTCTCTTGTAGCATTGTCTGATACATAGCATAATTCATGGTTTGTTTTATTAACCCTTTGACACGTACCAACAAACGGGTGTGATCATTTTATAGTGGTCCATGCAGCATACGCTCAAGCCGGTGGATTAGAACTCTTATTTAGAACGTCCAGTTTCGATTGACGCAACAGCATTTGAGCTGGCCATACTGTTTATTTACAGAAACATTTTGCACAAACACAGTCCTTAAGAAGTTATGTCCTGAATGTCCCCTGGCACTGAAAAAATGCACTGTTGGTTAAGGGCTGTAAGTAAGCATTTCACTGTAATGTCTGCACCTGTTGTATTCGGCGCATGTGGCCAATAAAATTTGATTTGATTTGATTTGAATGTGAAGAGTTTATTTTTGGATGCAATGTTCAGACATTCACAGAAGTAGCAACAGCATTACACAATCATCTAAACTGGAAAATGTAGGCTACATTAGTCCTAGCGCTAACTGAGGAAAGATTGATGTAACACAAGTGGTCATATTTAGCTAACTCTCGATTGACAGAAACCACAATATGAATTAGCTAATATCAATGACTATTTACAATTCATCACATCATGGGTGAGCTCACCATCGATCAAAATAATTGAGAAAAACATTTTCTAAAAATCAAAAGTAATCCAACGATGGGTAGTTTGTGCGTGCCACCATGTTTTTTTTTTGTTGCATCAACTAAAGATAAGAAGAAGAGACAAGATGAGTTTGATCTGTTTGCAGTATGCATGTTGAAAGGGGTGTGTCGTCTACGATTATTCACTTCCCTTCATTCACTTCCGGAAGTTTACTCGAAAGATGAGGCAACCATTCCTTCACCTCATTATAACAACTTTGGTCTGACAGACATTTACGTGACACCCATAATCTATTGTATAGTGTCAACAAACATGGCGCCACACATAGCTGGCAAATAGCTTAGCGGTAGCTCATCATAGTCATTGTAACCTTCAGAAAAGTATTTTACACACATCATAGGTGTCCATTACAATTGTTTATTGTACATTTACATTTAAGTCATTTAGCAGACACTCTTATCCAGAGCGACTTACAAATTGGTGCATTCAACTTAGGATAGCCAGTGGGACAACCACCCTATATACAGTGGGGAGAACAAGTATTTGATACACTGCCGATTTTGCAGGTTTTCCTACTTACAAAGCATGTAGAGGTCTGTAATTTTTATCATAGGTACACTTCAACTGTGAGAGACGGAATCTAAAACAAAAATCCAGAAAATCACATTGTATGATTTTTAAGTAATTCATTAGCATTTTATTGCATGACATAAGTATTTGATGCATCAGAAAAGCAGAACTTATATTTGGTACAGAAACCTTTGTTTGCAATTACAGAGATCATACGTTTCCTGTAGGTCTTGACCAGTTTTGCACACACTGCTGCAGGGATTTTGGCCCACTCCTCCTTACAGACCTTCTCCAGATCCTTCAGGTTTCGGGGCTGTTGCTGGACAATACGGACTTTCATCTCCCTCCAAATATTTTCTATCGGGTTCAGGTCTGGAGACTGGCTAGGCCACTCCAGGACCTTGAGATGTTTCTTACGGAGCCACTCCTTAGTTGCCCTGGCTGTGTGTTTCAGGTCGTTGTCATGCTGGAAGACCCAGCCAAGACCCATCTTCAATGCTCTTACTGAGGGAAGGAGGTTGTTGACCAAGATCTCGCGATACATGGCCCCATCCATCCTCCCCTCAATACGGTGCAGTCGTCCTGTCCCCTTTGCAGAAAAGCATCCCCAAAGAATGATGTTTCCACCTCCATGCTTCACGGTTGGGATGGTGTTCTTGGGGTTATACTCATCCTTCTTCTTCCTCCAAACACGGCGAGTGGAGTTAAGACCAAAAAGCTATATTTTTGTCTCATCAGACCACATAACCTTCTCCCATTCCTCCTCTGGATCATCCAGATGGTCATTGGCAAACTTCAGACGGGCCTGTACATGCGCTGGCTTGAGCAGGGGGACCTTGTGTGCGCTGCAGGATTTTAATCCATGACGGCGTAGTGTGATACTAATGGTTTTCTTTGAGACTGTGGTCCCAGCACTCTTCAGGTCATTGACCAGGTCCTGCCGTGTAGTTCTGGGCTGATCCCTCACCTTCCTCATGATCATTGATGCCCCACGAGGTGAGATCTTGCATGAAGCCCCAGACCGAGGGTGATTGACCGTCATCTTGAACTTCTTCCATTTTCTAATAATTGTGCCAACAGTTGTTGCCTTCTCACCAAGCTGCTTGCCTATTGGCCTGTAGCCCATCCCAGCCTTGTGCAGGTCTACAATTTTATCCCTGATGTCCTTACACAGCTCTCTGGTCTTGGCCATTGTGGAGAGGTTGGAGTCTGTTTGAGTGTGTGGACAGGTGTCTTTTATACAGGTAACGAGTTCAAACAGATGCAGTTAATACAGGTAATGAGTGGAGAACAGGAGGGCTTCTTAAAGAAAAACTAACAGGTCTGTGAGAGCCGGAATTCTTACTGGTTGGTAGGTGATCAAATACTTATGACATGCAATAAAATGCAAATTAATTACTTAAAAATCATACAATGTGATTTTCTGGATTTTTGTTTTAGATTCCGTCTCTCACAGTTGAAGTGTACCTATGATAAAAATTACAGACCTCTACATGCTTTGTAAGTAGGAAAACCTGCAAAATCGGCAGTGTATCAAATCCTTGTTCTCCCCACTGTATATATATATATATTTTAAATGGGGGGGTATTTTACTATTCCAGGTATTCCTTAAAGAGGTAGGGTTTCAAGTGTCTCCAGAAGGTGGTCAGTGACTCCGTTGTCCTGGCGTCGTGGGGGAGCTTGTTCCACCATTGGGGTGCCAGAGCAGTGAATAGCTTTGACTGGGCTGAGCGGGAACTGTGCTTCCGTAGAGGTAGGGGGGCTAGCAGGCCAGAGGTGGATGAACGTAGTGCCCTCGTTTGGGTGTAGGGTCTGATCAGAGCCTGAAGGTAAGGAGGTGCCGTTCCCCTCACAGCTCCGTAGGCAAGCACCATGGTTTTGTAGTAGATGTGACCTTCAACTGGAAGCCAGTGGTGTGTGCGGAGGAGCGGGGTGACATGAGAGAACTTGGGAAGGTTGAACACCAGATGGGCTGCAGCGTTCTTGGTAAGTTGTAGGGGTTTAATGGCACAGGCAAGGAGCCCAGCCAACAGCGAGTTGCAGTAATCCAGACGGGAGATGACAAGTGCCTGGATTAGGACATGCACAGCTGCGGAACATGCTTCCTGAGAGTATACTTTTTCATATCTCAAGAAAATATACTTATGTATACTTTAAAAAAAGTATATTTACCTTAAATGTCCACAAAATATATTTAAAGTATACTTTAAAAAACGCATGTCCACAAAAATGTGCATAGAGTGGGAAAAATAAGTTTTTAGTCAGCCACCAATTGTGCAAGTTCTCCCACTTAAAAAGATGAGAGAGGCCTGTAATTTTCATCAACTATGACAGACAAAATGAGGAAAAAAAATCCAGAAAATCACATTTTTAATGATTTTATTTGCAAATTATGGTGGAAAATAAGTATTTGGTCAATAACAAAAGTTTCTCAATACTTTGTTATATACCCTTTGTTGGCAATGACACAGGTCAAACATTTTCTGTAAGTCTTCACAAGGTTTTCACACACTGTTGCTGGTATTTTGGCCCATTCCTCCATGCAGATCTCCTCTAGAGCAGTGATGTTTTGGGGCTGTCGCTGGGCAACACGGACTTTCAACTCCCTCCAAAGATTTTCTATGGGGTTGAGATCTGGAGACTGGCTAGGCCACTCCAGGACCTTGAAATGCTTCTTACGAAGCCACTCCTTCGTTGCCCTGGCGATGTGTTTGGGATCATTGTCATGCTGAAAGACCAAGCCACATTTCATCTTCAATGCCCTTGCTGATGGAAGGAGGTTTTCACTCAAAATCTCACGATACATGGCCCCATTCATTCTTTCCTTTACACGGATCAGTCGTCCTGGTCCCTTTGCAGAAAAACAGCCCCAAAGCATGATGTTTCCACCCCCATGCTTCACAGTAGGTATGGTGTTCTTTGGATGCAACTGAACATTCTTTGTCCTCCAAACACGACGAGTTGAGTTTTTACCAAAAAGTTATATTTTGGTTTCATCTGACCATATGACATTCTCCCAATCCTCTTCTGGATCATCCAAATGCACTCTAGCAAACTTCAGACGGGCCTGGACATGTACTGGCTTAAGCAGGGGGACACGTCTAGCACTGCAGGATTTGAGTCCCTGGCGGCGTAGTGTGTTACTGATGGTAGGCTTTGTTACTTTGGTCCCAGCTCTCTGCAGGTCATTCACTAGGTCCCCCCGTGTGGTTCTGGGATTTTTGCTCACCGTTCTTGTGATCATTTTGACCCCACGGGGTGAGATCTTGCGTGGAGCCCCAGATCGAGGGAGATTATCAGTGGTCTTGTATGTCTTCCATTTCCTAATAATTGCTCCCACAGTTGATTTCTTCAAACCAAGCTGCTTACCTATTGCAGATTCAGTCTTCCCAGCCTGGTGCAGGTCTACAATTTTGTTTCTGGTGTCCTTTGACAGCTCTTTGGTCTTTGCCATAGTGGAGTTTGGAGTGTGACTGTTTGAGGTTGTGGACAGGTGTCTTTTATACTGATAACAAGTTCAAACAGGTGCCATTAATACAGGTAACGAGTGGAGGACAGAGGAGCCTCTTAAAGAAGAAGTTACAGGTCTGTGAGAGCCAGAAATCTTGCTTGTTTGTAGGTGACCAAATACTTATTATATGTGATTTTCTGGATATTTTTTTCTCAATTTGTCTGTCATAGTTGACGTGTACCTATGATGAAAATTACAGGCCTCTCTCATCTTTTTAAGTGGGAGAACTTGCACAATTGGTGGCTGACTAAATACTTTTTTTACCCACTGTATACACCAGCATCCTTGTCTGCTGCTGCAGTTTTGATTAATAATATGATGTTGTTCCTCATATTTAGTTCATTCAGATGCTTTGATGTTCATTTCAAACTGAATAATGTTGTACTTTTAATTACACATTACACATTTTAATTAGAATGTTAATTTATTACCGTAATGTGAACAACTAAAGTGTGAAATGACAAATGGTGCACAGCTCTCAAAAGTGTTACTTGTAAATTGCTGCTCAATCCACAACTGCTTTTCATTCAATGTATTTAAAATTGTTCAATTTTTTTTATATATACTTAACATATGTTAATGAAGTATGATTTAAGTATATATATATATATATATATATATATATATATATATATATATATATATATTTTCCACTAAAGTCAGACACCTTTGGTCATTCATAACACATACACTACCAGTCAAAAGTTTGGACACACCTACTCATTCAAGGGTTTTTCTTTATTTTTAGTATTTCTTACATTGTAGAATAATAGTAAAAACATCAAAAACATGAAATAACACATATGGAATCATGTAGTAACCAAAAAAGTGTTAAACAAATCAAATTATATTTTACATTTGAAATTCTTCAAATAACCACCTTTGCCTTGATGACAGCTTTGCACACTCTTGGTATTCTCTCAACCAGCTTCATGAGGTAGTCAACTGGAATGCGAGTAAAATGGTTGCACTGTAGTAGTCTGATCTTTACCTAACTATCTAAGTGTAAGCAACCCTCTATTAAGCTCCCACACCGGTAGGATTGTCAAACGTAGCTACTCACACCCCATGCGTCCTATCAGTATGCGTATGCGCCTCCCTAACAATACATTCCGAACGACTTCTGAGATTGACTGCAGGCACTCTGCCGGCACTCTGCTATTGTACTGTCAGCAGGCAAACGTTTGACAATCCTACCGGTGTGGGAGCTTTATAGAGGGTTGCTTACACTTAGATAGTTAGGTAAAGATCAGACTACTAGAGTGCAAACATTTTACTCGCATTCCAGTTGACTACCTCATGAAGCTGGTTGAGAGAATACCAAGAGTGTGCAAAGCTGTCATCAAGGCAAAGGTGGCTATTTGAAGAATTTCAAATGTAAAATATAATTTGATTTGTTTAACACTTTTTTGGTTACTACCTGATTCCATATGTGTTATTTCATAGTTTTGATGTCTTTACTACTATTCTACAATGTAGAACATTTAAAAAATAAAGAACAACCCTTGAATGAGTAGGTGAGTCCAAACGTTTGACTGGTACTGTACATGAAGGCTAAATGTATTAACACTTAGGGAGTTATCACTAACAGTTAAAACAAATAAACATTAAAGACAAGTTTAAACCATACATTAAGTTTTAAAAAAGCCAGCAATGCAATTACATTGAACATTACTCAGGGCTGTGAATAGTGTAGCTTGTTCCTGAGCTGTCGGACGAATGGTTCTTCTCTCTCTGCCTGCTGGAGGTACTGCATGTTGATTCCAACATTAAAAGTAACAACAAATATAGATAACAGGTCTGTTAGGAAATGCATTTGTTACACCATCTGGATAAGGGAATTTCTATACTGTACCAGAAATACTCTATATGGGGAGATGGGAAACTCCAATAGATTTGTATTATTATATTCCTCTTTCATTTAAAAATCTCATGACGTGACTATGAGACGTGGCTGTATCTAGGGTGATTTTATTTAGCTGAGCCTGCTAGCTAGCAACATTTTGTATTGGTTTAGCTAGCTAGCTTATGCTGTTAACATTAGCTAGCTATCTAACGTTAGCTAGCTAGCAATTGCTGTGAAGTCACCGAAATTATTTGAAATAACGATTGAGGTAGCTATGTAATCTAACTCAACTACTACAAACACATTTTAATTACAATAGATAATGGTTAACTTACTCATTTTCCGCTGTCCAGTGGCACCACAAGTGGACATTTGATTTTCGATTTCCATCACGTGTACTGCACTATAGAAACACCACATGAGCACTAAATTAAAGGGTAAAAACGCTCAAAGTTTCCCAGACCTCAAAAATGGTCCGCTAATGTGGTTTAAGCAATATTTTGACAAAATCAAATTGTTATTTTTCTATTTAAAAAAGTGGGAAGAAATTGTGGAAAACCAGAAAAAATTGGGGAAATCCGAAACCTGGAAAAACTAAACCAAAAATAAAAAACGAAACAAGCAAAAACTAAAAACGGATTTAAAAGGCCCTACCAATGTTTTTAGACTGCAGCACAGCATTATGGGGAAAGTTGAGGTCAGTTCCAATTTTCGCTATGCATCCAAGAGGGAAAGAGGTTGGGCCATCCTATAAATGTTTTAGAGTAATATAATACCAAATATAGTTGGGAAGAGATTTTTGACGTACCGATTCCATGGCATAGTGTCTATGAACTGATACGCAAAACGACGCCGGATTCAAAACGTAGAATTTTTCAATTTAAATTATTATATAAAATTCTTGCTACCAATAGAATGTTATTTATATGGGGGATACAATCTTCCCAGCTCTGCAGATTTTGCTGCGAAGAGACAGAATCATTAGATCATTTGTTTTGGTACTGTCCATTTGTAGCTTGTTTTTGGAAACAGGTCCAGGAATAGCTAAAGGACTGCAATATTTACCTGGAGCTAACCCTTCAGATAGCACTACTGGGTGATCTGAAAAGTCATAGTCAATTGATCAATAATATAATAATACTTTTAGCAAGAATGTTTATTTTCAATTTACAATCTGTAGAAACAATGAGAATAGAAAGGTTTAGAACTTTTGTAAAACATCACAGTACAGTTGAAAAATATATGGCAAATAGTAATCCAATATGGATGGTGTTAAGAGATAGATGGGTGGTGTTGAATGAAGTTGAAGGATGGGACTAATAACAACTAATAACAACAAGATAACTAATAATGTAAAGCATACTGTGTCCATAATAAGTATATCGATTACAGGTTGAGAGCTTTTGTGAAAGAGCACAGTTAGAAAGATATGGCATATAGAAGCAAACCGGATGGACATCATGAAAATGATCGGAGAGGTTGAGGGTAGAGGAAGTTCAGGAGTAAAAACAAACAAAATATAATTATTGTAAAATTGACTGTGTCCATAAAATGTATATAGTATGTATAAGCTGGATGTAGAGGCCTAAGCATTGTTGTTCACTAGTTTACTCCAATTAGGGAAGGGGTGGTGGGGTTCGAAAGTAATAAGGATATACAGGTGCAGCTCAATAAATTAGAATATTGTGGAAAAAGTTAAGTAATTTCAATAATTCAAATGACAAAGTGAAACTCATATATATCGTGGTTTAATAACACAAAGTGATATAGTTCAAGGCTGTATTTGTTTTAGTCTTGATGATTACGGCTTACAGCTCATGAAAACCCCAAATTCAGTATCTCAGAAAATTAGAATATTGTGAAAAAGTTCAATATTGTAGACTCAAGGTGTCACACTCTAATCAGCTAACTAACTCAAAACACTTGCAAAGGTTTCCTGAGCCTTTAAATGGTCTCTCAGCTCAGTTCAGTGGGCTTCACAATCATGGGGAAGACTGCTGACTTGACAGTTGTGCAGAAGACAGTAATCAACACCCTCCACAAGGAGGGAAAGCCTCAAAAGATAATTGCTAAAGAAGTTGGCTGTTCACAGAGTGCTGTATCCAAGCATATTCATGGAAAGTTGAGTGGAAGGAAGAAGTGTGGTAGGAAAAGGTGCACAAGCAACAGGGATAACCGGAGCCTTGAGAGGATTGTCAAGCAAAGGCCATTCAAAAATGTGGGGGAGCTTCACAAGGAGTGGACTGATGCAGGAGTCAGTGCATCAAGAGCCACCACGCACAGACATATCCAGGAAATGGGCTACAACTGTCGCATTCCTCGTGTCAAGCAACTCCTGAACCGGAGGCAATGACAGAAGCGTCTTACCTGGGCTAAGGAGAAAAATAACTGGTCTGTCGCTCAGTGGTCCAAAGTCCTCTTTTCAGATGAAAGTACATTTTGCATTTCATTTGGCAATCAAGGTCTGGAGGAAGAGTGGAGAGGCACAAAATCCAAGTTGCTTGAAGTCCAGTGTGAAGTTTCCAGTCAGTGATGATTTGGGGAGCCATGTCATCTTCTGGTGTTGGTCCACTGTGTTTCATCAAGTCCAAAGTCAAGTCAGCCGTCTACCAGGAAATGTTGGAGCACTTCATGTTTCCTTCTGCTGACAAGCTTTATGGAGATGCTGATTTAATTTTCCAGCAGTACTTGACACCTGCCCACACTGCCAAAGGTACCAATACCTGGTTCAATGACCATGGGATTACTGTGCTTGATTGGCCATCAAACTCGCCTGATCTGAACCCCATAGAGAATTTATGGGGTATTGTCAAGAGGAAGATGAGAGACACGAGACCCAACAATGCAGACGAGCTGAAGGCCGCTATCGAAGCAACCTGGGCTTCCAAAACACCTCAGCAGTGCCACAGGCTGATCGACTCCATGCCACGCCGCATAGATGCAGTGATTCATGCAAAAGGAGCCCCAACCAAGTACTGACTGCATGTACAAGAACATACTTTTCAGAAGGCCGACATATCTGTATTAAATTTCCTTTTTTTACTGGTCTTATGTCATATTCAAATTTTCTGAGATACTGAATTTGGGGTTTTCATGAGCTGTAAGCCATAATCATCAAGATTAAAACAAATACAGGCTTGAACTATTGCACTTTTTGTGTAAATAATCCACGATATATATGTGTTTAACTTTGTCAATTGAATTATTGAAATTATTTAACTTTTCCACAAGATTCTAATTTATTGAGCTGCACCAGTGTGTGTGTGTATATATATATATATATATATATATATATGCGAGAAAAAAATAACATATGGGGGATTGGAATCTATCTGCAATATTAAAGCACCCCTCCCCCCCAATAACCTTCCCAGTCCACTAGATAGTGGATGCGACCTCTCAGGCATTTGTAATCAAGGATGGCCTGAATGGCGTAGGCAGGTTCTCCTCCGACGTCCAACGGTGGGGGTGCACTGCAGGTTGAGACTGGAGGATGAAGAGGACTGTAGGTGACCGGTTTTAACAGAGACACACGGAAGGACGAGGAGATTTTATACTGACGGGGTAACTGGAGGCGGTACGTGACAGGGTTGATGTAATGGGTTATCATGAAGGGACCAATGAAGCGAGGACAGATTTTTTTGCAGGGGAGGCGGAGCCGGATGTCTCTGGTAGAGAGCCACACATGCTGTCCGAGGTGAAAGAGTGGTGTAGGTCGGCGGCGTCTGTCAGCAAAGCGTTTCTGGGTATTAGAGGCTTCCTGCAGATGCCGGTGAGCGGTCTCCCATACCCGCTCACTACGCCAAAACCAGTCGTCGACACCTGGGACAGTACCAGGCGTCGCCTCCCAGGGAAACACAGGGGGTTGGTAACCAAGTACACACTGAAACGGAGTAAGGCGGAGGGATGAATGCATGAGTGAGTTCTGAGCGTATTTGGCACAGGCTATATACCGACTCCAGTCGTGTGGAGAGGCAGAACATTGTTGGCGGAGGTACTTCCCTATTTCTTGGTTCAGGCGTTCCGTCTGCCTGTTGGTCTGGGGATGGTACCCGGAGGAGAGGCTGAGGGCGACCCCCAGTCGGTCACAGAAGGCTCGCCACACCCGGGAGACAAACTGGGGCCTGCGGTCAGAGACGATGTCCTCCGGAATCCCATACAGACGGAACACCTGCTGGAACATACACTCAGCCAATTCCATGGAGTTAGGTAAATGAGGAAGAGGAACCTTACGACACATTTTTGAAAAACGGTCTACTATGGCAAGGATGGTGGTGTTACCAGAGGATTCAGGAAGGTCTGTGATGAAGTCAACAGCTACAGTATGTGGGACCAGGGTCTGTGAGGGATTGGCAAAGGCTGAAGCTTACCGGAAGGGAGATGACGAGGGCTTTTGGTTTGGGCGCAGACTGGACAGGAGAGTACGTAATCCCTTACGTCGGATGCCAGTGAGGACCACAGAATTTACAGGCTAGAAGTTTGGTGGTTCGTCTAATGCCCGGATGTCCTGTTCCCAAGGACGTGTGACACCATTGCATCAGTTGGGGTCTAACAGCTGCTGGTACGTAACTCTTCCTAGCTGGTGTCTCAGGAGGAGCTGGGTCTGAGGTTAAGGCTTCTTGTATGGCAGAATGAACCTCCTACTGTACCAGTCCCATAATGCAAGAGGAAGGAAGAATGGGTGTAGGGTCTGAGTTACTGGTCAGAAGGTAAAACAGGCGGGAGAGAGCATCAGCTTTCACGTTTTTCTTTCCAGGGATTTAAGTAACATAAAAATGGAAGAGTGTGAAGAAGAGAGCCAAGCGGGCTTGCCTGGAGGTTAACCTCTTGGCCCCTTTGATATATTCCAGATTACGATGATCTGTTAGGACGAGACAGGGATAATGTGCGCCCTCCAACCAGTGGCGCCACTCCTCGAGGGCCAGCTTGACTGCGAGGAGTTCTCTGTTCCCCACATCGTAATTCCTCTAAGCGGAGGATAACTTCTTGGAGAAAAGGCACAGGGATGTGATTTTGGAGGTGTTCCCACCCGCTGAGAGAGTATGGCTCCTACTCCAACTTCGGAGGCATCCACCTCCAGGGTGAAAGGAAGGGTCAGATCAGGTTGGTGAAGGACAGGAGCTGAGGTGAAGAGGCATTTCAAGGTGTTGAAAGCAGTCAGGGCGGTATCAGTCCATTGAAGGGACCAGGGAAGCGGCAGTAGAACTGAAGTTCCGAATGAACCGGCGATAGAAGTTGGAGAACCCAATGAAACGTTGGAGTTCCTTAACGGTGGTGGGTTTGGGCCAGTTACTGATGCAGTGACTTTGTTCTCATCCATGCTGACCCCTCCAGGTGTCAGTACGAAATCGAGGAAACTTACCGAGGTTACGTGGAAGGTGCTCTTTTCAGTCTTCACATAAAAGTTATTGTCAAGGAGCCGTTGAATAACCTTTTGTACATGCTGTATGTGTTCCATCAGGGAGTGGGAGTAAATCAGGATGTAGACGATGAGAAAGTGGTTGATCATATCCTGGAAAACCTTGTTCATAAAGGATTAGAAGACCAGGTATTCGTAGTGCCCTCATGCGGTGATAAAGGAGGTCTTCCATGCGTCGCCTTCACGTATACAGTGAGGGAAAAAAGTATTTGATCCCCTGCTGATTGTGTACGTTTGCCCACTGACAAAGAAATTATCAGTCTATAATTTTAATGGTAGGTTTATTTGAACAGTGAGTGAAAAAATAACAACAACAAAAAAATCCAGAAAAACGCATGTCAAAAATGTTATAAATTGATTTGCATTTTAATTAGGGAAATAAGTATTTGAACCCCTCTCAATCAGAAAGATTTCTGGCTCACAGGTGTCTTTTATACAGGTAACGAGCTGAGATGAGGAGCACACTCTTAAAGGCAGTGCTCCTAATCTCAGCTTGTTACCTGTATAAAAGACACCTGTCCACAGAAGCAATCAATCAATCTTATTCCAAACTCTCCACCATGGCCAAGACCAAAGAGCTCTCCAAGGATGTCAGGGACAAGATTGTAGACCTACACAAGGCTGGAATGGGCTACAAGACCATCGCCAAGCAGCTTGGTGAGAAGGTGACAACAGTTGGTGCAATTATTCGCAAATGGAAGAAACACAAAATAACTGTCAATCTCCCTCAGCCTGGGGCTCCATGCAAGATCTCACCTTGTGGAGTTGCAATGATCATGATAACGGTGAGGAATCAGCCCAGAACTACACGGGAGGTTCTTGTCAATGATCTCAAGGCAGCTGGGACCATAGTCACCAAGAAAACAATTGGTAACACACTATGCCGTGAAGGACTGAAATCCTGCAGCGCCCGCAAGGTCTGAATGATTCAGAGGAGAACTGGGTGAAAGTGTTGTGGTCAGATGAGACCAAAATCGAGCTCTTTGGCATCAACTCAACTCGCAGTGTTTGGAGGAGGAAGAATGCTGCCTATGACCCCAAGAACACCATCCCCACGTCAAACATGGAGGTGGAAACATTATGCTTTGGGGGTGTTTTTCTGCTAAGGGGACAGGACAACTTCACCGCATCAAAGGGACGATGGATGGGGCCATGTACCGTCAAATTTGGGTGAGAACCTCCTTCCCTCAGCCAGGGCATTGAACATGGGTTGTGGATGGGTATCCCAGCATGACAATGACCCAAAACACACGGCCAAGGCAACAAAGGAGTGGCTCAAGAATAAGCACATTAAGGTCCTGGAGTGGCCTAGCCAGTCTCCAGACCTTAATCCCATAGAAAATCTGTGGAGGGAGCTGAAGGTTCGAGTTGCCAAACGTCAGCCTCGAAACCTTAATGACTTGGAGAAGATCTGCAAAGATACAAAATCAGCAGGGGATCAAATACTTTTTTCCCTCACTGTACAGACAAGGTTTTATGCACTTCGCAGGTCGAGTTATGTATAGATGTTGACGCGGCCCACTTGTTCAAGTGTCGCTGGGATCAGAGGAAGAGGGAAATGGTTCTTGACCTTGACGTCATTCAGGGAATGGTAATCAATACATGGACGGAGACCCCCGTCCTTTTTTCCAACGAAGAAGAAGCTGGACGCAGCCGGGGAAGAAGAAGGATGAATGAAACTGTTTTCGAGTGCCTCATCAATGTTGTTCTCCATTGCCTCATTTTCCGGGATAGATAGGGGGTAAACACGGCCCTTCGGTGGGGACACTCCAGGGAGTAAGTCAATAGCACAGTCCCCTGGGCGATGTGGTGGCAGAGTGGAGGCCTTGATTTTGCTGAAGACATTGCTGTACTGGGCGTATTCAGATTGTATGGTGGGTGGCACTGCAGAGGCAGAGTCCTCTATGGTGGTGGCTCTGCAGGGTAGGCTGAGACAACTGGTGAAGCAGGTAGAAGACCAGGACAGTAGTTCATCTTGTCGCCATGAGTAGGCAGGGTCGTGACGACAAAGCCAGGGGTGTCCAAGGATGAGTGGCTGTTTGGGGATGAGAGTTCCATGAGTTGAATGGTTTCGGTGTGGAAGACTCCAATCTGGAGGGTGACGCTCTGTGTCAGATGCGTAATGAAGGCCGTGCCCAATGGCTGCCCGTCCAGGGTGTTAATCCTTAAGGGAGGGGTGACAGGTGTTAAATCAATATCAAGGTCTTGTACTAGCTGGTGATCGATAAAATTAACCGCTGCTCCTGAATCTATTAAGCCCTCTACATACTTATAACCCCCTTCACAGTTATCAATACTGGGATGGAGAATGGCTTCTAGGAGATATTTAGAAATAAGGACACACCTATCTGCATGGCAGCAGAGGGACCCTTCTCATCTCTCCGTGGGGGGTGAATAGAGTAGATGATCTTTCCCCCCACAGTATTGGCAGAGAGAGCCCTTCTTGGATCCGCCTTTGACATTCGATACACAGGAGAGGAGCATGGCTCAACTGCATGGGCTCTAGAAGACTCGGACGGGATGACGGAATCATGGAAAAAGAATGTTTCGGGTTCCTGGGTGGCAGAGTTCTTCGGCGGTTGGCGAGGAGGTGGTCGATGGGGATGGACATACGAATGTATTGATTTAAATCCTGAAGGTCACCTCTACAGGCCAGCTCCGTCTGAAGTTCCCTGTTGAGCCCTCTTCGGTAGACGGTAAGTAAAGCAGCCTCACTCCATCCACTCCCTGTAGCCATGGTGCGGAATTCGAGTGCATACTCAAAATTGCCAAATTGCGTCCTTGTTGAACTACACAGATCATACATGTAACATTAGCTAGCGAGCCTGCCAGCTGGCTCGCTAGCTAACAGCACACTTTAACTTGCAATGAAAATGACTGACAGAAAATTAGAAACGTATAATACCTGAAAATGTAGCTAGCTAGACTCTTACCCGTATACATGGATGAACACTTTTCCGTCTCTGTCTTTGGATGACATGGTTGACCTTAGTTTGAAGATGTAATCCGGAGACAGGTGTTTTATACAACAGCCTTCTGTTTGTTCTCTTTTTGACTCCCTCCGCATATTTGCAATCAAACAGCAGAATTATCTCCACCTACTTAGCCATCATACTCTGCTTCCACCAGGCATTCCACTGATTTCAAAACTCTGTCCTCCAGAAAGTGGAGAGCAACACTTTTGCAGTTATTCGTGATATATATATTTTTAAAGCCACGTTAGAAAGGATTACCTACACATACTGAGCAGCCCTTTGTTATAGACAGAAGCGTGCTACATGGCAGACCAATCCAAATTAATCTCTCGGCATATCCAGCCCATCCATTGTCTCAGCCAATCATGGCTAGCGGGAAGGTTCCTGTTTTTTTTCTGTGGCTAAACCAACTAGGCTCGTAATTTAACAATTGTATTCGTATTTACAGATGGCATACAAGTTTGTTATTAAAGCACATGAAAGTTCACATGTTCCAGAAGGCATTTCTGCCAAAAAACTCATTTTGATAAAAAATTAATGTTTACGATCAAATGCCTCTCCTCCGAAGTAGTGACGCGCGACATATACCTAGTTTCCTGAAACAAGTCACATTTATACTAAGGGTTCAGTGTGTACATCTCTTTCCTGCCCAGGTGTCCTAGAGTGCCGTTATGGGACATTTGAAGTAGCACAAATCATTGAAGGCCTTCAACTAAACCAGGTGAATGTGAGTGCAGTGTGAATAGATGCTTTGTTGTACTGTAGCTTCAGAGGCCAACTTCAATAAGCTCTCCGCTAAAGTTGGGAACCAACCATGACAAAAGCATTCAGAGGTCTTTCTTCACACAGGGATCAATTCTCAGCACTGTGCTGCTGAGCATCTTACTTTCCTGGTGGCTTGAACAGAGTCTCGACAGATATAATTAGAATTGGTTAACGCAGCAGCCGGAGAAACAAGGGGGAAATGCAGTGCACCAGCAGATTAATCCCTCATCCTTCTACTGGTATGGCACATCATGGTATCTTAGCCTATCAGCATTACAGAGACTCTGAAAGGCAAGAGATAGAGGGAGCACTAGAGGCAAAAAGGTAGAGAGCGGGAGGGAGAGAGAGAGAGACAAAGAAAGAGAGTGAAAGACAAAGCGAGAGTAGCATGGCCTATTTTCAATCTGCTTTAGCCAGAGTTCACGCTCATGTAGTGCCATGTACAGTAGAAGCCAACCAACCAACAATTTCATTAAATGTTTTATCTGAATTCAACGGTTTTCACAGGTGGCTAAGACATCAGCTGCAATCATGTCTGACAATCGCCCCTCTGCTCCAGTTTCTTCGCACAAAACTGTGCCCTGGTTAGAAGAGTGGGTTCCCTGTGGAGCCACTCTCATCTTCCTGTTTCCCTGGAGTGCTGACCACTGAACGTGCTTCATTAAACTCACAACGTTTAGAAATGAAACACGCTTGAAGTACCCCTGCTCACTATTGTTGGATTCTCCCTCCTAACTGCACAACTAATTTACACTACAGAGAAAGTAAGCTAGGAGTACCTGGTGATGTTCTCTCACAAGATGCTGGAATGATATTGTAAATAATTAGCTATACAGAGCAATTCCCTTTATAATTCAGTCAATTCTGGCAGTGAATTGACATTAAATTGAATTTAAAAAAGAATATTTCAAATCTATTGAAAACGAATCAACCCTGACATGCTCTCCATGAATAAATTCCACAACAGCAGTACCATAACACTATTGTGATTATATCAAGTTTCACTTGTGCCTCTTTCCTGTTCCTAACTGATCTGAGAAAGATTTATCCTTGATATAACAACAAAAACACACGCACATACGGTAGTGGAGCACAACAGCAAACTTACAAAAATACACACACCACTGCATTCCAAATAATGGGCCCTGCCCAGGCCTATGTGGGTGAGCTGTGGAGGCGGAAACGACCAGTGCATGGCTCTCTGTGTCTCTGTTCCCCTGGAAACAGTGAGAGAGGGATACACTGACCCTGCTTGGCATGCAGAGCAATACCCACACTAAGCACTCCTCTCCATTTCTCTTCTTCCCTCTCTCCTTCTTCATATCCTTTTCTCCCCCTCTCTTACCCGTGCTTTATGTACATCTCATTCTCTATCCTCTCTCACACCTCTCTGCCTTCTTATCCATCTCCCTCTTCTCCTCCCACTTCTCTCTCCCTTGCCCAGACTATGTTAGAGCTACAGAGATGTACCCTACACTTTCCAGGGAAGCACTCCAAAAAGCCTGTTCTTTCATCTCCTCTCCCTCTCAGTTCAGCCCAGTATCAGCCTTAAAACGTAATCCTGTCACGTTTTGCGAAAGGAAAACTTCCCAATATATGATGTTTTTGTTAATACATTGCATTCAATGGGAAAATATGAGTGTCACAGGGGTTAGGGTTAGACAGACAGACATACAATTCTATGGGCAAGTTATTGAGAGACTCAGACAGACATATACACTCAGACCGACCGACAGAAAGCCGCACTCACAGAAAGATGCGCAGGCAGGCAGACAAACATACAGACAGACAGATACACTCATAGACAGGCAGACATATGCACTCACAGACGGACAAGCAGGCAGGCAGGCAGATTCACGGACAGACAGACACAGACAGTTTCAAATATCAATTCTAAAATAATCTAAAACAATTTAACCGATATCCTGTTCAGAATTCCTTCTAACAAGGCTCTTGTGTCCAATGGAGGTCAAAAACTGTTTTGGCCAATTGAAATCAACTTTCATATGCCAGGTCATGACCTTCACTCTGTAACAAATGTAACATTTAGGAGGATTCAACCTTTGTAACCCTTCGAAAACACCCCTTTGACCTTCAATTAAGTATTTCTTTAATCGCAGGAAGCTGTAATTCAATGTACGGCCTCCTGGGGACACTCACTCTTTAACAGTGACCTGTGTTTCAAGTCTATATGTTAAGAATTGACCGTTCCACAGAGGGTTGAATACAGTGTTTTTGTGTAACTGAAGGGAGAAAATGTTTTGCATCTTCAAAGTGATAGGCATGTTCTGTAAATCTAATGATACAAACCCCCAAAAAATCAATTTTAATTCCAGGTTGTAAGGTAACAAAATAGGAAAAATGCCAAGGGGGGTGAATACTTCCGCAAGCCACTCTATGCATTCATTAGTGGTTGTCCATCACCCATTTCGTATGATATGTTACGAATTACAATTCATACTATATGTTAAGAATTTGCAAAACGCATGATATGTTACGAATTCTAGCTAACGTAAACTATGCTAGTGGTTAGGGTTAAGTTTATGAGTTAGGTTAAAGGGTTAGGGGAAGGGTTAGCTAAAATGGTTAGGGTTAGCTAAAATGGTTAGGGTTGGGGGAAGGGTTAGCTAACATGCTAAGTAGTTGCAAAGTAGCTGAAAAGTATTAAGTAGTTGAAAAGTTGCTAATTAACTAAAAAGCTTAATTTCTGTGATGAAATTTGAACTCGCATCCTTTGGGTTGCTAGACAGCCATCCACCTCGACCAACCACCCTACTTTCCTTTTTGCCTTAATTAACCATCTGTCTTACGTAACCATACCAAACGTAACATATCATACTAATTTGAGTGTTACATCTAGTCTATGAGAACAGGCTGCAGAGGGGCAAATGAATGTATTCATATTTTCATTAGGGTTGGGGTTAAGTGTAGGCAGTGGTGGAAAAAGTACTCAATTGTCATACTTGAGTCAAAGTATTGATACCTTACTAGAAAATGACTTAAGTAAAATTGAAGTCACCCAGTAAAATACTACTTGAGTAAAAGTCTAAAAATATTTTGAAATATACTTAAGTATTAAAAGTAAATGGAATTGCTAAAATGTACTTGAGTATCAAAAGTAAACATAAAAGTATAAATCATTTCAAATTCCTTATTTTAAGCAAACCAGACGGCACAATTCTTTAAATGTTTTATTATTGACGGATCGCCAGGGGCACACTCCAACACTCAGACATAATTTACAAATGAAGCATTTGTGTTTAGTGAGTCCACCAGTTCAGAGGCAGTAGGGATGACCAGTGATGTTCTCTTGATAAGTGTGTGAATCGGACCATTTTCCTGTCAAAATGTAACGAGTACTTTTGGGTGTCAGGGAACATTTATGGAGTAAAAAGTAAATTATTTTATTTAGGAATGTAGTGAAGTAAAAGTAAAAGTTGGCAAAAATATAAATAGTAAAGTACAGAACAGACACCCCAAAAAACGACTTAAGTAGTATTTTAAAGTATTTTAACTTAAGTACATTACACCACCGTGTGTAGGGTTGATTAATCCTATGCTACTCAAAGATAAACAACTCATTTTTAAAACTAATCCAATCAGTTAGTTTGATTTTTTAAACCCGTTGCTGAAATGGTTATTCCTGTTTAAATGACTTCTGCATGAAACACACCGAAAATCGCACTGAAGATAGGTGCTTATCATTCCTTCTCTTGCTAGAACAAAAGTGATACCTGCTGCGTGCCGACCTGATAGCGGCCAACTTGTCGATTCCACTTGTAGAATGGCAATGCTCGTCAGTCGCCAACAACTTGACTTTGAACCAATCAGAGATCATGAACCCCCATGTGGGGTAGTTATCAGGAGTGACAAAAATAAAATAAAATAAAAATAATATGGGTATTTTCTCCGTACAGCCAGGGTTAAATTACTAAGCTAACATATGGAATTGTTTTAAGAAGGTCATACCATGGATCATTTAGCCATTTGATTTTGAATTTTAGGACCCTTTTATATCTAGGAGATATAAGGAATCTCAGGAAATATTTTTTGGGGGGACAAATTTAACCCCTTTATTTTTGTTGGCACAAAACTACCTCCATACTTCCATTCATTTGTATGGGTTACATTCAGACGAGTTGTCACGGTTTCATTCCACCCTGTGTTTGTGTGTGATTGCGCTTCTGTTACGTGTTGGAGCTACATTTTCCCTCCAGTGTTTTGGAGTGGTTACTTTGCACATGTTTTGTGCGCCGTTTATTTTGTCGCCTGTGTGCGCCTTGTATTCGCCTTCAGGCTTATTGTGCTTTTGTTTTGTGTGTATTTTGCACTAAAGCCTTTGGACTGAGCCTCTGCGTCCTGCGCCTGATTCATACACCACACCCACCTTCAGCACCCATGACAGAATCCCACACCTTAATGGAATCAGCAGGATCGGCAGAGACGCCTGTGTCGCTCGAGGAGTATATCCGTGGGCAAGATGGCCAGATTAGACAACTGGAGACCGCTCTACAGGAGGTAATCTACACGCACCGATGGGAGGCCAGCCGGGTACCCACACCTCCACCTACCCTGCCCACCCCATCGGTCGGTCCACCAGTCCTAGGTTCGGAACCCAGGGGGATTCGGCTCTCGCTCCCGAGGGCGTATGACGGAACAGCTGCCGGGTGTCAGGGGTTCCTCCTGCAGGTGGAGCTCTACTTGGCCACTGTACACCCGGTGCCATCGGGACACGAGAGCGTTTCCGCCCTCATCTCCTGTCTCACGGGCAAGGCGTTGGAGTGGGCTAACGCCGAGTGGAGGAGAATGGACGCCAACACCATTACCTACGCAGAGTTCTCCCGCCGCTTCAAGGCCGTGTTCGACCATCCACCTGAGGGCAAAGCGGCGGGGGAGCGTCTAGTCCATTTGAGACAGGGGAGGAGGAGCGCGCAGGCGTTCGCTCTAGAGTACCGGACTCTAGCGGCGGATGCAGGGTGGAATGAGCGGGCTCTCATCGACCATTTTCGATGTAGCCTACGAGAGGACGTTCAACGTGAGTTGGCCTGCAGGGATACCCATCTTACCTTCGACCAGTTGGTCGATATGTCCATCCGTCTGGACACCCTGCTGGCCACCCGTGGACGTCCCGAGGGGAGTCCGTCCATTCCGCCCTCCGGCGCCTCCGAGCCGAGCCCTATGGAACGGAGTAGGAGGAGCCCGAGGGGGCCTGTCTCCTGCACCAAGTGCGGTCGTGGAGGGCACACTGCGGCCAGGTGCTGGGGAGGGTTCTCCGGGGGAGAAGACAACAGGCCACGCACTGGGGGGGCCTCCCAGGTGAGTAGACGTCCCACTTACCCAGAGCTTTCTGTTGCGCACTTTTGTATACCTGTTTGTTTTCCACAGGTTGCACCTCATTCCCAGCATAAGGCGCTCGTAGATTCAGGCGCAGCTGGGAATTTTGTTGATCGGAAGTTTTGTTTTGAGTTAGGGATCCCTCTCCTACCTGTTGACAAACCTTTTCCCGTTCATGCCTTAGATAGCCGCCCGTTGGGGTCGGGGTTGATCAGGGAGATCACAGCGCCACTTCGGATGTGTGCGCAGGGGGGTCATGAGGAGACTATACAGCTGTATCTGATCGACTCTCCTGCGTACCCAGTGGTGCTGGGGATTCCATGGTTAAGCACCCACAACCCTGCTATTTCGTGGCAACAGAGGGCTCTCGATGGGTGGTCTGCTCAGTGCGAGGGGCGATGTCTGGGTGTTTCCGTGGGGGCGACTTCGGTGGAGAGTCCAAACCAAGTGCCCGCACTGCACATTCCGCCTGAATATGGGGATTTAGCTCTCGTGTTTAGCAAAACTAGGGCGACGCAGTTGCCTCCTCATAGACAAGGGGATTGTGCGATTGATCTCCAGGCAGGAGCAGCGCTCCCACGGAGCCATGTGTATCCTTTGTCTCAAGAGGAGAGAAAAGCTATGGAGACTTACATAGCCGAATCTTTGAGACAGGGATACATTCGGTCCTCCACTTCTCCCGCCTCCTCAAGCTTCTTTTTTGTGAAAAAGAAAGATGGAGGGTTGCGCCCGTGCATTGATTACCGTGGTCTCAATCAGATTACTGTGAAATACAGTTATCCACTCCCTCTGATTGCGACCATGACGGAGTCATTGCATGGAGCGCGGTTTTTCACAAAACTGGATCTCAGGAGCGCGTATAACTTGGTGCACATTAGGGAGGGTGACGAATGGAAGACAGCGTTTAGTATCTCGTCATGCCATATGGGTTGATGAATGCTCCATCAGTCTTCCAATCCTTCGTAGATGACATTTTCCGGGATATGCAGGGACAAGGGGTGGTCGTGTACATTGATGACATTCTGGTGTACTCGTCTACCCGAGCCGAGCATATAACCCTGGTGCGTCGTGTATTGAGGAGGCTGTTGGAACACGACCTATATGTCAAGGCAGAGAGATGTCTGTTTTTCCAGGAGTCGGTCTCCTTTTTGGGTTATCGGTTGTACGCGTCAGGGGTGAGAATGGAGGTGGATCGTGTGTCCGCTGTGCGTAATTGGCAAACCCCAACTACTGTAAAAGAGGTGCAGCAGTTTTTGGGCTTTGCAAATTACTACCGGAGGTTTATCCGGGGTTTTGGACAGGTGGCATCTCCCATCACGTCCCTTCTGAAGGGGGGTCCGGTGCGACTGCAGTGGTCAGCCGATGCGGATAGGGCCTTTAGGAGACTGAAGGACCTGTTTACGTCGGCTCCGGTGCTGGCGCATCCGGATCCCGCATTACCCTTTCAGGTTGAGGTAGACGCGTCTGAGGCTGGTATAGGGGCCGTTCTCTCTCAACGGTCCGGCACGCCACCTAAACTCCGCCCCTGTGCTTTTTACTCTAAGAAGCTCAGCCCGGCGGAGCGTAACTATGACGTTGGGGACAGGGAGCTGTTAGCTGTAGTTCAAGCCCTTAAGGTGTGGAGGCATTGGCTTGAGGGGGCTCAACACCCTTTCCTCATTTTGACTGACCATCGGAACCTGGAGTACATCCGGGCAGCGAGGAGACTGAACCCTCGCCAGGCTCGATGGAGTATGTTTCTCACCAGGTTCGTATTTAAAATCACGTACATCCCTGGGTCCCAGAATGGTAAGGCAGATGCGCTGTCCCGGCGGTATGACACGGAGGAGAGGTCCGATGAGCCCACTCCCATACTACCGGAGTCTTTCCTTGTGGCACCGGTGGTGTGGGAGGTCGATGCCGAGATCGAGCGAGCGTTGCGTACCGACCCCAGCCCTCCACAGTGTCCTGAGGGTCGGAAGTACGTTCCGCTCGAGATTCGGGATCGACTCATTTACTGGGCTCACACGTCACCCTCCTCTGGACATCCGGGTATCGGCCGGACAGTGCATTGCCTTAGCACTAAATACTGGTGGCCCACTTTGGCTAGGGATGTGAGGGTTTATGTCTCCTCCTGCTCGGTGTGCGCCCAGTGTAAGGCGCCCCGACATCTGCCCAGGGGTAAGTTACAGCCCCTACCCGTTCCACAACGACCATGGTCCCACCTCTCGGTGGATTTTGTAACAGACCTTCCCCTCTCTCAGGGGAATACCACCATCCTGGTCGTTGTGGACCGGTTCTCTAAGGCCTGTCGTCTTCTCCCTATGTCGGGTCTTCCTACTGCCCTACAGACTGCTGAGGCCCTATTTACCCACGTCTTCCGGCATTACGGGGTCCCCGAGGATATAGTGTCTGATCGAGGCCCCCAGTTTACCTCCCGGGTGTGGAGAGCGTTTATGGAGCGTTTGGGGGTCTCGGTTAGCCTTACCTCGGGGTACCACCCGGAGAGTAACGGGCAGGTAGAACGTGTCAACCAGGATGTGGGTAGGTTTCTGAGGTCGTATTGCCAGGACCGGCCTGAGGAGTGGGCGCGTTACATTCCCTGGGCCGAGATGGCCCAGAATTCTCTCCGCCACTCCTCTACCAACCTAACCCCTTTCCAATGTGTATTAGGTTACCAGCCGGTTCTGGCACCGTGGCAGCAGAGCCAGATCGAGGCCCCTGCGGTGGATGATTGGATGAGGCGCTCGGAAGAGACGTGGAACACTGCCCACGTCCACCTGCAGCGGGCCGTCCGTCGTCACAAGGCGAGCGCCGATCTCCACCGCAGTGAGGGGCCGGTGTACGCACCCGGAGATCGAGTCTGGCTCTCTACCAGAAACCTACCCCTCCGCCTGCCCTGCCGGAAGCTGGGTCGGCGGTTTGTGGGGCCCTTTAAAGTCCTGAGAAGATTGAACGAGGTGTGTTATAAGTTACATCTACCTGTTGAATATAAGAATATTAACCCCTCGTTCCATGTGTCTCTTCTCAGGCCGGTGGTAGCTGGTCCACTCCAGGACAATGAGATAGGAGAGACTCCTCCGCCCCCATTGGACATCGAGGGGGCTCCGGCGTACACCGTTCGGTCCATCTTGGACTCTAGACGCCGGATGGGGGGTCTCCAGTATCTCGTGGAGTGGGAGGGGTACGGCCCGGAGGAGCGGTGCTGGGTGCCGCGGAGGGACATCCTAGACCCATCTCTCCTGTCGGAGTTCCACCGGGACCATCCCGCGCGCCCTGCTCCGCGTCCTCCTGGTCGTCCCCGAGGCCGGGGTCGGCGCACGGCTGGAGCCGCGCGTCAAGGGGGGGGTACTGTCACGGTTTCGGCCGAGGCTGCTCCTCCTCCTGTTTCGGGCAGGCTTCGGCGGTCGTCGTCCCCGGAGTACTAGCTGCCACCGATCTATGTTTCATGTTCGTTTGGTTTGGTCTTAATGTTGTACACCTGTGTCTAGTTAGTCCTCGTTAGTGTTCTATTTAGTTCTCGTTGTGTGTGTCTGTGTTTGTGTGTGATTGCGCTTCTGTTACGTGTTGGAGCTACATTTTCCCTCCAGTGTTTTGGAGTGGTTACTTTGCACATGTTTTGTGCGCCGTTTATTTTGTCGCCTGTGTGCGCCTTGTATTCGCCTTCAGGCTTATTGTGCTTTTGTTTTGTGTGTATTTTGCACTCAAGCCTTTGGACTGAGCCTCTGCGTCCTGCGCCTGATTCATACACCACACCCACCTTCAGCACCCATGACACGAGTCCCATGACACTTGTGGGGGTCGTAGAGGAAAACGGAGAACACCATCATGTTCGTGGGAGTCTCATATTTCCATAGAGTGTACAAAATAGCAACATTAGCGCAGCTAGCTAGCTCACATTGGCTAACTAAGCAACACACACGGACACGCTTATACTACTTTCTGCTTTGGAGTATTTTAACAAGGCGTTGTGGCTGACAACTTCAAGGTCTTTGCTCTCTGTACACAAAAGAGATTGACTGCTGACACTGTTCAGAGGTGTTAATTAATCTTGGCTGGTGGACAGTAGACAATCCTATGTGTGTCCCCTGCTTTAGGTAGTTTCTTGCAAATTCCTAACCCTGGCAGTCAATATGCAGGTTGTGGGTGAATAAAAACTCCAACAATTGGATATCCTTGGCTGGATTCCTTTTATTGATTTTTTTGTTCGATTATTTTCATTTTCCCAAAATAATTTAAATATTTAGACGTACCATAGATCAACAAGAGACGACATAACTAGGCAATTACTTATTGCACAACAGTCAAAACAGAAAGACGAGAAAATAAGAAAATAAACTTGACAAACAATAAACATCACACTTGCTCAGACCCAAGTTGCCACCATATCATTACTTATCCATATTTGTTTAATGTTTTGTTTTTTTCTGATATTCTTTCTTATTTATTCTCAAAATCAATAGCCATTGGTTTCAGCCATTGGTTGTTTCCTATGCTTGCAAGACTCTCATATGGCTGTAGATTGTGCAATGTTTCTGTCTGTAGCCTGATTTTTTTCAATATTTAAATAACATAGCATTTGATTCTTCCATTCTCTTAGCACTAGAACCGCTGGGCATCGATGGCCCCCCTTCAAGCTAATGAGCAGACATTCTGACTGCAACATTCTAACAGTGCAATTAATATATTAATTTGGTTGTGTTTATGAAGGCCTTGGGTAACATTAAAATACGATTTGTATTTTATTTGAAATAACACAATAGCGTTTTCATTAGTTTGTTACTGTAGGCTATATATATATATATATATTTAAAAAGAAGCCAAAATTCAAGTGTCCAATACATTTTATTCATAGAGAGCCTTTGTTACAACTTTGAAACAGAAAACATATGCGTTGGAACGTGGTAACAGCTTATTTTTATGAAAAAAAAATACATTTTAAAAATACCCCAACAACCAAAAGAGGTGCGTTCAAATGATGAAAACATCAGTAGCCTAAACATCATTATACAGTTGAAGTCGGAACATTACATACACCTTAGCCAAATACATTTAAACTCAGTTTTTCACAATTCCTGACATTTAATCCTTGTAGAAATGTCAGAATAATAGTAGAGAGAATGATTTATTTCAGCTTTTATTTATTTCATCACATTCCCAGTGGGTCAGAAGTTTACATACACTCAATTAGTATTTGGTAGCATTGTCTTTCAATTGTTAAACTTGGGTCAAATGTTTCGGGTAGCCTTCCACAACCTTCCCACAATAAATTGGGTGAATTTTGGAACATTCCTCCTGACAGAGCTGGTGTAACTGAGTCAGGTTTGTAGGCATCCTGGCTCACACACGCTTTTTCAATTCTGCCCACACATTTTCTATAGGATTGAGGTCAGGGCTTTGTGATAGGCACTCCAATACCTTGACTTTGTTGTCCTTAAGCCATTTTGCCACAACGTTGGAAGTATGCTTGGGGTCATTGTCCATTTGGAAGACCCATTTGCGACCAAGCTTTAACTTCCTGACTGATGTCTTGAGATGTTGCTTCAATATATCCACATAATTTGCCATCTATTTTGTGAAGTGCACCAGTCCCTCCTGCAGCAAAGCACCCCCACAGCATGATGCTGCCACCCCGGTGCTTCACGGTTAGGATGGTGTTCTTCGGCTTGCAAGCCCACCCCCTTTTTCCTCCAATCATAACGATGGTCATTATGGCCAAACAGTTATATTTTTTTTTCATCAGACCAGAGGACATTTCTTCAAAAAGTACGATCTTTGTCCCCATGTGCAGTTGCAAAGCGTAGTCTGGCTTTTTTATGGCGGTTTTGGAGCAGTGGCTTCTTCCTTGCTGAGCGGCCTTTCAGGTTATGTCGATACAGGACTTGTTTTACTGTGGATATAGACACTTTTGTACCTGTTTCCTCCAGCATCTTCACAGTGTCCTTTGCTGTTGTTCTGCGATTTATTTGCACTTTTCGCACCAAAGTACGTTCATCTCTAGGAGACAGAACGCGTCTCCTTCCTGAGCGGTATGACGGCTGCGTGGTCCCATGGTGTTTATACTTGCGTACTATTGTTTGTACAGGTGGACGTGGTACCTTCAGGCCTTTGGAAATTGCTCCCAATGATAAACCAGACTTGTGGAGGTCTACAACTTTTGTTCTGAGGTCTTTGCTGATTTCTTTTGATTATCACATGATGTCAAGCAAAGAGGCACTGAGTTTGAAGGTAGGCCTTGAAATACATCCACAGGTACACCTCCAGTTGACTCAACTGATGTCAATTACCCTATCAGAAGCTTCTAAAGCCATTTTCAAAGCTGTTTAAAGGCACAGTCAACTTAGTGTATGTAAACTTCTGACCCACTGGAATTGTGATACAGTGAATTATAAGTTAAATAATCTGTCTGTAAACAATTGTTGGAAAAATTACTTGTGTCATGCACAAAGTAGATGTCCTAACCGACTTGCCAAAACTATAGTTTGTTTGTGGAGTGGTTGAAAAACAAGTTTTAATGACTCCAACCTAATTGTTTGTAAACTTCCGACTTCAACTGTAAGCGCCAAGTGGCCTTGATAAATAGTGAAACTCGGCACAAAAGTAATAATGGCATTATAATTAATATACAGTTAATTCGGAAAGTATTCAGACCCCTTGACTTTTTCCACATTTTGTTACGTTACAACCTTATTCTAAAATTGATTAAATAAATGTTTTCCCTCATCAATCTACACACAATACCCCTTAATGACAAAGCGAAAACTGGATAAGAAATGTTTACAAAAGTATTACAAATAAAAAACAGAAATACCTTATTTACATAAGTATTCAGACCCTTTGCTATGAGACTCGAAATTGAGCTCAATTGCATCCTGTTTCCATTGACCATCCTTGAGATGTTTCTACAACTTGATTGTAATCCACCTGTGGTAAATTCAATTGATTGGACATTATTTGGAAAGGCACATACCGGTCTATATAAGATCCCACAGTTGATAGTGCATGTCAGAGCAAAAAACAACCATGAGGTCTAAGGAATTGTCTGTAGAGCTCTGAGACAGGATTGTGTCAAGGCACAGATCTGGGGAAAGGTACCACAATATTTCTGCTGCATTGAAGGTCCCCAAGAACACAGTGGCCTCCCTCATTCTTAAATGGAAGAAGTTTGGACCAACCAAGACTCTTCCTAGAGCTGGCTACCTGGCCAAACTGAGCAATTGGGGGTGAAGGGCCTTGGTCAGGGAGGTGACCAAGAACCCGATGGTCACTCTGACAGAGCTCCAGAGTTCCTAAGTGGAGATGGGAGAACCTTCCAGAAGGACAACCATCTCTGCAGCACTCCACCAATCAGGCCTTTATGGTAGTGTGGCCAGACGGAAGCCACTCTTCAGTAAAAGGCACATGACAGCCCGCTTGTAGTATGCCTATAGGCCCCTAAAGGACTCTCAGACCATGAGAAACAAGATTCTCTGGTCTGATGAAACCAAGATTGAACTCCTTGACCTGAATGCCAAGCGCCACATCTGGAGGAAACCTGGCACCATCCCTACGGTGAAGCATGGTGGTGGCAGCATCATGCTGTGGGGATGTTTTTCAGCGGCTGGGACAGGGAGACTAGTCAATATGGATCAATCGTTGGATAGCGTTTCAGAATTCACCGATAAATTGGCCCAAATGGAAAACTAAAGGCAAAAGTTGGTAATAATAAATATAATTATTTCCATTACAGAATTAAAAAGCAATATTGGACTGACCAATGTAGACATTTTCAAATACATGCAACTTAAAAATGCAGACCTGAAATCTTTTTGTACATAAGAGCAATGTTGAGGGGATCCTATTTGAGTCAGAAACAGGTACTCAAATGATACAGTGTGGCATGGTGGTGTAGCATGGTGGTGACAGCATCATGCTGTGGGGATGTTTTTCAGTGGCAGGGACTGGGAGACTAGTCAGGATCGAGGGAATGATGAACGGAGCAAAGGACAGAGAGTTCCTTGATGAAAACCTCTTCCAGAGTGCTCAGGACCTGAGACTGGGGCGAAGGTTCACCTTCCAACAGGACAATGACCCTAAGCACACAGCCAAGACAATGCAGGAGTGGCTTTGTGACAAGTCTCTGAATGTCCTTGAGTGGCCCAGCCAGAGCCCGGACTTGAACCCTATCGAACATGTCTGGAGAGACCTGAAAATAGCTGTGCATCGACTTTCCCCATCAAACCTGACAGAGCGTGAGAGGATCTGCAGTGAAAAATGGGAGAAACTCCTCAAATACAGGTGTGCCAAGCTTGTAGCATCATACCCAAGAAGACTTGAGGCTGTAATCGCTGCCAAAGGTGCTTCAACAAAGTACTGAGTACTAAAAATCTGTTTTTGCTTTGTCATTAGGGGGTATTTTGTGTAGATTGATGAAGGAAGAAAAACGATTTAATCCATTTCAGAATAAGGCTGTAATGTAACAACATTTGGAAAAAGTCAAGGGGTCTGTATACTTTCCGAATGCACTGTAAGTGTTGATATGACAGCTGTCAAAAATATTCAATTATTGTCAGCTCGTGCTTGTGTGCATCTTCATGTAATGAAATCAGTTGGATTTAATTTAGCTGTTATCCCTTGTCCTAACAGTTGACACAATTTTCGTAACTTTCACTTGCTTGACACACTTTGACATACCTTCGTTTGGTTGTATAATAATAATAATATGCCATTTAGCAGACGCTTTTATCCAAAGCGACTTACAGTCATGCGTGCATACATTCTTTTTTTTTTTTTTGTGTATGGGTGGTCCCGGGGATCGAACCCACTACCTTGGCGTTACAAGCGCCGTGCTCTACCAGCTGAGCTACAGAGGACCACAGTTGTAGTGCGTAATAGTTTCCGGTTTTCTCTTGACTCTGTCCAGTTGTCTTGTCATTCCTCAACACCGTTGTGGAGTACAACGGCTTTGCAGGTGACTTATTTTGTGCAGAGGGAGGGAGCTACCGTCTCACTTTGTTCATGGTGCCGGCCAGACTTGTTTTCTTTGCAAGCAACTTCTTCGCCAATGACAGTCAAATGAAGAAATTGTCCATGGTGTCGTTGCGCGCCTTGCCAATGTAAGGTTCCAGAAGCCTCATCACCACATTCTCCGACGCCTGCTGCCGGATGTGGATATTTTCCCAGAAATTGAAAGTTGTTCAGCAAATACACAAGCTATTGCTGTGTAGCCTAGGGGAGACAGGGGATGGTTGTAACACAGGATAGTTTTAATACTCTCAATCTCTCTAATCAGGAACAAACTGTAATCATGTGACTCATTGTGCACATGGTCAGTTTAGTCCTCAACCCTCATGTGAAGAAGCAATACCATGTGATAGACTCTGCATATTTTATTGAGAAAAATCTGATTGAGGTAAGAAAGTAATTTACCAAATGTGACCGACCGGCCCTCTAAGCTCATCACTAAGCTAAGGATCCTGGGACTAAACACCTCCCTCTGCAACTGGATCCTGGACTTCCTGACGGGCCGCCCCCAGGTGGTAAGGGTAGGTAACAACACATCTGCCACACTGATCCTCAACACGGGGGCCCCTCAGGGGTGCGTGCTCAGTTCCCTCCTGTACTCCCTGTTCACCCATGACTGCATGGCCAGGCACGACTCCAACACCATCATTAAGTTTGCCGACGACACAACAGTGGTAGGCCTGATCACCGACAACGATGCAACAGCCTATAGGGAGGAGGTCAGAGACCTGGCCGTGTGGTGCCAGGACAACAACCTCTCCCTCAACGTGACCAAGACAAAGGAGATGATTGTGGACTACAGGAAAAAAAAGACGACTGAGCACGCCCCCATTCTCATCGACGGGGCTGTAGTGGAACAGGTTGAGAGCTTCAAGTTCCTTGGTGTCCACATCACCAACGAACTATGATGGTCCAAACACACCAAGACAGTCGTGAAGAGGGCACGACAAAGCCTATTCCCCCTCAGGAGACTGAAAAGATTTGGCATGGGTCCTCAGATCCTCAAAAACTTCTAAAGCTGCACCATCGAGAGCATCCTGACTGGTTGCATCACCGCCTGGTATGGCAACTGCTTGGCCTCCGACCGCAAGGCACTACAGAGGGTAGTGCGTATGGCCCAGTACATCACTGGGGCCAAGCTTCCTGCCATCCAGGACCTCTATACCAGGCGGTGTCAGAGGAAGGCCCTCAAAATTGTCAAAGACTCCAGCCACCCTAGTCATAGACTGTTCTCTCTGCTACCGCACGGCAAGCGGTACCGGAGTGCCAAGTCTAGGTCCAAAAGACTTCTCAACAGCTTCTACCCCCAACCCATAAGACTCCTGAACAGCTAATCATGGCTACCCGGACTATTTGCACTGCCCCCCCCACCCCATCCTTTTACGCTGCTGCTACTCTGTTAATTATTTATGCATAGTCACTTTAACTCTACCCACATGTACATATTACTTCAACTACCTCAACTAGCCGGTGCCCCCGCACATTGACTCTGCACCGGTACCCCCCTGTATATATAGCCTCCCTACTGTTGTTTTATTTTACCTCTGCTCTTTTTTTCTCAACACTTTTTTTGTTGTTGTTTTATTTTTAATTTTTTTGTTAAAAAGAAATGCACTGTTGGTTAAGGGCTGTAAGTAAGCATTTCACTGTAATGTCTGCACCTGTTGTATTCGGCGCATGTGGCCAATACAATTTGATTTGATTTGATTTGAGTCGGTCTTATGTAGCAAAATGTGAAATTATGTTTTTTACATTGTATAACAGTAGAGACTCAGAGCTAGAAAATGGTATATCATACAGTGCAGTTAAGGAACAATGGGAAAGTAATTCTGCTTTGAAAGTTGATAAACTTGTAACCTCACTTGTGAGAAAATGACCCTTGAATGTTTTGGTAACCCTACTGGAGAGCTCTTCTTTGTCTACACCGATTCAGCATCGTTCACACCCTCTTAAGCCTTAACCCCACCCATCTCATTGAGGATTCAAATGTGAGGCCATGTACTAAACAACCAATGATTTCAAGACTAAAGACTGGTTTATACTATGGGTGTGTTCGTAAATTCATTCTGGAGTGCCAGAGTACGCCCAGAGTGCGCTCGTAAACTCAGAGCGTTGTCATATTGTCCATTCGTAAATTCAGAGCGTTTCACTCTCTGAACATTCAGAGCGAGCACTGGATGCTCTGGCCGAGGAGTAGGGTTAATCCGAGCGTTCTGACCTAATAACAGCAGTCAAGCACCCAAGCTAACTGGCTAGCTTGCTAGCTAATTCCAGACACAAATGAGAGAACAGCTCACTCTGACCATTTTACTCGCCCTAGCAGAGCTGGTTAGGCTGTTTTTATTTTATCCAGAGCGTTGGTGACTAACTGTGCTGCTGGCAACAATTTAATTACACTTTTTTTTACCAACGTTTACTGACACCGGCCATATTCAACAGGTGTTGAGCATTCGTAAATTTGTCAGTTATTCTGCGCTCTGGTACACTCAGACGAGAGTGCTCTAAAACGGAGTAGATAGCCAGAGTGAATTTACCAGCTACGTCTATCGACAGCTGTCACAGTGACATCATGAACATTCTATTGAAATGGTTACTTGCATAGTGGAGTCTTTTGTTTAGACATCTAGCTAGCTAAACAATGAACCATAATCCCAACTCATAACATTACTACCCTGCATGAATCTGCAGGTAGCTAACCAACCAGGTTCAATGTTAGCTAGCAAGCTAACATTAGACTCTAACTAGCAATGCAAATGGCTCTGAGATACGAATAATATTACTACACAGGTCATACATGTAACGTGAGCTAGCGAGCCAGCCAGCTAACGTTAGCTAGCTAGCTAACAGCACGCTTTAACTTGAAATGAAAACAACTTTGACAAAATTAGAAACGTGTAATCTCTGAAAATGTAGCTAGCTAGACTCTTACCCATATACATGGCTGGACACTTCTCCCTCTGTCATGGATGCCATGGTTTCCCTTAGTTTGAAGATTTAATCCGGAGACAGGTGTTTTATACAACAGCCTTCTGTGTGTTCTCTTTTCGACTCCCTCTGCATATTTGTAATCAAACGCCAGATTTTTCTCCATCTCCTTAGCTAGTATACTCTAAATCCACCTGGCATTCCACTGATTTCAAAACTCGGTCTTCCAGAAAGTGGAGAGCAACACTTTTGCAGTTCTACTATGTGATATCTTTCAAAAATGCCGCGTTAGATAGGATTAACTACACATAGTGACCAGCTCATGTTATAGCTAGAAGCGTGCTACATGGCACACCAATCCGAACTCATCTCTTGGCATGTCCAGCACATCCATTGTCTCAGCCAATCATGGCTAGTGGGAAGGTTCCTGTCTTTTTCTGTGGATAAACCTACTAGGCTCAAAATTTAACAATTGTTTTCATATTTATAGATGGCATACAAGTTTGTTATTAAGTCACATGAAAGTTCACATGTTCCAGAAGGTATTTCTGCATTCTAATTGAAAAAAAAGTTCATGTTCAAATGGCTCTCCTGTGAAGTAGTGATGCGCGACATACGCCTATTTTCCTGAAACGAGTCACACATTTTTGCAATGGCATCACCTGTTTTGTCGTCAGATTCACCTAACTTATTTCCGGTTTCTAAACAGTGTGTGTAGATATATTTGATATAAGTTAGCAATGCTACAGTTTGAACATGTAGCTAGGGTTAGTTGTAACAAGCCTAAGGAGGTCTGGATGCAGGGAATGCAAATTATGGGTCTTTCAAGCCTGTACCACAGGACTACCATACCACTGTGACTGAGTGAAAATGTCCAACATTCACTCACACACACACAAACCGCTCACATACACACACACGCAAAAAAAACTAGTGTTTTTGGAACACTTCACATGTGAATTCATGTGTTTTTAGAACACTTCACATGTGAATTCATGTGTTTTTAGAACAATTCACATGTGACATTTCACATGTGAAAATGTGTTTTTGGACAACAGAAAATGTGTCTATGATACACACGCAGTGCTTTTAACATAGTGTTTTCTTCTACATATTTGACACATTTGACTACATTGTGTATGTTTGTTTATACAGTAACTATTACTCAATGTGTCATCATCTGGGATTTGAACTCACAACCTCTTGGTTCACAGCATTATGATATTTCTGCTATGCCACCACACCTGTATTCCTGCATTTTGAATTTCAAAGTAAATCTCAGCGTTGTTAAATAAACACAAAAAAACGATTATATTGTATTTATCATAGTGATTAAGAAGTAACATTGAAACAGAATAATAAGCCGCCACAACATTAGACAACTATACAGAAAACCCTCAAATTGCTGAAATAAGTAAATTAAATCAATGAGAGAATAGTCAAATTAACTGACATCAAAATAGTGCCATCTGCTCTGCTATTTTAGTTAAGTGCATATTATTAAGTGCATACAAGTGTATTATTATAGGCAATGAATGTGTAGGGGAATACTACAGACATTGTTGCTAAGCAGAAAGATCAGCACCCCTCAAATCCAGAGGTTGTGAGTGCAAATCCCAGGTGGGGTTATATTTTAGATGAACAGCGTACCACTTACTTTCAAACTACCATTACTTTAGTTAATGGTTTGGGACCATCTGGGACCATCACGGGATATCCTGAAGACTGGTAAAACAAATGACTTGAGAACATCCACTTGCTTAATCTACATCACTTTTGTTTTGAGCTGACTTTTCTGTGGGCTTTGAACGGGGCACCTGGCTCACGCCCGGGAGGCAGCCCAGTTCCAAAACGAATGCAATCACTTTTTACCCAGGGCAAAGTCCTCCTGCTGGGGAAACCTGTGTCAGATAATCAAATCCCTTCAGTATCTCATGTGAAGTGTTCCAAAAACACATGATTTCACATGTGAAATGTCAAGTGCAGTTTCATGGTATCACATGTTGAAATGTTGCATCCCCATGTCACATTTCTTTAACATGAGATCATGTTCTCACGCGCTCACGTCACATGTGTAGTTTCATGTTATCACGTTGCTTCACATGTTGTCACATGTTATCACATTAAATTCACATAAAATCACGTGATCACAAGATCTCACGAGTTCACATTTGGAATGCATTAGTTTTTTCCATAAGGGACACCACAAACATTTAATTGTTTAGTCCAGATGTTGATGTTTAGTTGTCAGATGTTGTTTAGTTGAGAAGAGCCGGTTAATGGAACATAAAAATAAACATTTTATGATTAGTATTATTATTTTATTATTTCTGCTGCACAAAATGTTAAACATGGCAATGTTGTTCTCATGTTCTCAATAAAGGCTTTCAATATTTCGTTGCATGTCATGATTTATGCATTTAAAAATTAAAATGTTTACATATCACCCCAAGCCATGTTACAACTGACACGGGAGGTGAGGTAAATTGTAACATTTCACTCCTTGTATTTCAGACAGTCACAACTTGTCTGTTTGATTTAGAGAGATAATACCTAAACCATTTGAAGCAGACAGATGGAAGCTGTTCCTATCACATTTTGAATGTAGTAGCTCAAACAATCTGCGAAATTGATTTTTTTTTTTAAAGTGATACAACCATCCCCGGTCTCCCCTACTCCAAGTAGGCCAGAGTAGACTGATAATAGTGCTTTGATTTGCTGAACTGATATAGGGCACATACAGTACCATTTTAAGATTAGGCATATAATTATACTGGATCAATACAATCGAATGGCCCGCCTTGTTCTTCATTCACAATTGGTGATTACATAATTATGCTTATTTCGCTTCCCCTCGCTCATCAACTCACCCATTCTCCCCATCATACTTTAATTTATTTATTTTATCTGTTGTTATATGTGCAAAATTCGTTTCGGTGTAGTTTAGGTTCAGTTTCGAAGCAATTGTCGAGGGGATTATCAGCTGGGCACTGCACTTTCAATTGTCAGAAGAAGGAGCGGAGCAGGCCCTACTGTTGGGAGAAGGAGGGGTAACGGGGGAAAACCATTAAAATAAATTACATGCCCTCCTAAAACTGGTTATAACTCCAGTTCTGTTTGTGATATTAAGATTCTAACAATGGCAGTGTGTGATATAGACTTAGGAAAACTCAAGTACATAGGGTGGCATGAGTTAAAAATTGGCAGAGTAATAAAAAATTAAAATAAAATCACCAGCAGTCAACATGACTGCTTTAACAGTTCTAGTGTTAAAGTTAGAGTATAATTTGACTTCCAGTATTTAAGTAATAGCTTATTCAATAGAAGTGACAGAAATAATATTGTCCAACTCAATGGGTATCTCACCGCACCCTCATGTGCCATGTCTTGAAATATACAGCTAGATGGATTAAAAGGTAATTTACATTGTAACATTTTTGACAGCCAACTTTCTAACTCCGCCCATAACTCTTTGACTTTATAGCACTCCCAGAAGGCATAAATTATTGAGTCATTGTTAGTTTTACACTTAAGATGACTTTGCAGTTGTGCTGTAGAATTTGTGAATTTTGTTTCTTGTTTAAGAAGTTGTACACATTAGTTTATACTGGAATAAGCACCATTTTCGGTGAGTGTAATTTAGTTAGTTATGTTAAAACACTTCCTCCCGATCTTGTGCCAATATCAGTTATTTTTTAATCTAGGTTCCAATAGTTAATATTTTTTTCTAAGAGATTGTCAGCTGGATAGGCTCTCTGCAAGGTTTTGTATGTCTCACCTACAGTTGAAGTCGGACGTTTACATACACCTCAGCCAAATACATTTAAACTCAGTTTTTCACAATTCCTGACATTTAATCCTAGTAATTTTGGCCCAATCCTCCCGACAGAGCTGGTGTAACTGAGTCAGGTTTGTAGGCCTCCTTGCTTGCACACACTTTTTCAGCTCTGCCCACAAATGTTCTATAGGATTGAGATCAGGGTTTTCGGATGGCCACTCCAATACCTTGACTTTGTTGTCCTTAAGCTATTTTGCCACAACTTTGGAAGTATGCTTGGGGTCATTATCCATTTGGAAGACCCATTTGTGACCAAGCGTTAACTTCCTGACTGATGTCTTGACATGTTGCTTCAATATATCCACATAATTGTCCATCCTCATGATGCCATCTATTCTGTGAAGTGCACCAGTCCCTCCTGCAGCAAAGCACCCCCACAGTTTGATGCTGCCACCCCCGTGCTTCACGGTTGGGATGGTGTTCTTCGGCTTGCAAGCCCATCCCCTTTTTCCTCCAAACATAACAATGGTCATTATGGGCAAACGTGGTACCTTCAGGCGTTTGGAAATTGCTCCCAAGGATGAACCAGACTTGTGGAGGTCTACACATTTTTTTCTGAGGTCTTGGCTGATTTCTTTTGGTTTTCCCATGATGTCAAGCAAAGAGGCACTGAGTTTGAAGGTAGGCCTTGAAATGCATCCACAGGTACACCTCCAATTGACTCAAATGATGTCAATTAGCCTATCAGAAGCTTCTAAAGCCATTTTCCAAGCTGTTTAAAGGCACAGTCAACTTAGTGTATGTAAACTTCTGACCCACTGGAATTGTGATACAGTGAATTATAAGCGAAATAATCTGTCTGTAAACAATTGTTGGAAAAATTACTTGTGTCATGCACAAAGTAGATGTCCTAACCGACTTGCCAAAACTATAGTTTGTTTGTGGAGTGGTTGAAAAACAAGTTAATGACTCCAACCTAATTGTTTGTAAACTTCCGACTTCAACTGTAAGTGCCAAGTGGCCTTGATAAATAGTGAAACTCGGCACAAAAGCAATAATGGCATTATAATTAATGTACAGTTAATTCGGAAAGTATTCAGACCCCTTGCTTTTTCCACATTTTGTTACGTTACAACCTTATTCTAAAATTGATTAAATAAATGTTTTTCCTCATCAATCTACACACAATACCCCTTAATGACAAAGCGAAAACTGGATAAGAAATGTTTACAAAAAAAAAACATCATTTTCTGGAATTTTCCAAGCTGTTTAAAGGCAAAGTCAACTTAGTGTATGTAAACTCCTGACCCACTGGAATTGTGATACAGTGAATTATAAGTGAAATAATCTGTCTGTAAACAATTGTTAGAAAAATTACTTGTGTCATGCACAAAGTAGATGTCCTAACCGACTTGCTAAAACTATAGTTTGTTAACGAGTTTTAATGACTCCAACCTAAGTGTATGTAAACTTCCGACTTCAACTGTATCATATGAGTACACTTTTCTGACTCAAACAGGATCCCCTCAACATTGCTCTTATGTACAAAAAGATTTCAGGTCGACATTTTTAAGTTTCATGTATTTGAAAATGTCTACATTGGTCAGTCCAATATTGCTTTTTAATTCTGTAATGGAAATAATTGTATTTATTATTACCAAGTTTTGCCTTCAGTTTTCCATTTGGGCCAATTTATCTGTGAATTCTGAAACGCTATCCAACGATTGATCCATATTGACTAGTCTCCCTGTTCCAGCCGCTGAAAAACATCCCCACAGCATGATGCTGCCACCACCATGCTTCACCGTAGGGATGGTGCCAGGTTTCTTCCAGACGTGACACTTGGCATTCAGGCCAAAGAGTTCAATCTTGGTTTCATCAGACCAGATAATCTTGTTTCTCATGGTCTGAGAGTCCTTTAGGTGCCTTTTGGCAAACTCCAAGTGGGCTGTCATGTGCCTTTTACTGAGGCAACTCTACCATAAAGGCCTGATTGGTGGAGTGCTGCAGAGATGGTTGTCCTTCTGGAAGGTTCTCCCATCTCCACAGAGGAACTCTGGAGCTCTGACCAAGGCCCTTCTCCCACGATTGCTCAGTTTGGCCAGGCGGTGGTTCCAAACTTCTTCCATTTAAAAATGAGGGAGGCCACTGTTCTTGGGGACCTTCAATGCTGCAGACATTTTTGGTCCCCTTCCCCAGATCTGTGCCTCGACACAATCCTATCTCGGATCTCTACCGACAATTCCTTCGACCTCATGGCTTGGTTTTTGCTCTGACATGCACTGTAAACTGTGGGACCTTATGTAGACAGGTGTGTGCCTTTCCAAATCATGTCCATTCAATTGAATTTACCACAGGTGGACTCCAATCAAGTTGTAAAAACATCTCAAGGATGATCAATGGAAACAGAATCCACCTGAGCTCAATTTCGAGTCTCATAGCAAAGGGTCTGAATAATTATGTAAATAAGGTAACTGTTATTTTCTTTTTATAGATTTGCAAAGATTTCAAAAAATCTGTTTTTGCTTTGTCATTATGGGGTATTGTGTGTAGATTGATGAGGATTTTTATTTATTTATCCATTTTAGATTAAGGCTTTAACATAACAAAATGTGGAAAAAGGGAAGGGGTCTGAATACTTTCTGAATGCACGATGTCATAAAAGGAACATGTGTATTTTACAAATAAAACAGATGGCATACAGAATCAATCCAACTCCCCCCCAAAAACAACTGAAATGACCGGCTCTGAAACACAAATGAAAACTTTAGACAGCCAACAAAGTCTCTAGCCTTCCAAAAATAAAAGTAAATGCTCAGTTCAATGGCGAATCACAGTAAGTAGTCAAATTAATCCAAATGGTAAAACATGAAAATAAGGATAGATCTTACCAGTTCAGTTGATCGGTTCAGAAAAATTATCCAAAGGAAATCCACAAAGCCAAAAAAACCATAAAGGTAAAGTAGGCCTAGAAATAGCCTTCCAAAAATGTGTCCTTTAGATTGAGTGGGATAATCCACCAAAAGGAAAACTCTTCTAAATGCTTGAATACAAGACTATGAGACAAGTCTCACATGTATATCCTGAGAGAAACTAGGCGTTCAAACTAACAAAGGTTTCCTAATCACCCCCCCCCCCCTCCTCAAAACGAGGCCGAAATACAGTTTCAAGTTTTGAACATGATACACATCCCTGTTGTCAGGCTGGCTAAGGACAGCCACAGTTGTTGACTTGCCCGATCTTCATAAGAACATTGGCAGGGCCTTTCCAATTAGGAGCTAGTTTGGCCATGAAACTAGCATCAGCTTTGGACAGTGGGTGGGCTCTGATCCACACCAGATCATCGCACTCAAAAGCAACTTGTTGGTGTTTGGGATTGTAATAACGCTCCTGTTTTTCTTGAACTTTGCAGACATTGCGTCTAACCTGCTCCAGCATGTGCTGTTGCCTCTCAAGCAGTGAGTAGGCATTCTGGTCCAGATCAGGTGACCTGGTGATGAGCCTTTCAAGCGGACCCTTCAGCTTCCGTACGAGGGCAATTTCTGGAGAAGTGGAACTCGGGCAACCAGCTGTCCCAAGTGTTGTGCTTGTCCTTCACAAAGGATGTGATCATTGTCTTCAGCGTGCGATTGATGCATTCATTCAGATTTGTTTGTGGATGGTACGCTGTAGTGAGATTTTGGACAACACCACATTGCTGGCAAACCTGTTTGAGAAGGAGGGAGGTGAACTGAGCTCCTCTGTACGAGATGAGATAGACTGGCGTCCCCATCTGGTGAATATTTCATCAGTGAGAATGGAGGCTCTCTTTCGGGTCTTCACCTCTCTAACCCATTTGCTACAATTGTCAATGACCACTAGGAGGTACTGCTGTTGCCTTCTGCTTTTGGTAAAAGGCCCCATGATATCCTCTCCCAGCATGGATCCTGGCTCCTTGATTGTAGTAGACTGTAGATGACCTGACAGCTTAGTCAGTTGAGGCTTGTACTTTTGACAAGTAATGCACCTCTTGTTGTATTCCCATACATCCTTCCTCACATCTGGCCAGTAGGCAACTCCCAGCAATTTGAGTAGGGTTTTTAGCCTCCCTAGATGTCCACCAAGTATCTCAAGAACTGCTCTCTTATCCCCTGTGGGACAAACAGTTGAAACTCCAGACCTCCTTGTCGAACAGGGACGACCGTGTACAGATACACATTTTCAATGGCATAGCCGATGCATCCATGTCCCTGCCTTCCACCCTGGACTTCCTCCATTATGGTCTGCACCTTGGGATTGTACTGCTCAGCTGAAGCTACTGTATGTCAGACCAGTCCACGAGGAGTGAACATTTGTGACTGCTGGATGCTTGGCTGACGCAGCTCATGGCTTGCTTCTGTATCCCAACCAGGGTGCGGGAGTGAACCTCCGGAACAATGTTGCACTGTCCTTTTCTGTAGGTGACATGAAAGTCAAACTCCTGTAGTCTGATCGTCCATCTTACCAGTCTTGAATTAGGCTTTGATTGGTTGAACACCCAGGCCATGGCTGAGTGGTCAGTAATAACTTCAAACTCCCTCCCTTCAAGGAAAGACCACTTTTCCACCACCCAAATGACTGCTAGGCACTCTCGCTCAGAGACAGAGTAATTCAGCAGTCTTGATCCATAGGCAATAACTTGCTCACTGCCGTCAATCGGTTATGTCAAAACACACCAAGCCCGATGTCACTGGCATCAGTTTATAACTTGAAGGGCAGGTAGAAGTCAGGGGAGAGGAGCACTGGTGCTTTGGTTAGGGCCTCCTTCAAGTCTTCAAAAACCCTCTGGCATTCTGATGTCCAAGCCCAAGACACATCTTTCATCTTCAGAGCATTGATGGGAGCAGAGCGGTCTGCATAGTGAGGGATGAAGCGATGATACCATCCTGTCATACCTAGAAACCTCACTGTCCTTGACTGACCGAGGTGTTGGAAAGGATTGGACAATCTCAACCTTTCTTGCCTGTTTCATGATGCCCTCAGTGGACACCACATGCCCTAAGAAGGGAATGCTCCTCTGGAACAGGTTACACTTCTTCAGGTTCACCGTGAGCCTGGCTTTGTGCAACCTGCTGAATACAGCTCTCAGGTCTTCCAGGTGTTGTTGCTCTGAGCGGGGTTACACCACGATGTCGTCAATGTGCACAAAGCAACACTTCCGCTTCACATCTTCAAGGACTATATCCATGAGTCTTTGGAACGATGCTCCAGCATTTTACAAACCAAAGGGAAGAACAATAAATTCAAATCAGCCCCCCGGTGTAACAAATGGAGTCTTCTGGATGGTGGCAGGGTCCATGCCCACTTGCCAGTATCTACTCAAGGTCGATAGTGATGAATACTGTTGCTCAATGTAAGGACTCCAGTATTTCCTGAATTTGAGGAATGGGATAGGCGTCAAGAGGGGTCTTCGCATTGATGCCTCTCTAATCAATGCAGAACCTTTTTCTTCACAAGTACTACAGGTGATGCCCAAGGGGATGTCGATCGTCTGACCTTGCCGTCGCTCAACATGTCCTTGACCTGTTCGTCTATTAACTTCTGCAAAGACACTTGGTAGGCCTTCTTCTTTATGGGGACCTCAACAGTTGCTATGATGTGGTGAGAGACAAGAGTAGTGCGTCCAACAGAATTTGTGCAAACATTGGACCACTCATGCAACAGTCTGTCAAGCTGTGCACAAAGCTGTGGGCTG